>NC_079425.1:22887168-23192168 GCF_026213295.1 Gadus chalcogrammus | reverse complement strand
TCTCTCTCTCTCTCTCTCTCTCTCTCTCTCTCTCTCTCTCTCTCTCTCTCTCTCTCCCTCTCTCTCTCCACAGTGAGGCTGGATCCCAGGGGGACCACAGAAAAGGATGTCCTTCCTCAGGGAAACTCGATTTCCTCACTTACTGTCCGGGTCCAAGATGGATGTATGCCACTTCAATTCGTTCCTGTTGCTAATATCTGTTCCCTTTCCAACATCCCTGAGTGTGTATGGGAGACTGCTGGACATCTGAGGATGAGTGATGGCTAAGTGGTGATTAGTGATTAGTGATAATGACTTGGACACGCCATTCATCATTTTGGCCACGCTTTCATCAGAACTGTAATTATTACATACAAGGGATTAGACCATTTATTCAGAGTGAGACATTGTGTTTTTCCATCCATGAGCAACAGTCTCATTATGCACATAATATGCAGTGTAATGATGGTAAATAATGGGTTGTAGTGCAGACATTGTGGAAGAGGATCAAACACTAGAAAAACTCTTGCTTGTCATATATATATGCAAATATATGGTAAATATATCCCTTATGTTCAAAGAAATATAAACATTAAACCATACAATCATCCCAGGGTCTATTCCAAAATCATATTCATAGCTGACATATATTCTGCTACAATAGATGTTGGTCACGTGATGTGGACCTCTTGTTAAGGTCTACAGTGAAATAGTCATTAAAGATCTGTCTGTATATTAGATTATGGTTAGCCGGTCAGCGGTGCTTTTTTTCTGCTTGAAATCAAATATTGTGATTTGTAATCCGGGCCGTCCTAATGGGCTGGTCCAGTCTTAACTGGGCAGCCTGTGCGTGGCTGCTTAATGGTCTGGTCCAGTCTAAACTGTGCAGCCTGGACACTGTGTCTTAATGGGCTCCTTTGGTCTGAACTGGGGGGCCCGTGTGCGGCTGCCTAATTGAGCAGAGTGCTCGCCACTCACTTGTCCGCTGCTCTTGCTGCGAGATGGCGAGATGGTGGACTTTGGCGTGTGTCTGAGCATGTGTGTGTGTAATGAGGCTGCGGTTAGGGCCGTCAGTGATGAGTCGTCAGCCAATGAGCAGCTTGGTCACTCCCCCCTCTCGCTGGGTCTCGTCGGAGCATCGTACCTATCCGTCTTCCTCCGTCGCTCATCACCGCCCGCCCTCGACACGACCGCCTCCGTGGAGTCTCAGAGACGCCGCCGCCACGCGTTGTCAAAAGCTGCAAGGCCATTATTTATTTATCATTCACAGCTCGGTGGTTTTATCACACTCCCACTGTCTGTCTATCACACTCACACTGTCTGTCGCTCTCTCTCTGTCGCTCTTTCTCTGTCTCTCCCTCTGATTCTCTCTCTCTGTCGCTCTCTGTTTCTCTCTGTCTCTCTCAACTTTCTCTCTTTCTTTCTCTCTGTCGCTAGACTCTCTCTCGTTCTCTCTCTCTCTCTCTCTCTCTCTCTGTCTGTCTCTGTCTCTCTCAACTCTCTCTCTCTGTCCCTCGCTCGACTCTCTCTCTCTCAATGTCTCTCTCTGTCTTTGTCTCTCTCTCTCTCTCTCTCTCTCTTTCCCTCTCTCTCTCTCTCTCTCTCTCTCTCTCTCTCTCTCTCTCTCTCTCTCTCTCTCTCTCTCTCTCTCTCTCTGTATCTGTCTCTCTCTAGCTCTGTCTCTGTGTCTTTCTCTCTCTCTCCATCTGTCTCTTTCTCTCTCTCTCCCTCGACTCTCTCTCTCAGTCTCTTCCTCATTGTGTTCTCTTTCTATTCTCTTTGCGCCTCATCGTACCTATTTTTTCCTCTTTAAGCAAATAAAATGACTGCGGCCTCCCTGGTTAATTTCCCATGGGTGAGGCCATATGGAGTTTTCCTCAACTGTGTCTAATTTGTCTGGGAAGAGGCTGGAGAGGTACTCAAGGATTCTGGATGCTTGTGCTTAATGGCTTGTGAAGTCTGAGCGAGAAGGCATTTGGTCGAGTTGAATGCGGTTCTCATTCACAGCCAGGGCTGTTAATGCATGTAAACAGAAAACTGGTTTCTTTCGCCCCCGCTCGACAAATTCCACAGGTGTGCTAATTATCGCAATTATGCAGTTGAATGGTGACCGGTGGTTCTTTGTACAAACAGGTACCCTGCGTTCTGAAAGGGGATTTTTGGCAGGGGAAAACGAACCATGCTAGCTGCAGCTACAAAGTCTTTCTGAATCAATATATAATTAGAAGACAGCTCGGGTATTGATGTATACTAAAGATTCAACAGTGGCAGCCAACCGTCGTTAATAACATCATAGATCAGGGCGAACACCGTGGCTCTAGCGACGCGCTACTCTCGCACAATACCGAAAGCATTTCAATGGTTTTAGGGACGCCAAAACTTTTTTAAAGTGCACTATTTGGAAAATAATAATGATTTTTTTATCCCTGCGTTTCGCTTGAGGTCTCACCCATAATCGCAATTCAATTCAGCTTTTAGTATTTGTTTTGCTACTCTGTCAGGTAACACAACTTCTGTAATCAGCCGTTGATTGTTTTGTACTGCGAAAGTCTATAATATTAGAACTATTACTAAAGTAATGGACAAGAATTGACGGCCGAGTGAATTTGTTGGAAGCGGGGTTCTGATTGTGCTGTCAACATTTCATCTTCCTTTCACTTCCAACTCTGACAAACCTGTCATCTTGTCTCCTTCAGTCTGAAAGATGGAGGGATTTCTTTCTTTAGAAGGGGGCACTTTAATGCCATATCACACCCAAAGGCGTATCATCGGTGCAGAAAATGAACGGCAGCTTGGGTCATAAAAGACCTGAAGCAGCACCCCACCGTTATCTCTAACATTGTCGTGGCATGAAGAAAAACTCCAATCAGCATCTTTTCACTGATGACATATTCCAAGACGGCAGGCGTTTCAGGAACATAACCATGACAACCAAACATCTTATCACGCAGCACCCCATGGATTGCTATAACCTATAACCTGGGGAATGCGTTCCCATCCTACACGCTGGTAGCCTGACTTCATAGCAACCCTACATACATTTACATTTAGGGCATTTGGCAGATTCTTATATCCAAAGTGACTTATAATCAGTACATTTATCAAAAGAAAGAGAAACATTATATCGCTGTTAGTACAGTAACAATGTTCTTAGATCCAAGTGCCAAGCCCTTACAATCGCTAGGTTAACCCATTCCCCGTCAACAACAAAGCTAGCTAGGATGAGATGCTATTTATTATTTTTAAGTGCAAGGACTTACAACATACATAAGTGTGGACATTAAGTGCCAGGATGTACAACTTACACACTTATTGTATATAATTACACAGCATGATGCTATGGTTACCGCTAAAGTGCATCAGACCTCATTAATGGGGATGATAAGGAGGAGAGGAGGGAGCCGTCCAATCACGGTGCTATCCTCGGGCAAAGCAATCAATGTAAATCGAACCATTGGCAATTCTCACTTAGGTAATTGCCGTTCAGAATAATGAAATGATATTCGAGGGTGGCCATGAATGACACGTTATTCATTTTGTTAACAAAGGAACTTGCTGGATGCACAGAGAAAATAACAGGTTCCAGATAACTGCTGTTGCCTCATGTTGTTCTATTGTCGTGACAACATGGCCTGAATATGTGCAAAGTTTAGAGACAAAAAACTATTTCTTGAACACATAGATGGGATATTTTGGTGGGGGAGGGTGTGTGTGCGTGTGTGTCTGTGTGGGGGGTGGGGGGTGGACAAAAAAGAAAGAAACGTACAAACTAATCTAAAACCCCTCTGCTGACCACCGTGCGTTTCACTCCATTAACGTGAGCTTTTGGCCGATTTCTTGCGACCGCCGTATGCTGTGTGAGAATGCGGGCATGCATGGCCACAGCACATTACGGACGTTATGAGGCAGTGTGGACCCGGCCGCATGTAAACCTCCATTTGTCCAGAGGTTATTGACCGTGGCGGTCTGATTGGAGAGGCAGGCCTGGGAAGCCGTACCACAGCCATTCATCTCAGTCACCCTTCACAGCGTCTCGCTCACCACTGCAGAGAGGGTACAGCAGGGGGGGGGGGGGGGGATTCATCGGCCAACAATACAGACAACAGAGAAGTTGAAAAGTGCTGGTTTAATTCCACACCTTCACGGTGGTACGCACACAAACATCAGCTTCCTGCCTGGAGCAAGGGGTTTCATCAAAGTGGCTCATGAGCAGATTTGAAAAGGTGAAATTGTGTCATCTTTAGCTTTGCAAATGTCAGATGAGGCAAAAAACAAATCACCAATCCCGAATATTTCAGGGGATAAAAAGAGTATAAGCCCACTGGGGTAAACCGGTAGGGAGGATCCCAAAAATGGATGCCCTGAATAATTGATGAGGCAGTCATTTTTTTGCTGTTATATGCCGTTAGATGTACAAAGGGAAGAGGCCAGGAGATGGAATCAGTGGCCGTTTACCAAAACACCCATAAACCCTGATTAGATGCCACCAAGGGTTCCTCAACTTGGGTCTGACTTCAAACACCTTCATCGAGACACAAACCTTCTGCGTCAGGCTACCCGCTTCCTCTGCTGATTCAAACCAGATAGATCCGCATTCCCCTACTGATATAAACCAGTTAGATCCGTATTTTAATGAGCTTCCCGTCCGAAAGAGGGATGATCTTGTCAGTGTTTTGAAGAGGTTCCTCAAACGCTCCCTTTAGAGAAGTGGGACATTACCGCACTCATGCATGGCTCTGTGATTGAGGTCAAATACAGGGCATTATCCTAACAACTCAGAGTAGAAGAAACATCAATCTAAGATGGCAGGACTGAGAGGGAGATTTCTTCCACTTTTAAAATGTTTTTTTATTTTTTTCTTAAAGGAAGTTGGTATTATAAGGTCATGCCCATTACAGCAGTTGATTAATAGCAACTGTCAAGCCCGAGTTTTAATATCTACCTCATTATCCGCTGAGATGGCTGCATTAATTCTTCATCAGACATTGGTCAAGAGGGACAGAGCGGGGGGGGGATATCAGACATGGTTTGCATATCGGGCTATGAAACACCCCACTGAAATGGTAATGTACTGATCCCGGTCGAAACTCAGCCCATCTCCATGCACGCTGAGAAAGATAGTAACCGATGGCGTGAAGAAGCTTTCATCGAAGCGTGGACTGAATGAATACTTCTGGATAAACACACTAGTATAGTTCAATGAGAATAAGGTCAAAGCCTGCTCAGACCTCGACACACTGCACCGGCCTCCCAGCCCTCTGCAGTAATAAAAGAGTGAATATACTCTTCGCTCAAATCTAGTATGCACACTTGCATCAGAGGGGGAAATGGGGGGGATCACACACACAGAATCCGATCAAAAATCCATGCCTGTCCTCCTTCCCAGTGGGGGAAGCCATTAGTGGTTCATGTCATCTCTGTGGTGGAGGGCTAGCCTGCAACAAAGGCCGGGCCAGGCCCTCTGTTGTCAGATGAAGGTGTGTGAGTGAGAAGCCTATTTCCCGTGCACATGACCTGCACTGCCGCGCACCGTTCTGAGTGACAGGCCCGGGGAGGAAGACAAACATAACAGCAATCAGGGGGGCTGAGGTGGAGATTGATCCACAAACACAGAGGCACAGCTCATAAAGAATGGAACCCCCCGAAGGAGCAGAATGCAATATTTCTACCTGAATCGGTGGACATGGACCGTGGAGAAACATACTTTCTTCCTGGCTCTCCGGTGTTGATGAAAGGATTTCTGTAATTGTATTGTTTTATCTTCGTTCCATGCTCGACAGGTGTACAGAATATTGGGACGATCGCCATTTCATGGAATTGATCGGCCTGTGGAGTCTGAGTGATTTTGTTATTGATTTTTGCTTTCTAACCTTTTTGTTTTCTTCTTATTATTATGAAGTTGAGGTGCAGATGAATGATGTGTAGAAATGAGAGAGCATTGAAGAGAATGGTGCTTGGAAGGATTGTGCTATTCAGTCAATGACCGTGAGCTTTTAGAGTCAATCAAGATTGAGTAGACATTATTATTACTGGCCTACCTTGATCAATGATTCAAGGTTTCAATCACAAAGATAAACTAGACAAAATAGATGCAATATTTGTATGTCCTATATTCATCATTTGAACTGATTTTGCTTACTTGACTGGACTAATATACTTGGGTTTATAATGTATTTGTTTAAATCTGTAAATATATGAGTGTATGTATGTATGTGCAACTGGGGCATGAAAACAGAGCTCCATAGTGTTCACTTGTCTACTCAAGTGCCCTGTTTCTGCAACAGAGATTTTGTTGTGATTTTTCCCGTCCACTTCCTGCCAGGATATATGCTTGAGTCTTCTAGATCTTCAATCGGAAGTGCTGAGTTGGAAAACTACAATCCTACAATGTAAGGCATGGACATTAATAAGTGTCTGCTGAGGGAACTAAGTCTTGCTTGACCATTGATTCTGTGATGTGTTGGCAACCCAAGCCTCTAGAAGCCATTCCGTCTCAGTGAACGCTGCAGGGGATTAAACAAATGCAGCATATTAAAAGGCAGATCGATGTGCACAACGATGCAGTTCACATTATTCACCACTACACTAACAAACTAACAAACATGTACACGGGTATTCCACACAAACCCTGCAACATTTTTTTATGCTGGAATGGCGATAAACACACAGGCAAAAGGAAATTTATGATTAATGGGAAAAGTGCTCATTGTTGACTGGTTGTCTGTTGACTGGTTCTCTGTTGACTGGTTGTCTGTTGCCTGGGTCTCTATTGACTTGTTGTCTGTTGACTGGTTGTCTGTTAACTGGTTCTCTGGTGACTTCTCTGGTCTTCGTTAACAGTTTTTTGTTAACTGGATGACTGTTGACTGGTTGTCTGTTGACTGGTTCTCTATTGACTGGTTGTCTGTTGACTGGTTCTTTGCTGACTGGTTCTCAGGGCCTGGTATCTGGCTCTCTTTTGGCTCAGGGTGGAGGTAGTAAAACCAAAGCCATCGTGTGGTGATTGTTCTTCCGGCTACCGTCTAAATATGCCCCGGGTTTGTTATGATTTTCTGGGTGTATAAATAGTTATCCTGTTCTGTTTGGGGATGCTGTTTGGGTGACTGCCTCCAGGGACACATCTGGGCTTTTTCCTGAACCGTTAAATCATAATTATATTGTGTTCTCAGCCCTCATTCCTGGAAAAAGCGAAAGGAGGAGGGACAAATGAGGACATACACAGAGACGTACATTCCTTGTATGTTGGAATGTGTTCTTGTGTTCGATTCAGTTCATTCCAAGAAAAAAAGGAAAGGATGATATTCACTGACATCCACATGTTTTTATCCTGGTAACATCTTGAGAGTTTTCTGTAAAATGTAATGTTGTGGGTTAATTCAGTTATGAATGCAGTCGGGTTGACAGCTCAGCCATATGGCTACACAATGGCTGCAAGGGCAACATGTTCAGCCCACTAAGTTCAAGGTTAAAAAATAGCTCCCTGTCTGAAACTACCGGGGGTCTGTCTCCAAGGGGGCTACGCCAAATCATAGTCACTGTTGCTCGCACACACACACACACACACACACACACACACACACACACACACACACACACACACACACACACACACACACACACACACACACACACACACACACACACACACACACAAATATATAGGGGACTGTATATATATATATATATGTAACACATCAGTATATATATACAAATATATATATATAAACACTTGTATATACTTGTATATACACAGTGACAGCAACAGTTAAAAATGTATATCCCAGACAAATAAATATCATGTTTCAAAAGATATTCATTGATATGCTCGCAATTTGTATTGTTCAGAGAAACACAAGGGAGACATGCACACTAGGAAAACATCTAGAACTATAGAAGTATAGAAGTAGGTGTTTTCCCTTGGTTCTTTACCTTGCAAAGATGACTACATTTCAATTAAGGAATAAGATATCTTGTAAAGATTTCAACACTTGTGGCCTCTAGAGTGTTAAAATTAGCTGTCCACGCCTTTCCCTGGGCTGTGTGTGATGATATTAAATTGAAATATTGCTTCATAAACCCACTGTATGCTTGAGTGTGTTTAACGTGCAGGAAAAAATATGAATTTTGTATGTCCTCCGGTTGCAAAACACAATAAATGTTTATAATGTTAACTTGTACCCTTGTCCGTAAAAGACTGTATGAGAACTGCACCAAACATTGAACTTCTCTTGTAGTCAGTCTGATTAATAAACCAGTCGACACTGGATTCGGTCGGAAGAGGATATAAAGAAAGCCCAATCTCGCTTCAATGGTCATCGATGCACTTTGCAATCCGATGTTCCTGTGTAGTGTAACACAACAGTACTTTAGGGGACTGTATGAATATTTCACCCAATGGGTGCTATTGAAAATGCTATGCTGAAGAGAGTAGATTAAAGCACTCAGTTGAAACACTGTGCTCTGGAATATATGAATTTCAGATGGAGGGGCAGGCTTTTCTTTCACGTCAAACCAAAACTACTTTCAGAAGTGATTCAATTGCCTATTCCATAATTTTAACCACTACAAATCCCATATGTATCTTATAGATTGAAACAAAGGCATTTTACTCTATAGGCAGCGTGTGTGTGTGTTCATGTTTGTGTGTGTGTTCGTGTATGTTTGTGATCATGTGTGTGTGTGTGTGTGTGTGTGTGTGTGTGTGTGTGTGTGTGTGTGTGTGTGTGTGTGTGTGTGGGTATGTGTGTGTGTGGTCATATATTTGTGTGTGTGTGTGTGTGTGTGTGTGTGTGTGTGTGTGTGTGTGTGTGTGTGTGTGTGTGTGTGTGTTTGTGTGTGGTCATGCTTGTGTGTGCGTGTGTGTGTTGTTCATCATGTCTCCAGTAGGTGGCAGTGAATGTTCTCAGGCAGGGGAGGGAAGCGTGTGTGTTACTCTCCCGCAAGCGGTTACATGTTGAGTAGTTAAGAAATGTGACGTGAGGAACAGCATAGCGCCGTCAACAGTGTGACAGAGTTGCGGCAAACCAGGAAAGTGCCTGACTGTGACACACGGAGATCGCCGCGAGAAGGGCAGTGTTTCCCCGCCGGAGAAGTAGGGACTGAGAGGCGCTCCGGAGCCGCTCGGAGTGGGACCAAGGACCCCCACGCTGGGAAACATTCGCGCAAACTGGCCAGGATAGGGGGATCTAACAACTATAAATTGACTTTTGAGCGATGCACTGGCAGCATGGCCAAGTGGTTCAAGGAGCACCTAGGATTCAAAACTACCAAAGCACCCCCTCCGGCGCCTCCAAAACCGGACTACAGGTATTGTCCCACCGGTGTGCCCAGCACGCCTGGCTACAAGCACCCGGGCTCCGGGGCCACCTACCCCAGCCCCGCTCAGCCGGACATCCTCGCTGCTTACCAACTACAGAAAGCACTGGACTTCGAAGACCCGTACACCCCAGGTGGAAATATCTCCTACGGATCAAGTTTAAACACTGTGGGCTCTTCGGACCTGAAATATGTGTCTCCAAAGCACCGGCTCATAAAGGTGGAGACGGTGGATAAGTCCAGCGCTGTCCCCGGCGGAGGAGTCTCCGTCACACAGGCGGTATCGGTGGGGAGCGTGAAAACTCCGTCTTCACCTCCGTCGGAAAACGACAATAAAGAGAAGGTGAGCGGAGTGAACAATCGTTTCTAGTGGGTCTAACATCGAGTTACTGTTGCTTGCTTACTCCTAGTCTCAGTAAAAGACTTTCCCCTCCTTTCACCCATGGTTGGGAAGATCGTTGTGACTTGTAACCTGAACAACTTGTTTCAGCAGCGGGCTGACGGCCACCCCTCCCCGGCCTGAAGCCCGCTGAGCCGCGGGGGAGAACCACAACACGTTTGCCTTGATTTTACGGTAGGCTACTTAGTGGAACATCCAGCATAGGTCTGTTTAGCAGGGCTACTACGAGCTTACATTATGATGACACGTTTTCACCTAACTCTGCTGAATCGACTCAAGTAAGACACCCCTCCCCTGTAGGCGTTTTTTGTGTTTATGGAAACCTTTAGTTTCATGTCAGTGGGATACTAACGTGCAAGGCAGGGGTGTTAAACAAGGATAGACAATAACGTGGTGACATAACCCGTAAGTTTACAACCCGAGTTTTCAGCCTAACCAAAAAATCCCGCTTTACTTTTCGGTCACTTTTTCGGTCACAACGTGCGTGAAGAGACCTCCAGAGCGCACGTCGACGCAGAGGAGACGCGGTGACGGATGACCCCATTCTGCAGCCCTCCTCGGGACAAGTGTCCCGCAGGGTGGGTTGTGAGGGTCACGTCGTTGTGCGCTGCCTGGAATTCAGTCAGACCGCATGTTGTTCGTTCGGGAGAAACTTGAGACTGCTGGACGTCTGCAAGGTTAAGCGCGTATAAAGAGACGTCCATCCAGGGAATGTGGCAGCCTCCCATGCCTATGCAAATGAAGGACGCAATCATGTGTGGAAAAACGCATCCAATTACCCTTTTCCTGACATTGTTGGCATTCCTTCCCCGAAACATGTAACCACTTTTACATGGGGGTAGGCCTATCACCTATATTGAGCACCTGTGCCTGTATGGATGACTGAATCCTGCAGCGGACTTGTCTATTCGGAACAGAATATGTATTTTGACATTTTTCTCTATTTTAAAATATAAAAGAAGAATGACAACCAGAATCCCCCATGTCCACACTCACTGCTGTTCATCAGCTAATTCAATTGATTATAGCTGTCTTGCGTTAATTGAGGCTTATTGGGATCTTCCGAGTTAATTAGGCATGGCAGGCCCAGCAGAGATGTACAGTTACTACTGCTTCTACCTCAGTGAGCATCTGGTTCAACAGACGGAGGTGGAGACGCATAGGCATGGATTTAAGACCTCATCAGCCAATGTTATCGTGTGTGTGTGTGTGTGTGGGTGTGGGTGTGTGTGTGTGGGTGGGTATATGGTTTCATGTGTTGATGTGCTGAAACGGTATCTTCAAACATTCTCTGCAAATTAACGTTTTGGAGACGGCACTTTCTTATTTTAATGATTTTGTACAGCTCAACAGAATGGAGTGAATTCTAGCTGTCATCCTACTGACACAATTCTTAGTGCAATTCATGCTGGCAATATATTTAGGAAAAACTCAAATCAGATAACGATAATTAAGATCATAATTCTTTCTGATCCGAGTCTCAAAGTCAAGCCAATATAAGTGCTGCAATAATTGCAGATTTTTGGTTGGCAGTAAAACAATTCAAAACCGGAAATCTCACAGCGCTATCATTTAGGTAGCCATGGAGATAGCTTTACGTCCGTCCTTAAATAAATAGTGTTTCAAATGTAGCCCATAAACAAATTTGAATATAAGAGACTAAGCGATATCACACCTGAACCACATGTTTGGAATAAGGCCAACATGGTGTCCGGTAACCACCTGCTTCATGACATGCAGTTAAGGGAGCAACCAGAGGCTAACAGAGATTACATTAACTACCGTGACTTTTGGGTCACGCAAACAGTGGTTTACTCTTTTTCCGTTTGCAGGTGTTTGGTCAGGTCACACAGATACACGTACACGTACACAGACACAGACACTTACACAGACACAGACACTAACGCAGACACGCAGACACAGAGACAACACGGACACACAGAAATGTTCCGTATAACGAATGACATCAGTCCAAAAAATACATCAGATAATTTAAGTACAATTCTGATCCAGCTTGAACAAAGAGAAAAAACAAAACTGTGTCATCACTGAAGCAACGCTTTCTTTTTACTGGCCGAAAAGTGCTGACAGACGAGAAAAGGGGCACGCACTAAGTGTCTTAACGGCAGGGCTTGTCCACATTGATGTTTTAATTACTTGACTCATGAATGCTAATTATATAACTGCTTACCCAACACCTCAAATGCCAATAGTAGGGTCAAGTGTTTTCTACTCCTCTTAATCCCGGCCTTTAAGAATACTTCTTGGGGTTTGAGAACCCGGAGGATAAAGAATACTTTCAGATATAGTAATCCTGTGTTCATATAGAGACCTGCATGCATGCAGCTGTGTTGACCCTGTAACGTGCTGAATCACAGCAGTAGAGCTGTTGTTGTTTTCAAGGCATTGTTTAGGTTTGTTGTTATTTACGACTACGGTCCTTCATGGTAGAGCGGTTTGCGAGCGATGATCAATTATCACCCGGCCTTGGAACTAATTAGAGGTCCCATCTCTCAGCTCATCGCTCCACTCAGCAACTTCCTTCAAGGTTACATGAAAGTGATGACAAGTGGCCAAATGGGGTAAACAAAAGGAAGCCAAGCCGTGCGTCCAGGATGAGACATCCTTGTCATCATCAATATTGTTCTCTGGTCTCGGGGAAAACCATTTTTAAATCTGGCCTTGGAAGCCTTCTGGGCTTCACAATGTTTGACTCAGTCATTCTGCCAACCGGCTTCTGTTTTTAGCCGCGCACCGTTGGATTAGCACTGACAGCTGTCATGTGGCCAAGGGGCATCTGGCTTGAAATATGTCCTCTGCATTGTTTGGCTCGTTCCCTTTTAGTGGGCCTTTTTATAGGCCCTGCCTCTTCATCCGTTGATTTGCTGAGGTGGCACGTTGTAGAATATATTATCACTATTTGTGACTTCCTCAACATAGTAGAGTCGATTTTTAAGACTCTTGCACAGCTTGGGACCGCAGCCGGCACAACGCTAATGGAAAGTGGTTGAGGGTTATTATATTAGGGGGATTTTGATCATGAGATTCGGGGACTGTGGGCATTTCAAAACACTTAGGCGACTGCCATAGGTTTCGTCTGAAAAGGGGCTGTGTCTTCCGACGGAGTCAAGGACAAATCATCCACCACGCTAATGGGCCGTCCACGAAGGAGGCATTGGGCTGCCTGTCTGGTCTGCAAGGGATTCGTGTAAGACGGTGCAGAAATCTGCACAGCAAGCAAGCTGGAGAAAGCCATAGAAATGACTGAGCTCTGCACCTGACGGGCTCTAAAGGGTTATTAAACCTGGGAGATGTTCATGCTGCTTGAATCTATTCTATTGTATTCTTATGTGAGCAGTGTGAGATGGATCTCCAAATCCTGTATTCACTTATTTGTGAGTGATTCAGTGAATATAAAGGAATTGGAGCCTTTATGTAATTGGCTTTTTGGCGTTGGCATATTCTATAGACTTTGGTCTCAATGCATCTCTTTGAGATGAATGCTACAAGGTTGAAGAATATGCTCGGATCATGTTTCTGATAATGAGATCATGGTGATTGAATGAGGGTGTGTCCTTCAACGGACAGTGGGATGTAATTGGCTTATAACTGGCGGCAGGGATATGGTGTCGAGACGCGGCTACATCATAGTTTTAAGTAAGCAGCGAGGACAGTTTTCTTGTGGAAAAATACTGACTATCATTTATGATACTTTTAATATGAATGACACTTATTTAGGTATATCCTCTTGCTCAACACTTAAGAGAGATGATAAGAGATGTTCTTTACTTTCTTTCAATGGTTTAACTTAACTGTTGACACCTGAACCATTTGTATGCCAGGGCATTGCAGAAATTTTTAACCTTTTGGCTGTAAACGAGTGGTTCAGCTTCACTGGATACTGTTATAGAATATTCAACGGCCGTGTATTTATTTGAAAGGTCACAACTTCCGTTGTAGTGTGAGAGCAGTGAGACACTAAAAAGGTAATTAGGGAATCTTTATTATTTTATTATAATTACGACACAATTAGCAGCATTAGTAACTGATTGATCATCGTGTCTCACACCTTCAAGTGACAATCATATTGATTATGATGATGATGATTGGTAGAATATCTCCAGACATTTGCTCTGCATTAATGCACAAATAGACTGAAAGTCCACTCCGGTGTTATTGACATCAGGAGGAAGGAATGGTTGAAGTCATTCACCTCTCTGGGCCCATTGTTCACGGAGGTGTCCAAGGAATGCCACACGGATGCCTTGACTGCGGAAGTATTCAAGGAATGCCACCCACGACGCTTGGCCCACTAGGTGCAGTCCCCTACAACGATAGTACCTTTACTCCGTGCTTGGAATAACTGGACATTCTACCGTGTTCCCAACAAACATGACTTTCATTGTTTGGTTGTGCGGTCTATTTGAGACATTGTACAAGCTGCTTCGTTAGTTTATTCCTACGACCCCGTTCAGAGGTCCTGAAAGGGCACTGTGCTGGACAGGAAGTAGCATCATGCGGTTTCCTTCCTTCCCCCCCCACAGTTCTAACAGCTTACTCGCTTTGGGCGCCGACCACGGCAGAATAAAGTCGTCCTGAGAGAGACGATGTACTGGAAGGCTCATGTCACACAGTCACAGTTTATCTTGGCTCGTCTTAAACCTTCTGCTTGTCATTAGAGACGAGATTTTGGCAGGACAACAGAACCCATGTTTTTATAGCATTGCAAAGTACTTCAGCACTATTGGGTGTAAAAACTAGATACCAATGTCGGGGAGTTTGTGGGAACCTTTTGTTTTTATGTACAACCACCGCACATGTGAGACTCCTCTGGATGGTTCCTGGAGATGGTGGCTTTTATGCACGATTTGCCTCTTTTTTTCTGCCTTTGGCCGAGTGCAGGCTGGTGGACGTTCTTCTGTTTTTTCAGGCCCGTTTATTTTTCTAAATCTGCTGCCGAACACAAGTCCAAGAATTCCACCAGGTCACAATTACCCTCCGCACCAGCTCTGCAGCTCTGGCCATCAGGGATCTGTAGACACATGGCACTGGTTTGGTTAATGACAGTGTGTGCAGCACAGCCCAGAAGGAAGCAGCTCTGTTGGGCAGGCAGACCGTCACACTGATTAAAAGGAAACGATTTAAACCCTCAAGGCTCATGCCTTCTATGTTACAAAGACAGGATCTTTGTGGGGCACTGCCATTTTTTCACTTTGTTTTCATTTTTTTGCATGTTAAGAAAGTGTGTGTGTGTGTGTGTGTGTGTGTGTGTGTGTGTGTGTGTGTGTGTGTGTGTGTGTGTGTGTGTGTGTGTGTGTGTGTGTGTGTGTGTGTGTGTGTGTGTGTGTGTGTGTGTGTGTGTGTGTGTGAGTGATTATAGCTTTGGATTGTGGGCTGAAGGCTGGAAGGTCTGTTTTTGTGTTTACACTTAAGAGGGCAGAGTAAGAATTGGTTGTTCTTTGGTGTAATACCTAAGCCCTTGTAAAGAGTTCCCTAATGTACGCAACTATTTCCCTTTTTAAGGAGAAGTTCAGAATCCTTAAATAGCAATGACATTCTGTTTATTTTACATAGGCCTACATCCCTTTAGACAAACTATGTATGTCACTATGAAGTAGCCAATTTAACAAAATAAATAGGGATTTAAGCTCCATCATTATGTAGTTATTTTTCTCTTGACAGAGTTTATGATTATTTTGGCTTTCCATTCTACATTTAACTTTAAGGCTCATGGATGTCGTATTACACAAGTTCAGCCATTTTCATCCTTCATGGGTTTATCAGGGTCTTGGCCAGAGAAAGCAAGCAACCAAGCACAGTTGTTTGTGTGAAAAACAAGGAAATGTTGGGTTGCTTCAGGATTAAGGAAGTGCTCTCTTCCTGGCAGGAAGTGTTTACAACTTGGTGACATTCCCTTTTTCTAACTGGACAAATCCGCCGTCCCCTACGTTGACGGCTACATCAACGCTGAACAAAACCCAACTTGTTGTTTCAAGTCGAGCAACGCTTTAGTAGGTTCAAGTGTGAAACAGTGTTGCTGGGTTCTGCCCTACTGTGAACCAGCTGTGAACACTCTCTGGAGACCCAAACCCGCAGCCTGTCTGGTCTCTGAGACTCTCCCTTTCTGGGCTGTGTGTCGTGACGCTGGGGATGGGACCTCCACCCTGCAGTCCATTGTTGTTCTCTGGCGGACGTGTTTGGTACTTGGTTCATACTCGCCACACCGCTTTCCACCACAATCAAATCAGCCTCATGTCAACATGGTTTGCTTTTGGTTTGGCTGTGGTTTAGTTTTGTGTGCATGTTGGCGTTCTTCTCCCATGGTTTTGCTTCACACATTGGATTCAAGAGGGAAACCCATTTGTCTTAATCTCTGTGTGAATTTCCATTTTTGTAAAAGTGTCTGTCTGAAACAAATTTTGTAGCTAGGTAGAAGCAGCCCACAGAAGCATAAAAGTGTATCCTGTGCTTTGAATGGTTATATGTAGATATAGTGCTCACATTGGTTAATTTTAGTTTAGTGGAGGTTGGAAGAATTTCAGATGTCTATTTCTAAATATAGATTGAGCCATTGTGTAGTTAAGCCTAAGTATACCCAGTGTTGAAGTTGGTCATAATAATTCATAAATTCTGACTGTTTTGTGGCATATAATTCTCTTCTGCTGACTCCTGGGCTGCACCTCTCTCTGGGTGAAGGCAGCAGAAACTCTGCTAATAAATCTGGCGAGATGGGAGCAGTGTTTGGAAATTGGATTTTGTCAAGTGTGTTGTCAAGTACTTAATCATAAATATCTGTCACACATTAAGAGCACCTTCTGCCACCTTCCAGTTTTTTCCCTATTCTTAACGGACCCAAGCAGATGTTGGGTTTGTTTCAACCAGGAAATCCAGAGGACTTCTGGGTATTTATTAGGGGTGGGAAAAATAATCGAATCTTCGATGCATCGCGATTCTGTCTAGAACGATGCTTCTCTCGTTTCAGATAAGTTAATAATCGGTACAAAAAAATAATAATATATATAATTCTTTTTTTTTTAATTTAATTTAATTTTTAATTTAATTTGTTCGCCTCCTGCAACATTCTGTTTGATCGAGAGGGATAATTTGACTAGTTTTAAAATTATTTAATTTATCTTCAATGTGTATTGGCCAATCTGATTTGTCTGGACGCGATTGCGATTCAGCCTACGCATAGCATGCACGCAAACTCACAGCCAGACACAAGAACGACACACAAGTTATTATTCTTATAATTGACTAAGAGCATGTTTTTCTTTAATGAAATAGAAAAGAAAGATTAGAAGGAAAAGAAAACTAAATCAGTTTTTTTACCTTCTTCCATAGTGTGTTGTAATGCAAGCTGCATTGATTATTGTATTGTTCATAGAAAGTCATATTTTTGACAAAAGCTTTTTCTCTAATAAAATATTAGATAAGGTAATTAATCTGTTGATTTCTTTAATGATCATCACAAAAGTAGGAAGTGATTAGCAAACTCTGAGTAGAAAATTCAGATGTATCTATTTTCTTTTGAAAATCCCGCATGGAAATGTACATAAAAAAAAATGCTTTGAGATGCATCAATAATCGTTTTAGAATCGAATCGTTGACCTCTGAATCAGAATCGAATCGTGAGGTGCCAAGAGATTCCCACCCCTAGTATTTATTTACCATTGGCTCACTAGTCCTTGGCTGGAAGGATAAGGAACAATGAGCCATCAGGGCCGTACCATTATTTTTAAAGTGAGGTTGCAACTATCTTTTACTTTGCATTTGGGTTGCAACAACATGACATTTCCTGGCTGATTCCGGTGTTGAACAAATGTGAACTAATTTCATACTATCTGCACATAGATGATTGTGGTTTTTTGCTGAATATGTGAGCTTGCCATGGACCGATCCACATCCGGGACAAATGTGAAAAATGGAATATCCCTACGTTGTGTATATGGCTGTGCACGTGTGCTATATAGTTATGATGCAAGCTGGAAAAACTGCCATGTATGCACAGTAACCCACAGCTTGGCAGTGAGGGCAAGGCTTGGGAGGGGCTATACAGCTGCACATAATGTGTCACACTGCACCCCCCCCCCCCCCCCCCCCCCACAACCCACAACCCTTACACTAAATGCCAAATGCTGTTGCCACTCTCCTTTTATTATGTAGTTCTGATGTCTCTCCCGCTTGACATTCTGCCACAGTGCACGGTATCGGTGTCACTGTGGCCGCATCTGGAAGTGTTCTAATGCAACCCTTGATCAATGGCTGGCTAAATCGCTGCTGCCAAAAATACTTGGCTTTTCCAGGCCAACTGCCGCACGAACGGTGGCCCGCGTTGGCAAAAGCACTGAGATCAGAGGAGCCAATGTTTTCTGTGGTCTGAATGCTAAAGGGAAGCAGGGACGGTGCTGGGGATGATAAATAAATGGACATGAAAAAAGTGGCGTGTGCTTTTGAAACGCCAGGCAGATGCCTTCCAGCGGGCGACACACGTGGGAGTCGCTGACTAAGATGCAGAGTGGATCCTTTCATCAGAGCCTCTAGATATAGAGGTTGTTGTTGTGTAAACGTCCACACGTGTTGTGCTGTGGCGAATGTATTGTCAAGTTTACCAAATGAAACGAGAAAAAAGTTCTACATTGACAAAGGCTCACATTTTGCTCGCATGCGCTTTAAAGATCCAGTGGAATTATACTGTTGTTGTTAAAATCTCAAGGGCTAAAGGCTTGCCATTTCTCATTTAATTTAATACTTGGCTCTTTGATAGACACTTTAATTATTTACTAATTGCCTGCCTTCAACCTCAACTTCATAATGGAGGGGGGGGGGGGGGGGGGGGGGGGGGAAGAGAGTGCTCCTCACCTAAGTTGGTACTTGAGTTTGACTTGCTTGTGACTGATTACAGGGAACAAACAACATCCATCATTATAACTAACTAGATTAGTTGCCCCTGCTGTCGAGGTAAGCATTGCCATAGCTGAAGCATTCCTTCATTCTCAGAAGTGATTGAGGTTCTGTAATGTCAAGGGATGACATTTTCTAGTTTTAAGCTTTGGGCGATATTATTTTATCTTTACCTTTACTCTTAAGGATAACAATTGTAAATGTTGTAATTATTCTCATAGAATCGTAACAAGATGTACTCACTTCTACAAAAGTATTACGGATCCTATTAAAAGATTACATCGAAAGTGACTGTATTTTGTTCATGGACTGGCCATTATTGTTTCTGAAATAAATGACCAGAGGTAAGATTTCCTGCCTAGATCTCTTTTGAATGGTACTTCAAAGCATTCAAAGAGAAAAGACAATGCGGGAGATTCTAGCGTCAGCCAAAGCTGCTCAAAAAACGGCCACCTTTTTTTCTTGATCAATTTTGTCCTTCGACTGAAACTTCAATGGCATGGACAGAATATGACAATCAAAACTTTCCTGCCTTGAGAGATTTTACATAATTTGCGGCCAATTGACCATGCTGTTGACTGCTTCAATGCCATTGTGCCAAGCATTGTTGCTGCTCTCAAATGGTAGGGAACACAGCATCTATAAGGATAATGCATCTGACTAATCAGCAGGATTTTGGACTCCGGTGCTGGTTTTCTCCATTGGGCCTGTAGTGTCAGGTAGCATCGACCACTGAATAATAACATATGGTGGCTGAAACAGAAAGCTCATTTTGGAGTTGTATTCTGGAGGTCGAGGATGTGCTTCCTGAGCGGTTTGCTTGCAGGCTGGCTGTTCTCACATTTTAATAACTTCCACTGGCGAGAATAGCTACGAAACGTGCTGGTGAGTGAACACCAATCTAA
Organism: Gadus chalcogrammus; assembly: GCF_026213295.1. Taxonomy (NCBI): domain Eukaryota; kingdom Metazoa; phylum Chordata; class Actinopteri; order Gadiformes; family Gadidae; genus Gadus; species Gadus chalcogrammus. Next base: position 23,172,665 of record NC_079425.1, on the reverse strand, counting down.
TGTTGTACAGAAGGACGTGAGAAAGATGTATGCTAAATAATATTAGAAAAGGAAAAAAACAAAAAAAGGCCTCTATTTAGTTTATTTCTTTTGGAGCGTACCGCAATACGAATATAAATAAGAAACGGAACTACTTTGCCCATTCGCTTTGAAGCAGCGGCCAGACCTCACAAATCCCATACTGTCCGTTCAGCGTTCTCCTGATCCTATAATATTTCAAATGGCACAAAATACGGCCTTCTATCCCTCCCCATTTCCCTTGAGTGTTTCATTCACGCACAGTGTATGTTCTGTTCATCAAACAACAGGGGCGGGAGGGGGGAGGGGGAGGAGAGAGTAATAGCGGCATTAAGAGCCCCCATTTTTGAAACGGCTTAATGCAATTGAGCTGCTAAGTACTGACTCGTTTCAGGATATCAGGGGCTCAAATCCCCAGTGGCGTGAGGCATAAATCACCCACGTCAGCCCTCGACTCACGCCTCCTCCGTCATTGTGCTGCAGCGGCCTCTCCCTACTGGTGGTCTCTGCAGGGTACCAGCCCTCCCCGGACCCCCTGACACCTCCAATCATTCTCAGACCCGCCGTGACTTTCATATCGCATTCGTTCAGAAAAGGCCTTCCAGGGTGCTGGTCGCTGAGCGCGGCTGCCTGTTGCCACTCGATGTGTGTGTGTGGTCGTGCCACCGACTAACGGGTGGTACACGGTGTGTGTGTGTGTGTGTGTGTTTTGGAATGCTAATCAAGTGTTGTATCGAACTGGATGAGATGCAGATTAAATATTAACACAGGAATAACGTACGACTCTGGTGTCATTTCAACAGATTACCATAAACGCATTTTGAGCAATCTTTCTAGTTTTTCAGCGCGTTTTGATGGACCCACTAAACTAATTTTCTTTCCATCAGGAGAGCAGAGAGAGAGAGAACATTTTTTGCTTATTTTCTCACTTCTAATGGAAGTCGCAAAAGCCCAATTGAATTGTAATTGAATGAAAGCCCGGCTGAATTGTAATCCAAGAAAGGCCCCAGTGTTGCTGCAGAATGCCAAACCAAAGTGGCAGGTGCCTCTTCTGGTCTCCCTCATGCGCTAATGTTCTGCCTCGACTCTCGCGGTATCGAAGTCGACCTAATTCCCAGTGAGCTCCAATGAATGCTAAGCAGTTTGAGATGGTTTCTACTCACTGTTCTCAAGCCGCCTGAAAACCAACAGGTGGAACACCTGGTCACCCTGGGAACGCCGGCGCCTGGCCCGACGTGGGTGTAATTGAGTAAGTTCTCGAGCCGTGCCCCGAGCCCTTGAGCTGCCCGCCTACCTCAGGGGCCAGGCCCTAATCCTGGGAGGAAGGTGGCCCTCGGAGTCTCAAGGCTTACTCCCCGGCTTAGCTCTTGGATCTGAAATCCAGAGCCCTTGCAGAAGCCGTCCGTGGGTGAGTTTGACTTTCGCAACACGTGTGACGTGGCTGCTGTCTTGACACACCCTGGCTCGCCACAAGGCAGATGGGATGTAGAGTCCACCACCCCACTGCTTACCATTCCCCCACCCCTCCACACCCTGCCTCCAGCACCCATCTCAGTGCCTGACCTACTCCTCCTGCTGTTTGGGCAAATGGGGGCAGACTGAAACAATTTGGGAATACTAACCAGCTCCTCTTCCAGCGCACAGTCGGGTCTTACGAGGCTAAGCCCCGACGAGGCCGGCTGTTGACTGTTGAGATTTTCTACGAGAGCAAGCTGAGAACATTTAGTTGCCGTAAAGTGGATAAAATTATCTTCAAGTTCAGTAACGGCTGCCAGAGTGTCCTTGAGGACGTAACCCGAGAGCCGGGGAGCGTACAGGCTGAGGTCATTTGTGGCACGACACAAGAACATTAGCTTTGTGTAGGAACATAAGCCTTCAGGATGTTATGAATGTAGAGCATTGTAATGGCACAGAAAAGTACCCGGCACTTCAGGGTTACTTTTCCAAATCAACGCTTAATCCGTTGATTCAAACCAATTCATCCGTTAATGTGCGGTATTTTTGAGAGGCTTGTCATTTTAGTTTGGGTTTTAGTTAGGGTCAACATACCCAGCAGCCTCGCATGTCAAACGCAAAGTGATTTAATGATTAGTAAACGCCACTAAAAAGACATTCCACGTTTGGGTACATGTTTTTTGGCCTTTCTGTGCGTCTTATAAATAGTGTTAATGGCCTCATTAGCATGTGTGTGCACAACAAAGGCTGTAATTAAGCTACAGCTGTGGCACTATTTAATGACTGCATCATTCATTTTAGAATCGTCTAATTGTGTTAATTATACCTTTTCAAAATGCTGCTTGTTACTTGGCACAAACCTCCACCATGCAAAGTCTTTGAGAACTTGTCTCACACTGACTTGCTACACGGTAAACATTAATCAAACTAAACCTTAATCAAGCTAAACATTAATCAACATTAATCAAAGTCACTGAAGACAGGGCTACCGTGATTGATATCGCAACAAAGCGTTTCAATGTAATTTTATACTATTCATGGCATGTATTATGGAATTATATCAGTAAATGTTGGAGTTTGTTTACATGGTTTTTATCATTTAAATATGTTTTTTAACAATGTGTTTATTAAGCTCATAAATTCACATAGTATATCAAGCATTGGTCCAAAATACCATTGTGCTCAAGAAACTATCCAAAGTCAAGAAGGACATGAATGGTTTTAATTCTGGTAAGAAATTGTAACCTCAGTGTTCCAAGAACCGTGCAGAGTGAGTAATGCTCTGTACCTCTCAACAACTACTGCCCGGGATCCCATGAGCATGATATTTAACCACAAATTGCTGCCGTGGACCTAATTAGTGGCAGAGAAGAGGCAATTACAGCTGTTCTAGGGGAGCTTTCATACCCCATATTTCAAATGTAATACTTTGAGTGTGCACACTTTGGGACCCCTTTCCTTGGGCCAATAGACAGTGTAGCGACTATGTATTTTATGGTGTGCGTAAGAGTGAGCAAAGATCCACCTTCCCTACCTTAAAGTAACAGCTGTTTTTGAAAACCTGCGCACTATGTCCTGACCTCGGATGACTTCTGGCCGTCATATCTACAACAGCAGTGATTCATACACTATTCGTTATGACCCGGGCTGCTTATAATCTCTTTGGAGTTTGCACTCTGTAGGTGTTGTTGTGGAAGCAGCTGAAGCACTTTTTATTGTCAATCTCGGTTGCTACAACAACCAGCATTGTCCCAAATACAAACAGTGGAATTTGATTTAGTTCTGACGGGTGTACATTTTACTACATTTATGGTGCAACCCGCCTGCTAAAATCCAAGAGAAAGTAGGATTTTCTACTGCTTTTTATAGAAGACAAGCTGGAGAGAAACCTATAATTACAAACCGGGTCGGGAAATAGTTCTAGTATTTTTTTTCTTTCTTCCTAAAAATGGACTGAAAAGGAAGAATGGGAGGCAGGTTCTACAGCAGCTGCTAGGAAAACACATTCTTCATTCATACCATAGCTTATACTTATCTGTGAAGGAATCCATTTCCCTGTCATCGCACACCAGATACCTTGACAAAATTCCAGAGCAAAACCTTTCATTGTTTTGAAAGTTCCCCCCTTCGCTGTTCTTGTTATTTTCAGCGGTGTAACGATCTTGATATTGATTTTGATACTGATATTGCTCGATTGGGCTTCGGTCCACGTGTGTGGGTGTGTTTTGTGCGTTTTCATGTCCTCTTTGGGCCGGGGCAGGGGTTAGCCTGGCTTGCACTGCTGAGAAGGGAGTGTGGTGTGGTCGGCGCTGGACATGTGCGGTTGTTGAGGGAAGCTGGCTAGTTGGAGACATGGCTTGGCAGAGTAGAGCTCGGTCCGCCCCTGTGGGTGAATGATGAGCTTGTTTATAGTGAGACTGTCAGATTCCCTTCCTGTAGGAATGAACTCGTGGGATCAAACACCAGTTGGGCTTGGTATTGAACTCTGGTAGAATCCAGAGCACTTCATTCAAAGGTCTGTTTCCTAAATTCCTAGGGTTTTGTACTGTCCTCTCAGTTGGCTGTTTACATAGACGCATGGCTCCTGCAAAATTAGTTTTTAAGGGAAGATGTTGCAGCCCCTTAAGCACTGAGTCATGTCCGCTTTCCTCTCCAGCTGTGATTTAGCCTTATTTTGGGTCTCTACAACGTCCACCTCACCTAATTGCCACCCAGTGCACCAAAAGCTCACTAAAAGAGAAAGCGTGCAATTAGCCTCGGCTTACTGCCAGCTCATCATAAATCTGCCAAATTGTTTCTCTTAAGAAACCCGGCGCAGTTGTGGTCCTCTCCCGGACTCCCGGAACGCAGGCCTGTCAGTGGGGCATCGTATAATTAGGCTGACCAGCGGTTTGCCGAGGACCGGCTCATTGGTCTACAGCAAAGTCAGTGCGGTGCCGTGCTGCGGCCGTACCGGGAGGGACCGGTTATTTATGTGCGTCGCTCGCCTTCTCGGGCTTCGTGCCGCCAAGGAGCCGAGCCAGGGCCCGGTCAAGTGGCTCGGCGCTGCAAGCTCCCTGGACGCCTACCTGAGTTGCAGTGCGCAGCCGAGCAGCACAATGAATTCTCCTCTCACCGTTGTTTATTCTTCTCCCTTTTGCTTCCTCCTCTGTCCTCCCTCTCCTCCCTCCTTCCCCCCCTCTCCTGCCTTCCTCCCCTCCCCTCTCCTCCCTCCCTCCCTCCTCTGCCCGCCCTCCCTCCCTCCCTCCCTCCCTCCCTCCCTCCCTCACCTCCCGTCCCTCCTCCTCTCTCCTTCCTCCCCTCCTCTTCTCTCCCCCCCCCCCCCCCTCTTTCCCCTCTCCTCCCTCCCCTCTTCTCCCTCTCGCCTCCTTCGCTCTCCTCCCTTTCCTCCCCTCTCCCCTCTCCTCCCTCCCCTCCCTCCCCACCCTCCCCTCCCTCCCTCCCGCTCCACTACAGCTCATTATCCTGGAGGACTACGCGGATCCGTTTGACGCGGAGCAGGCCGGCGGTGCCCAGACCGGCGGGGAGAAGGTGACGACGGAGAACGACGGTTACATGGAACCCTACGAGGCCCAGAAGATGATGGCAGGTAGATCACCGACCCACCTGGCCTTTTAATCATCCGACATCGCCCTGCGCCTCCCGTCCCGCGCGGGGGTCAGCGGTGAGGGCCTTACTGCTGACCGTGTCGGAGGTGCAGATGGGCCACGCTGTGGCTGATGCTAGCCTGGCCGCGTGCCTGTCGGCTGCTTGCTAATGAGCAGGCTCCGACTGTAAGAGGACGGTCGACGTGACGCGGCTGCTCATGCAGGGAGTGGCGCCGCGGCGTATAGGGAGGCATCCATCTTCTATTTTTTTGGGCTTTTTTATAAATAAGTAAATAAATAAAGAGAAGCAAGGCAGCGAAACCAACAAGCTGCTGTTGATGTATGGGGTTTCATCGTCGGCTGGGTGTGATTATGGTAAATACACTGAAGGATTTTGTTCGTGTTTGTTGTAGTAGGGAACGACCACATTCACTTACAAATATGGTTTCTCAGTACAATAGCCGTCTAGAACCACACAGAAGAAATACTAGATTATATTGTACAAGTGGTCCGTGGTCAAATTCGTTCTGTTAAGCTCAGTTGGTACATGACATTAAATCCATCACAGGGTTAGAGGTTCAATTCCCAGTAGGGCCCCACATGATAAGAAATGTATACAACCTTTTCAACAAACTTGTCCACCAAATGACAGATCTATAATGTAATAACCCCTGGGTTTTTCGGCAACACAAATTAGCCCTACGTGTATTTCTACTTTAAAAGCAGCTTTACCTAAGGACTACAATTCCAACCGATTTGTCTTCAGGTGTGGTATTGGCATTTAGGGCCATGCCGCTGTAACCCCGGTGGTTTTGTGTCATATTCTTCCATTCCGATTTTCCTGCCTCTCCCCTATGTCACTCTAATAGTAAGCAGGACACGAATGTCTTGCTCCGTCCTCTGAAATGGTCTTTTTAATGGGCCTCCTGGCAATCTCTTGTTTTCATCCATCTCTCTGCCCTGACCTGTAGCCCCTGTCTTGCACTCTGCGACCAGTACGCTGACTGTATGATGTATCGCCTCCCTTTCTGCTTGTAGCACACAAACGGTATAAAATGTCTGTTGGAGCCTCCTTTGGTTTATTTATGTTGAACTACTCTGTCTCCCGTGGCATTCCGAGGGAAAAAAGGTTTTGTTCCGATGAGACAGGTTTGCCTTCCGGCGACAGTGATGAGTCTATCTCGGAGAGAGCAGCTCTCTGCAATGTTTGCTCCAATGACTTTGCTTCCCTAATCAGGACGAGGATAGACGTGACGTTGAGTTGTGGTCGTTTTCTCTCTCTCTCTTTCTCTCTTTTATACGGTTTTCTATTGATTCTTGCCTGTTCCTGTTTGTGCTGCTGCTGTTATGCCTGAGCTGTCAGGCTTCCCTGTGAAATATAGCTGCTTCTTCAGCTCTGCTCCCCCCCCCTGTTAATATTCATTGTAATCCAGGGGATTTCTCTCCTGCGTTCCTCGATGGAGCCGCAACGATGCTTTGATAAGCGACGTCAGACAACACCGGGGGATTTTTAAACATGTTTAAAACCCACTGGCATGTACAACATGTTGAGTTAATATGAGATTGTTTTGTAATGTCGGGAGGGTACTAGACAGTACTGCCGAATCGGAGCAGCCTAACCATGCTCCGACTCTGTTGTCTCAGTCTCTCTCTCCCCCGGCTCACTCTCCCGGCTCTCCCTGTGTAATCATTTTCTGATTTTCTTTTCTTTTCTGCTTGTCTCGCACTCGACTGCTCCCTAATATGACAGCCGTTGTTCCCGTGAACAGCCTTCTACTCGGGCCGCATGCGATGTGGCAGGATGTACCGGCGCAAGTCAGAGTGAACTTAGTTTGGGTATTATTTGGGCTGACAGGCGAGATGCTTATGCACCACCTTCACAAATATTCAGGCCTCCGCTAAAAATGGAAAGGGGGGTTTGCCCGTGGAATAGTTCAATAGTTTGAGCCTGTAAAAATCAAAGGCTGGTGATTGATGGCTCCGTATAAAAACAGTGTATCAAATTAATCAGAGGCAGGCGATCGGCACTAAATCAGACGTGAGCTGGGTTTTTTACGAGCGGCGGTTTACGGCTCGGGGTGTGCGTGTCCACACCGGCGCCAACGGCCCGCTCGACTTTCTCAACAAGATTGAATTCGCCTTCGCTCTCAAGAGCAGGTTCGGGTTCCTCCCCGTAGCACGCGCTCACACGGTAGCATGGTCACATGGGCACGCCGCCTCCCGCCTCGACCTTGGAAGGCGCTTCCGTCCGCAACGCATGGACGGGTGAAACGGCGACGTCACTCCGGTGAAATCTCCCCAACAAGCAATTTGTCATTCATGCAAATTATGGTGGAGTTCCTTGTTCCGTCTTCGTATCGCTCGCGTTCCCTTTCTGTCCGGCTCTCCGTCTGTCACCCCGTACTATATATGGGGCATCCATTATGGCAACCTTTTATTGAAACATAAACGTTTTTTATATTGAACCATTGATTAGTCTTTTAATTTCGTTAGTAATGTACATTCGCGCCATATAATTTCATTATTTTGACAGTTGCCAATTATTATGGACTTTATATATTCTCTCAAGTACCACAAGTTCCCACCCGCTGATCCAGCCACTCTGTACACTGTTTACTCTACACTGTATCGTCTGTTTACTGTACACTGTACAGTCGATATATTATATCATAATGTAACATAGTGTCAGGTGTGGCATGCTGGGCCTGCGGCAAAGTGTGTGTGTGTGTGTGTGTGTGTGTGTGTGTGTGTGTGTGTGTGTGTGTGTGTGTGTGTGTGTGTGTGTGTGTGTGTGTGTGTGTGTGTGTGTGTGTGTGTGTGTGTGTGTGTGTGTGTGTGTGTGTGTGTGTGTGTGTGTGTCCGGCCCTACCCAGTGAGTGGGACTGCGGGTTGATGATTGATGGGTCGCCGGCCTTCACTTCCTTTAACCTGCTGCGGAGGCGGGACACCTGAGCTCCTTCCTGCGCCAGGCTTTCCGGGACTGATTGACAAGTCGCTAGACCTGTTTATATGCCCTGTCGTTAACCCTCAGTATGCCCTTTATGGATGTGTTTAATTAGAAGTAAGTGCTTTGATTGGCCTGGTGTACACGTGTGGCGGTGTGTGTCCCACTGTATCTGTTTGACATAAGTGTGTTTGCGTCCTATCGCTCGACTGATGGAGTGTTTGTGTACAGCTGGTGTTCTGGTTGCTTTATCTAAAGAATGCTTGCGGGGGGCCGGGAGTCGAGATACTGGCACTGTGTGTATACTTGGAACAAATATGTCCGTCACAGTTGCATCATCTTTCATCTTCACACCAGCATGCAGAGCAACACACACGCACACGCACACGCACACACACACTCGGAGTGAGTCCTTGTTTCTGCTGCTGGCTGTTCCTCGCATAGTCTCTGGGTTTTCCACGGCTAGAACAACGGAATCCACTCGTTCTTATCATACTTACTTATCGTCTGTTTTCTTTGGCCCGGGAGCTGCTCAGACCCGTTACCATGCCGATCACTGTGGAATCATCCGGTAGAACCGGAACCGGTCTGCCTTGAGCTGTTTCTCTAGGACGGGGGGAGACGCGGAGGGGAGAGCACTCTACTCCCTGAGCAGCCGTGTGTGAACATAAATAACCACAGTATGCACTAACGCACGCACACTCGGGCAGAGCACGTCGGAAATGGGTCACTTTGGGTCAGGACACGGCGGCCTACATGTTCCTCGTGTTGGTAAATAAATGTAAAATTTCCGTTGGATTAATCCTCCTTAAGGCATGGAGGGAATATCAGGAGATCTGATGTGTGTTGTACCTGAAGCTGGACCTAATGAAATGCTTCACCATCTCCCCCTCTCAAAATACAGTGTTGAAGTTGATAACTAAAGCAGTAACTAACGCACACATAATCCCCCCCCCCCCTCCCCTCACACATTCTGGTCCCCATGCAAAGGGCTTCCCACTGAGCCGAAGGAGTGCTGTTGTGTCAACAGTGTTCGTGACTCAACCCCCCCGATATGCCAATCCTCAGGAACAGGCACGTCATCATGCTCTCACATTGCACGCACACACACACACTTGCACACGAACACACGCTTACAGACTTGGAGTGGGAGTGCGGCAACCAGCTGCTATGTGTGTCCACGTGTGCGCATGTGTATGTGTGAGTATGTTGTGTATGTTGGTAGCGTGTGTTTCAACATGTTGAGCAGCAACCCCCCCCCCCCCCCTTGCCCCTTGCCCCCCGCCCCCATGTTTCAACTTTGGACAAACTTCACGCCCTCCTCCTCCTCCCGCCTGTATCTGATCAGCCAGGTTATCTGGCCTCATTCCGGCGGCCACAGAGTTGTGCAACAGGGCAATCACGCCCCACAGAGATTGAAAGAAAAAAATAATAGAAAGCGTTGGTGTTTTCTTCTAAGGGCTGACTCATAGGTCAGGCACTTACTCCACTTTGTTTCTCTTTCAGTATGCGTGGGGACGGGTCGTCATTGCTTCTGGTAAGGAGCGATGTGTGCCCCAGGAGGTGCAATGGCAGCGATGGAGTGGGTAGATCGAGGAGGTTATTACGGCTGTAAGTCACCGCGGTGGGACCACCTCCCTGTTGAAGTGTTGTCTCTGGGAGGACCTCGTCTGTCTGTGGCGAGATGGTGAAATCAGGCAGAGAGAATGACTTGGGGAAAACAATGGAAAGAAAAACTACAACATAAGGTGTGTGGGTGTGCGTGTGCGTGTGGGTGTGGGTGTGCGTGTGCGTGTGCGTGCGCTACAGTGTGCGTGCGTGCGCTTTCTCAAGAGAAAGTACCGGAGAGACCCGAAGGAAATGAATGAAAAATGGGAGGGGAAACTCTCATGCAGTGTAAGAACAGGCCCTGCCAGAGGAAACTCCTGCTTTAATGACTTCACACACCTTTGGACCGCATTGAGACGCTCGTCTGGGGAGCCCACACAGAGGGAGGGAGAGGGGCGGGGCTTGTTTAATCTCACCAGGCGCGGCCACTCCTTCCAGGCCCTGAGAACACAGCATGTGGCGACACATTTCTTGGCCTGCCAGCGCAGTTTTTATTGCCTCAGGCTGAAACTTGAAGCATATCCGGTGCGTGTTCAGGCAACGCACGTCAGATGTGAACGTCTTCTCTTTAATATCCACCTTCTCGATATTTACAAAAGTCATCGGGTGGTTCAGGTTTAATCACTCTGTGATTTCAGGATTATCTCTGTCCTCTTTAACTTTGACATTTCTTTATTCCGCCGCGGGGCATTGGGAGACGTAGCCGACAGATAATCCCCTCGAGGATGACGTTTATGTATTTAGCCCGTCGCTCATGGGTGGAGACTGACCGCAGTGGAAGAACGCGTAGAAAGGGGGAATCTTCTGCTTCTTTCTCAAATCATGAGGTCATGGTTCGGGATGACTTTCTCTTGAATGGTCAACGGTGGGAGTGACCTCCAGGAATGCGCCGTGTATTTGTGTGTGTGTGTGTAGGACTTCCAGTAAATCCCGTCATCGTGCTTACGGGAAGGTCTGGAGCAGGCTTAACATGCCACAGGTGATCCTCAGGGCTGGATGTGAGGGACACGTCTCTTGTCCACTGCGGAGTTGAACCCCTCCCTTATGGTTCCTCCCCCTGGATCGCTTCCCAACGAGGAGGTGCTGTCGGTCTCACTGGAGGAGAGGGGTATTTACCAGTACCGGCACCCACATGTCATGTCCTGGCACAGGGTCTAGTTCACCGCCCTTCCACCAGCAGCCCGGCACCACAGACCGTGCTTATGTGTCAAGGCTTTTGTAAGTCAGTGGTTGACACGCAGTTCAATGTGTCCTGACGTTTTGTCCAGGAAATACTTTACAGTGCACATTGCTTGCCATCGGGGCAGTGTGATTAGGGCCGGAAACCCATTCCTTTTATTTACTGATTTGCATGTTCATAAGGATTCATTGTTTGACGTATTCCATTCAAGCAGATGATGCATAGGTCTTTGTGTTTACTTGGTGACTTTGGCACACTTGGGTATGCCCCTTGTGTTACCGTGTTGAGTTCCTCTGTTGTTGTATTGTGTGTGTAACCTGACCGGACCCTCCCAGTCCAGGCGTCATGGTCTCTCACCCAAAAGCACGGCCACTTTAACAGGCATGGCGGTGAGTGGGGGATGGTTATGGCACCCTTCGCATACCAGCACCTAGACAAACACACACACACACACACACACACACACACACACACACACACACACACACACACACACACACACACACACACACACACACACACACACACACACACACACACACAGCTTGCCCCTCTCTCTCACACCCTATAAACTGTGATCTCTTTCCTCTGCCCTGGATAGAAAGGGCCCTTTGCCTGGGGCCTATTTGAGCATCTGGTTAAGGACAAATATGCGTCCAAACAACGCTGTGTGTGTGTATGTTAAATATGGGGGCTGCAGCACCACATTTGGGTGGGCTGTCCACATTCATTTTTAAGGAAAGATTAACAAGGTCATTAATCCTGTCTAGGCCTCTGCAGAGGAAGGCAGGGCAGATTCTATGCCAAATGCGGGGTAGGTCCTCGCATGTACACACACTCTCGCTCTCGCGCACACACAAACGCATTCTTTCGGGTCATTTAATATGTCAAGTATCTTCTCCCAGAAGGCGGCGTCGTGTCGTCCTGGTGGGCCGGGTCGTGATGGGGCTTATCGCTCAGCGCTCGCCTGCCCATGAGTGCGCCTCGGAGAGGGAGTGGGAGAGAGTGGAGAGTGGGCGATCGAGCTTGAGAGACGCGGGGAGAGAGAGAGAGCGAGAGGGACTCGCTGAGTGATTTAGTGAGAGGGTGAGTCTGATGGCGATGGCGATTGGGACCATTACAAGAGGTCTGAATGTTTTTTTTCTTTCTTTTTGGGGTGTATTCGGCCACGGTCAAGTTGGGGTGAATGTGGTTATGGGGGGTTGCGGACGGGTCGGCTTGGGTGGGGGTGGGGGTGAGGGTGCTGGTAGCTGTTGGCAGTGGCCCTGCTGTCGGCAGGGAGCAGGGGGTTTCACTAGGAGGTGCGAGAGTGGGCGGCTGGCACGGTGCAGCTGTTGAAGGACACGGCCCCAACAGATGGAGGCTAAAAGAGAGGGAGGGGGAGGGAGGGACTTGACGGAGTCACACACCGCCACGTTTACAGCACATGCGTTGGTGTGGTGGGGGGGTGATGCTGCTGTGGTGAGACGCACGCCAACACCTGTACGCATGCGCACTTACACACACTCACACACTCCAGCGGTCTTGCTCGTCTGGTACTTACTCCCTCGCTGAGTAACACACACACTCACTTACTTTCACTCTTAGTCACTCTCACTCTCTCCTCTTTCCCTATCTCTATCATCTTTCACTAGCTGGCTTACTTGCATGCGTAATGAACGCGGTCCCGGGCTCATTAAGTAAAGAGCTTCTGATGGGTGACTCGGTTCGACCCCGCGTGACCCCGCCTTCAGGGGTCACGTTTCCATCCGTGGTATTGGGTCACTCAGGACACACAAGGATCAATACTTCTGGAGCCCTGCGCGACTGCGCCTCCTTTTTAACCGGGAACCGCTCGGTGAGAACGCGGATAATTGATATCTTGTGTGTTTGTGTGTGTGTGTGTGTGTGTGTGTGTGTGTGTGTGTGTGTGTGTGTGTGTGTGTGTGTGTGTGTGTGTGTGTGTGTGTGTGTGTGTGTGTGTGTGTGTGTGTGTGTGTGTGTGTGTGAAATCATCTATTATGTTACCCAACACGGTTCCTATGTAGTGTGTGTGTTTTTGTCTCTTAGTTGCTGCAGTGTTACTATAGGGGACAAAGCTACCTCAAAGTTTGTGTTTGTTGTTTTGTATGTTTGTGTTTGTATGTGTCTGTGTGCGTCAGAGCGTGAGTCTGCTCTGTGCTGGCTGCGAGCTGTAAAGTGGTCTTGGGGGGACTGGGCTGTAACTGCAGTGAGTAATGCCTGACAGCGGACCCTGACAGCCGAGCATGATGAGGGCAGGGCGAGGTGTGTCCGAGGAGGAGGAGGCCGGCAGTCTGATGAAGCCGTCATCTCTGCCCCTCCGCGCCCGTCTCCAGCTCCTCCACATCTCACTGTCCCTCCTTCTCCATCCCTTGCGTGTCACGCTGCCCATGTTCTCCTCTCGGCCGGTCCCGCCGCCTCCTCTGAATCCCTCCTCTACGTTTGACTGATCGTGTCTGTCAGTCAAACGTAGTCGACCGAGGTCTGTCTGATGCAGTGAAGTCTCTCGCGGTTGGCTCTCCTCCGTGGTTACGATCCAGCCTCCCCCATGCTTGTTGTTGTCATTCGTTAGGACTTAGTTTTTCTCTTCCATTTCCCCGGGTCTATTCTCTCTCTCTCTCCCTCCCAACTGTTGGCCTGATGCTTGGTCGCCCCGGCCAGCAGACGGCAGCCAGTGTTCAGGGACATCAGCTTGATAGGCCTGGGGGAGATACTCTGTATCAGCCTTGTTTTCCTGGAGAGTCACCCCAGGGTGGTTTTTCATTCCCTTTTCTTTATTCCTTTCTTTTTTTTTTTCCCGCCGCAAGACAATTTATCTGCAGCATTTATGCTGAAGTGACCTTTTCTACCTCTCCCGCCGCCTTGCAGAGACAAACACTGTTATCTGTCCTCCCAGGGTAATCCTGCTCTGTTATTGTGCCCTGATTTAAAAATGTACCCTTTTCTGTCATACCCCTGGTTGCTGCCTCTGGCTCCTCCCCCAAACAAAAGGCACACGGGTGCACCCTGTACGTCCACACCGGAAGCAAATTGAGCGACCAAATCGCCGGAAGTCATTCACTTTCTATGGGCAAGAGCGACCAAAGCGACCAACGCGACCAACGCTACCAGCGGCCAAAGTTGAGCGACCAGAGCGTCAAAAAGAAGTTGAAAACTTTTTAACTTTATGCAAATGACTATTATTCGCTTCAGCGGCCAAACACTGACAGCCAATCGGAATGTAGACGCTCTTCGCTTGCGTGGATCCCAGGGAACATCGGCAGGCACTTTGGTTCCTACCTACCTTTATTCAGTCACTGAACAAAATGTCGGCTGAAGTATTAATCGCGGCTGTAGCTGGGCACCCGGTGTTGTACGAACCAACCCTTTTTCAGTTCAGAGATCGAAACGCCATAGTGGTTTGGATATCAAGTGATGATAAGTTATAGGCTACATCTAGAACGTTCGTATTTAAGCGGGAATCATTTTAATTTGCTCTCCATGCCACCAATCTAACCAACCAATCGCGTGTAGCATGCTTTAAACAAAACCAAAAAAGTTTTTGAAATCGTCACATAAACAAAAACTAATTGACAAGACGAGGGATAAATGACAAGGGATATATCTCTTGTCTTTTATCCCTCTATTCCCCACCATTCACGGAGCCTGAGGTGAATAATTGTTAATTAAATAGTCTAGATAGATAGATCGCCTAGTCAAGTCTTTATTAATACCAAACGACACAAATCGTCGGGAATCCATTTAGGTGGTTCGGCCCACACAGGACAGTAGCCTACAAGACCACACAGAACAAGTCTGACTGGACATACACACAATACATCACATTAAAACTAGACACGCATTGATAGATAGATAGACAGATAGGCCTAGATAGATAGATATGTTCCATTATTTGCCTTGCGGAGCCAACCAGTCCTGTGCGCGTATGCAAATTAACCATGTGCGCCAATGTCTATTTCTTTTGAGTGCGACGAATGAGTGCAGATCATGATTTGCAGATGCAGATCAGTGAAACATATTTTAACTACTACAGCACGCAGGGTTTTTTGTTCTCGGTTGTAATTAGCCTACATTTTAGGATTTTTTTTTTTATATTGGGGGGAATCACTGTCCTACTTGTTGTCGAAGCACTTTATCGAACAAGCAAAACCGTCTCGGCAATATGGCAAAGGTGTATGGGAGAGTTCACTATTTGATATGGCTGTCTGTAGTGCCTACTTAACGCAAACGGCTCCTTTAAATGCGTCTGCATAATTGAATTGTACGTCATGAGCGACTTGATCGACCAAAGCGAACAGAAAAATTCGCAGCGAAACTTTGTGAGCGTCGCTTTGGTCGCTCCTGGTGTGGACGTACAGTAATAACACTTAAAAGGTGATTAGTGGGGGGTATTACCTCGCTGTTGCAACAATAGCTGTGATCAAAATCTTTCCCTATTCACTCACTCACTATTCCCTTTATAGTGTTTATGATATAGTGCACTATAGGGAACGAACAAACGAGAATTCGGACACTACGCTATACATTTCTAAACGTAATTTGTGTCAATAAATGCGCCGGGTATTTGTGTGACGCAGACAAATGCGCCCACATGATGTAATCAAACCGGCAGTCACGAGGAAAGCTGGAGGTTGTATTTAGGTTGGATGTTACATTTCCTTGATCAAGTTTTTTTTAAATTTATTTTGAATGTTACATTTTCTATGTTAAATCCCAAATAAATTGTTGACATTTCTAAACGAATCGTTTTCGCGGTTATTCAGCTTCTTCTTCTTCTCCTCCGGAAAAACAATTACAATGCAATTACAAGGGCATTGCATTGTGGTATGCGGGAGTAACATATAGGGAACATCGTATGTTCACTCAAATTTTGTGTATTTTAAGTGCACTATGTAGTGCATGAAATGAACCACTGAGATTCGAACACCAATACAAAATGGCGAGCACCCTATATAGTGCACTATATCCGTGATAGGGAACGATTTCGAACACAGCTAATATCACGTCCCAATATGTGTTAATACATACAGAGACACACAGGCAATCGGGTTCAGCATCAAGCCACCCATGGATGTAGTGAATTCCTACTGTATTCCTCCACAATTTTTTAGGGAAACCCACTGACTCTAAGAGGCTTACACATCGGATTTGAATCCACTACTCTCATGGTTATTCCTATTTGAGACACATGACTCTTTTAAGTATGGCAAATGGTACACTTGCTGCCCGGGGCAGCACTCCTGCCAGGGCGGGGGCCGTAATGGGCTCAACGCGGCCTTAATACGACGAGGAGCCCGTCGAGGGGCCGAAGGAGGAGTCCCAGGCCCAGACACCTGGCTCCAACCTCCCTGCTGGGGCAGAGGGAGGGGAGGCAGACGTTAAGGCAGGAAGGAGGAAGGGTTGAGACAATCAGGTGATGGACGGAGAGAGGGAGTGACACAGAGAGAGGGGGGCAGAAAGAGGGAGGGGGAGGGCAATACGAGATCTCATCTTGAAAGTGACTGCAGCATAAAATAAGGATGCAAAATGAGAGCAGCCTAGCAGCCCGTTGCAAATGAACCCGAGAGGAAGGCAGTATGGTTGAAAGGTAAAAGAAGGTGGGGGAGGCGGAGAAGATGGAGATCATATCAGAGGATGCAGGCGGCGGAGGCAGCAGAAAGAAACGTTACCAGGAAGAGTATTATTCCTAATCTATTTCAAAGGTTAGTTCTACTGTAGGTCTACTCGGGTGGTGATGCAGGCAGCAGGGTCAGCAGACTGAATTATTTATGGAAAGATGTCACCTTCTTTGGAAGCCACGGATGTGTCTGTCCAATAGACCGGGGGTCTGGGATAGAGGGTCACGTGGTCCTAAGTCTCTCCCCGAGCACACATCGACCTCCTGGCTGCGCTGATAAAGGGCCATGCCAGCTCTGGTGCCCCTGGTTCTGAAGCATCAGGCTCCTCCAGGCCGGGTTTGGAGGAGCCAGGAGGAGAGCTGGTTCTGGATAACGTTCGCCTAGAGCGAGGACTCGAGCCAAGCCGCGGATCAATGAGGTTATCGATTGGCATCTAGACAGGGATTCATGGCTTCTGGGCAATACTAAATGCCTCTGGAACCGTGCTGCTATTTCTGGTTCCTTTGGTTCGTTGTTTTGATCCCTCCCCTCAAGGTTTGTTCTCAGTCTTTCTTTTTAGTTTTTTGTTCTCCTGTGTTAAGGATCAAACATGAGTGAGCCACACCACCCACACTAGACCACTCTACACCAAACCACACCACCCACACTACACCACGCACCCACTTCATCACACTACACCATACAAACTGCACCGTACAAACTACACCGTACCAAACCACATTACACCACACGACTACACCATACCAGACCACCCATACCACGCCACCTACACCATACCACACCACATCACACCACACACTAGACCACACTACACCAAACTACACTACACCTCCAATACAACACCACACCTCACTAAACCCCTCCACACCATACCATAAACCCCACACCTTATTGAGGTTGAGCTTAATTAACCAAATCAATATAGACCGAAAATGCTCATTATTCCTCTGTTGTGATTTTTTCACTCCACTTCTCAACGCCTCTACCACTATTTAATTAATGTTCGTATCCAAATGTAAAAGATATAGGTAATTTACAAGTCTAATTCAGTTTCTTAATCTGGTATTAAGTCATCACTGCTTTCAGACCGTGCCTTTGTTTACTCATTTCTAAACACAAATATGATATGTGGTATTGCGTAGTGGTGAGGCGTTTTACCGGTAAATCAGTGAAGCTTACTTGAAGATATTGAGATTGCCTAACCTTCTACTTCTTACTCTCTGAGTACAGATCTGCAGTGTTTAAATCAGTTTGGAGATTATCCAACGAACCAGCCACACCTGGGATTACGATTCTGAATTCCGATCTGATAATTTGACTTGAAATGTTGGGAGAAAAGCGAAGAAAAGCGAAAGAGAGATGGGTAGAGTGTCTGATGTCATGACTCTTCCTCGGCCGTGCAGACCTGTTTGCTCTCCAAGGAATACGAAACGAGTTCCTTGTGGTTTCAAGGGCTGCGACGTCTCTAACCTTTAGGTTGCTCGAACAAACGTTGGAACACACCCTGATTTCCTTCCGCTCCGAACTTGTTTGATCAGTTGCAGTAGTGTAAACACAATGAGTGTGACCGTGAATGAATGCGTGTCCTCGTTTAACCAGCCGTACGTGTCAGCGCGCGCGAGCCATCCAGGGGGGAAGCAAAACCTAATCTTGGTCTGAGCCGTCTACTGAGCTAGCACTGAACACGCTCGCATGCACACACACACACACACACACACACACACACACACACACACACACACACACACACACACACACACACAGCATCAAATTAATTATATACTGGGGCCCTTACAATTACTTGCGCGACATGTGTGTTGCATAATGTACATGAATTGGCATGTCTGGCAATGAAAGCAACTTTAACAAAAAATTCTTGGCTAACTTTCAAAACAAAGATTAATATCAGTGAGTCATTCAACAAACTTCATTCAAAATGCAAACGACCTCTTAGTCATGTTCCTCGACATGCTGACACTTACGGCCCCACAAAACACACTCACGGTCACGCACACACGCGCTCTTCATATGTCCGCCGCTCGGCACGGTGTCGACGTCGGGCCCTGTTTACGCCGAGTGCTGTCAGGTGGGATTATGCGTTAGACCCCTTGCACGCTCGCTGACACCAGCTGCTAAACTAATGCTTTGGGTCCAGCGAAGGCAGTGCTGCGTTCTCTGCATTGAACGTCACACAATCCCAGCAGGGGATGTCTTCACGGTGGGCGCCTCGGTGCCGTCCTGCCGAGAAAAGCTTTAAGCTGGGCACGGGTCGTGCTGATGGCGTGGGTTCCTTTTTTAACATGGCCAACAAAACAGGAGGTGTTACATCCGTTGTGACGAGCGCACTTGGCTTGAGAACAATCAGCCCCGGACCAGGAGAGTGAGAATGCGGTTTTGGGCTGTGGCCATTGTACATGAAGCGTACATCTTTTGTTGTTGATGTTGTTGAGCTGACATCACCGTACCACAACCAGCCCTGTAATTAATGCAGTCGCCGTGCTCGTGGGGGCGTGCGTATTGGATCGTGTGTCAGTGTATGTTAAATTACATCCACTCATCATTTTTATTTTGTTTGTTTCTCTGCCTTCATTTACATACAGTCGATCGTCACCGTTGCATTCTGGGTAACGACTGCTGACAGAATAAACAATGGCTGTGTTTGGGCGAAGGGCGAGCGATGTTTATGGCGGCGGGGAACCGCTTTTGAAAGCAGGCTTAAATATCATTAGCAGGCCTCAGTGCTCATTAGGACCAAGTGATTGTGACGGGCGGTGGAAGCTGCTGCTGACGCCACACGGCAGGTACATGCAGATGAGTGGACCGCTGCGCTAATTGGAATGTAATATGCATGCATGTCCGTCCCCGTGTCAATTTGCGGACGGTTAACCCTTGTGTTCCCTGGCAGTCTTGGGTCGAACCCGTGTTCTTGTGTCTAATTCTGACTCACTCTCGCCTTGCATGTCTGTGACCTGGCTAGTACATTATATCGATGCTCTTTCAGATATATTGTATTTAGAAGAAGTAGACAGGCCGCAGTTCGTCTAGATGTATTGTATTTGGATCGATGTGAGCGGTCTTTTTATAAAGGTTTCAGGCTGGCTATGAATAGATATCGTGAACTCAAGGAAGTGCTTTAAAACCTTCTTTCACAACTGGTTTCAATAAGTATCATGCTGCTTACTTTAAAGCCTTTTAAAAGGTTATTGCTATGGTCTGTCTTTCTTTGGTCATTTTAGATAATGGTGGGACTGAAATAACTAGATAATAGGTCTGGTCAAGTCAATGGCCTATCAACTATTCTATCAATATTTAGCTTTCCGTTGCAAACTCCTCAGGCAATTATAAGGCAGAGTTGTAGATGGATAACTATAGGTCAAATGAAAGAAAACAATTTTAATTGAGGTGAGGAATGCAAAATCCATGTTATTGAATTCTAAGATACGATTGCAGAAAATGTCTAATTATAAAGACTGAAAGATTGATGATTCAAATTTCTTATCTAGAACTAGGCCAATCGATTTATATCAATAGACCCAATCTTTGTGTTGAGGGTTGGCGGTATAATGAAAATGATCAAAGAATTTGATATGCATTTTTCTAAGCAAAAAAAGTTCTTTCTCCAAAGCATTGCACATTGTTTGTTATGCTGTTACGTTATCAAGTTATAGAGACTAGATCATGAATTCTTTCTTTCATTGTGAATATTCCTAATTGCATTAGGCCTACACTAAATCAATTCTAATGGCTGCGTTCGCTCAGTGTCTTGATTCGGCGGTCACTGATTCGTGCATATCGTTATTCTTCATTATGCCTAAGAACCCTCATGATTACAGCTAAAGGCGGCCATTAAGAAACTATGCTTCCACTGACGACAAAAGACGAGGACAATTTACCCCTGCCTTTCCGGTTTGCTGCCGACCTGTCCCGTGCAGAATTGAATGATTAACCGAGCTTCTGAAACGCGTCATTATGTCGTTATGCTCCATTGGCCCACACCTGGTTTCACACTTTTTTGTTTGGGAGTTGGGGAAACAAAGTGGAAGCCTCCATTACCTTCACTTCCTGTCCAGCCCTCCAGGCTCTGTCCAATCCCTCCTCCTCGCCGGCCCACAGATTGTCCGCACACGTCGGTCGACCGGTGGCCTTACCAGCCCCCCCTGCGGCGCTCGTCAGTAGAGCCACATGTCTTTGTCAGTGGGCCCCGCGTCAGCAAACCAGGCTGGGCTGCACGCTCCATCAACACCTCCTGAGGGGGCTTCCAGGCCCCCCCGCGGGGAAGCCAAGCCGGTGCGGCCTTGTGCGAGTTGTGGGGTTTAATGGGGGTGTTCTGCGTCCTGATGAGAGAGACGGCCTGAGGATGCAGGTGGGAGCATATGGTCTCTGCCGTATCCAAGAGGCCTGCTGGTCACCTCGCCGCAGACTCAGAACCCCCCCCTCGGCCCCTCCCTCATAAAGGCTGCCTTTGTCAGCCATGCCCGCCGCGGTGAACCCATCCATCTTGCTTGCTGGCGACCGCGCTCTGCCTGGGAGCGGAGAACAGCTGCCTTGTTCGGAGCAGACGGTTGCCTCGCAGGAGGCCCTCTCCGCGTCCTCCCAGCCCTGCCCGCCTGCGCCCTCAGATAGGGGAGCCTTGGCTCGGCGTCTCCCCCCGTCCATTCTGTTTGCCTCGCTGTCCCCTGGCTGCCTCCTCGCTTGGAACGAGAAGACAGAAAACAAACAGGATGGACGTGGGGGCACCACCACCACCGACGGGAACGGAGCGACGGTCTGAGAGCCGTGGCGTACGACCAGTGGACATAAGGTAATCAACTCTGATGTGTGTTGATCTAACCCGTCCACAGTTCTGGATGGACACTAGGAAGGGGTTGTTGTTGCAAGTCGGTAGTTGGCCCTCAAGTAGTCAATTAAAAGCAGGAAGGACGCGCCATCTGTGAAGCTGACAGTGTATTTGTTAAGACAATCCAAAGGGATTGAGTATACAGTAGATACATTGGCCAGACACATGTATGGCATATATGGCCTTACTCATGCATAAAGAGATACTGACCGACATGTGGTTGCCTATACCACACACACCATGCCTCTTGTGAATAATAAGCTTTATGTAAAAATAAAGGAAACATAGTCTTCTGATTTGGATTAATTAAAGAATTTTAATTGCTGGCTTTTTGGCCAAATCTGCCCGTCATCATTTGGTTGTTTAGGTATTTTAGTGTGTGAGCTCTTGTGCGGGAACTGTGCCAGAGCTCTCGTCTCACTTTCCTTTATCTTCCCTTCTGTGCCCAAGCACCAGAGTGCCCTTCCCCACCACGGACACAGCTGCACCTGAAATGGAAAGATATTTAATCTTCCCCTCTCTGGCATGCGTGAACTCTCTCTCTCTCCCAATTCCCTGTTCTGTACGATGAGAACCCACTGTAGTTGACTTGCACCAGGTGGGTCATTTCCTGTCTATTGGAGGCCAAAGCGCGGGGTGGTGGGCGATCGGTATAACAAAAGGGCTTTTCTCATCCCGCTAGAGCCCTTTCCTCTAAGTGATTACGATACCAAAGCTGTGTGCATTATATAAGCACTACTGTGATGGTCAGCCCTTTTACAGGAGTATAATGGCGGAGAGATTCACTCGAGGAGGTTACGACCACTGTTGCCCAGGGAAAGAGGTTTTCCAGTTTCAGGCGAGAGCACATGGGTAGAGTGGTGCTAATGTCAGAATTAAAACCCGCCCCTTCTTGTTTTTCAAACCTTAATGATGATTCTGGCGATACCAAGTCGATATGGGGACACATCGACTTGGTTTTATTCCTGCTTCCTGATTCCTTCCCCGGGCAAACTGCTCCACCTCTTTGGGAGATTCACACTCACCCTGAGGTTATTTACCCATGCTCCGTCTCCATTATGGGAATTACAGTGAATTTATAGAGGCCTCCCCTCTCTGGCACAGGCCCTCGTCAGCGATTCCACCGAGATGCCGCTCAGGGATTCATCGGCTCCGTTTGGGATTATAGTGAGTATAAACGTTCATGCATGCGTTTAGATTACCTCAGGCAAAAGTTCTTGTGTTTAACACTGTAAAAACACATCGTTAGCATATCAACTATATATAAACCGTTAGTATAGAATAGACTTTAGTAATCCAGTGTGTTCTTGTATAAAGCCTTTATCTCTGTTGTCACAAGAGAGAGGGTAGCTTTTATCCACCAGAGAGCATCCATCTGTCCTATAAAATGGATCTGCACACCGCAGCGTTACTCTGTGAGCTTTACCTTGAGTAATTGGACTCTTTGGGGTCTTTAAAGGACCGCTCAGGCTAATGCGACAAAATCCTATAACGAAGAAGCTTCCGGTGTTTTAATAAAGACTTGTGGGAAGAGCAACAGAGAAGGAGAGGGGAGAAGTCTCCGAAGCCTTCTATATATTTATTTTCATTATAATGATGATTATTTATTACTTTGCACCTCTAACCTCGTCCCATCGTCTCTGGATGGGACGAGTGTTACCAGCCCCTGGGGACCCCCCAACCGAGAGGGGGAACCCGGGCGCGGGTGCTTGATCAGGCTGGCGGTGGTAATCTAACCCGTTGGCAGCGGAACTGCCTGTGGGCGTGTGGGGACAGAGCGCCTGTGTCTAGGAAGAGAGTGTGTTGAATACAGACGGAAGCACCCCACTTCCCAACCGGCCGCCCTTTCCCATGTCCGGACAAAGGAAGCTCACTCCCAGGGTCAGACGGAGGCAGACAGTTTTCGAGGACCTCCTCTTTCATGCTTTCTTTTATTCTATGCTATCACCCCCCCTTCGCCCCTCTCCCTCCCCAATCACTTACACTCTCTCCTTCCCTCCCGTCCGGGGGAGGATTACGTAAGAACTTCAGGCTGCCTCTTTCCTCCAGGCAAGCGGAGGGCTCTAATTGAAAAGGAAGTCCGGAATGAAATCTCGCATTTCAATTCAGCCCTGAGTTCTGCAACGGCACCGGAACCGCACCAGGGGAAATAAGAAGGAACCGTTCAGGGGGACGCGCTGAAAGAAATAGGCCAGGTTCCTTAGAACAGTATCAAAGAAACCCAGTCTGACGTCCTGTCTGGCCGGCGTGCAGGCACTGTGACGGCTCTCGGGTAGCTCTGCGTTCAAAACGTCCGGCTCAACCGTTTCTGATCCGGTTAATGAACCGGGAAATAATCTAGCGAGACAAACGTGGGAGGATTACTGTCAGATGAGTTGGGGAAAGTTAAATCGGTCTTCCTATAGATTTTCTCACACATCTTGGTAGTCTTAAATTCAGGAATATGTTTACGTGTTACGGTTTACTATGTGATGATTCCCGTCGCAGGCGTTTTTGAGCTCTCGCTCTCTCGCTCGACGCTCTTGATCGCTTTCCTTAATTATTTTTATCTATAAATAACAACATTTGGAAGATGGTGAGATTAAATGGCTGATGATTAAGAGGGTGAAGGAGGACCAAGCTAAGGGCTGTTGTAGCCTCCAAAGCCTGCTGTGCCTATTAATCGTGTTTGATTGGTTGTTTATGCATAGTTGAGATGGTGCTGACGAGGCCAAATGCTCAACTTGTTAACCAGTTGAACTCGTAGGAAACAAAAACGGCAGACCACCAATCTAAGCCTCTAGTCCATAGGCAGCAAACTTCTCCATGGCTGGAAACAGGAGATGCTTCCACACACACACGTTTTGATGAATGTCTCAGCACTGACTTGAAGAGGAGTTGTCACCTGCGCTGGAACGGAAAAACCTTAATCAGAACTGGCGGTGGGAATGCAAGCACGGGGAGGTGTCAAACGAGAGCAATGCACTTTTCTCACAGGAGCTGTGTAAGCAGCCATGGCCTCGTATCATCAGTTTATCCTTCCTAGCTCGCTAGGTCCTCTGAAAGGGCTGGGAATGTAAAGGCAGGAGGTGGTGATCTATGGTTGTATTAACCCCGATTATACTTCATTTTAAAAGGTGTATTAATCTTGTATTTTAGAAAAACCACTAATCCCATATGCCTTTCCCATGCCACTATGAGGCATGTCTGTATTCCATGATGCCCTTGATGGTACTGAATGGGAAACAGACTGCTGTTATATAGTGCTTTTCTAAAAAAAAAGTGCTTAATAATATTGCTTTACGTCACCCATTCATCCAACATTAACACAACCATGCTGGGCGGGGGCAGTTGGGGTTCAGGTGTCTTTGCTCAGGGACACCTCGACACTCGGAGTAGCCGGGGATCGACCTAGCAACCTTTCGGTCACCAGTCAACCCGCTCTACCTCGGCAGGCCGGCCATACTGAATAGTGTTGTTGAGCGTTTGATCCACGGCAGTGTGCACCTCAAGTCCACTCTCCTGTTGGTCACCCTTTCTGACCGCAGGACATGTCTCTATTCAGAGTTAAATAAAAGATATAGATATCTCCATGGCAGAGCGGATCCAGGACAATGGACAAGGTTATTACCTTCTTTGTCTATCCCCTGCAGCCCCCATTTGCGGTGCTGTTAAACTAATTATCACAACTGGGAGATGGAGCGAGCCAGCTGCTGCCTTGGGTTGTAATGGCGCACGCACACATTACACAATCATGTGACATTTCATTAAAAAAAACCTTTTGTAACAGGTGGCAATGCTATGGACAATAGACTGCTCAGCAAATGGAAATAACAATGGGTTTCCGCTTATTTGAGCTGCTGTGTGTGTGTGTGTGTGTGTGTGTGTGTGTGTGTGTGTGTGTGTGTGTGTGTGTGTGTGTGTGTGTGTGTGTGTGTGTGTGTGTGTGTGTGTGTGTGTGTGTGTGTGTGTGTGTGGGTTTGTGTGTGTGTGGATGACATTGCTGTTTGTCATCATCTCATTGTGTTTGTGCTTTGCATAATTTCAATATTGTGTGATCTGTGATGCATGATTTGTCGAAGTTCAGAATGTGTCCAATATCCTTGCTTCATCGAATATGGCTGCTGGCTGAGGAATGCATCTGCTTAGAAAATCGATGTAATCCAGAAGAAAGACCAAAGAACTAAAAAAAAATATATATATATATATATTTTGCACACAAAACCAAACTTTTTTATAATCGTTGAACAAAACTCTACATCGTTAATCCACGTTATCTTAATTGGGGTCTACAGCCTTTCTGAGTGCGTCCTCGAACGAAGACACCCGATCCCTTCCCCTCACTCGAAATAAAGGCTTGTCCCTGAATGGCAAACAGTCCCCATTAAGCTTGAGCAGTACATGGCTCATCATCATTCCTGTTATCCTGCAGCTGATGTGGCGGCTAATGGTGGACCAGACACGTTGTTCATTAGTGCTAAGCCGGGGTGATAAACACCACGGTGGATGTGGAGCATCCCCCTATGATGTTCAGCCAGATATCAGGTTTCCAATACTATGGCGGGGACGACCAGACCAGCTGCCTCAACCTATTACCGCCGTTAATGGCGCCGGGGAACGGCACGCATATACACACACCACGGACACGGGATGACCGTGCACACGCGTGCACTTGCACATTTCTCTTTCTCTGCGACAATTAGCTTCCTGGCTTTGTTCTAATGAAAGGAGTGGCGTGGCTTCTTAAAGCGCTCCATTAAGCTGATTGAGGATAGGAGGCGAAGGCTACGTGTTGTTTAATGAATGTCAGGAGCTTGGGACTCTGTCAATGAGTCGATGGTCTGAGATGACTTATTAGGGGGAACCATGCAGTTGTGCGACGGGTACATGGCCTTCTTTAGCATGGGCACATCTCTGGTTTATGACGCACATTCAACTGATCTCATCTTGAGTGGCGCGTGTGGCAGTTAATTGCTGCGAAATTGTCGGATTGTGTTTCATCGTCCGATGTGGAAACCGGAGGACACAGATCGTCTCATAACTGAAACATCACATGCCTTTGCTTGCAATTGCCAATGTGCTTGAATGATTGAATGCCAATCTTTGAGTCTTTACAATGGGCTCTAACGGTCGACGTCTGGACAATCAGAATGGGTCTGGGATTTCTCATTGGATTTTGATTGCAAACTTTCCAGCGACATCTCTGTCTTGCACAATAATCAGACCTCCATATGGAGGCTTTGCTGTGATATCTATTTTTTAGGGATTTACCCGGCTCAAGTTTTGGCGTGGTCGAGTTAACATATTTGTAGCTTTGATTAACGTGCACGCGTTTTGTGCATGTTAGTGAATCTACTTCAAATGTTCATGTGAGTAATTCCTCAAAACATTGAACCACATCGGTTTTTTAATTAGCAGTGGTCGCATTGCAATACAGATGAAATAAGCACTGATGTTTTATGTTGTACTACGGTTGGGTAATAGACTCATCAATTGAATTGACACACGAGTAAACATCCTTCAGATTTCGAGAAGCAGGTCACAACATGGATTTGCGTCACAAAATGTTGTGTGCTACTTTTCAGATAAATATGCACTGAGGGAAAAACAGTCTAGGAAATACTTGTTGTGGAGCTGCTTGATTGAACTACCGCACACAGAGTAGTCTCAACAGGCAATCATATTTTATTACCATATTTTCTATATTATATATTTACTGCACTCTTAAATTTTAAGTTTATCGTGTTACTGAGTGACTAACCTCCTTATATCAATGATTTGTTTTGGCATATTAGTTATTATGCGATTTAAAAGCACGTCAATAGAAAGTTAAGAATATTATTTTTTGTCAATTCAGTATTTTTACTAAAAAATGAAATGAAATGAGGAAACGTGTTATGCCTTTAAAGGTGCCTCATGTTCATAGTTCATTCACTGAACATCCTCTTAAACATTATAAATAGATTGTCGACCAAACATCGGCTCGGTCGACTTATACTCACACCTCTCCCACTCCCTCTCCTGCCTCTCTTCCTCTATCTTTCTCCTCCTCTCGTTGTCTGTCTCTTACCTGAACCTCTCTGGGTGTCTCTCGCCCTCCCTCTCCACATCCACTTTTCCTGGCGATCTGGAGGGAAGGTGCTGAATCTGGGCCAGCTCTATTTTCTGCTCTCTCGCTGCACTGCCTGCTTTCCGCAGAACCCGGGCCTGTCATTGTGTTCTGTAGCTCCTCCTCATCGCTCGTCTCCCGACTCCTTGAATGAGAACGAAGTGCAGCAGCAGTGCAGGGACCTTTTTTTGCTCTTTATCCGTCTCTCTGTCTCCTATTTTTCCCCAATTCTCTTTCTCTTTCATTGTATGTCTGTCCGTCCGCTTCTCTAAGAACTCAGTTCATATAATAAATCATACAGACCCTGTTTATGAATACAACCTTGTAGGTATGGGTTCTTATCAGGACCCCCGTCTACATGAACGACTCTGGTGCGGTGCTAAGTGAACTCTGCTAAATCATCTGTCGAGGAAGTCATTAGCGATGGACAGTCACAGGACGAGATCCATGAGTCGCAAGTGTAATTGATTCAACCTGGGAACCAAACCAAATCTCTCCTCTGCTAATGGCTCCTCCCTTCAGTGTTTACCTGACACACTGTTGTCTATGGCTATAGGCGCCCGTGTGCATTCCTATTCCTCAGGATATGTTGCGTTGTGTTGTTGGCTGGGGTTCTACTTAGCTTGCAATCATCCGCGTGCACGCCTGCCAACAGCCAGGGTTGTAAACACAGCAGTGCTCTTCACCAGAGCACTTCAACAGATGGCTCCATGAAACTCTCTGCATCCTTGTTCTTGTTTACTCAGCAACGCTGCTCAACTCCGTAATGAAATGGCTTCATTACATCAATTTGGTCTCATTCAGCATTCTGGGCGAGCGCAGATGCTCAGGCTGCATCCGTCAGCGTAGGGGAAATTAGGGAGCTGACTAAAACAACGGTTTGAAGGGTCCTGTTGGTTCACGGTTTCTGAAATCATCCCGGGGCGGTTGCGTTGATGTAACACAGGGTAGGAGGATAACATTTCGGTTCTGAACACAACGATAGGTAGCGCTGATCGATTATGGAAAAAAATCATAATCACGATTATTTGGGTCGATATAGAAATCACGATGTTTCAAACTATTTTTTTTTTGTTCGAAAACCAAAAAAACACTTTTTGTAACTGAGAACCTGAAATTTCCCCTTAAAAATATACAATGTTCAAATCTATTTTTTTTTTCAAATATGTATTCGGCTTTTCTGCAATTTGTATAAAACATTTAATCAATAAAACCCATCTACTTAAAATAAAAATTCGATAAAATATAGTTTAAACTCGATTATATTAGTTTGGACATCGTTTGACACAAAAATCGAAATCACGATCGAAATTCAATTAATTACCAGCCCTAATGATAAAGGATGAAAAAAGAGCCGGCTGTTGTTTTAAGAACCGACCGGTGCCCAACGGAGCCGTCCCGCCCTACCCAGCGGACCATGACTCATCATCTTCCTACTTCCTCCTATTAATCTCCCCATTTTATACACCCAGAACTTCAAAGGAGCCTTTTGTAGGAGCACTTCCCTGGAACAAAGTGTTTTGCGCTACGAGCTAGTCAGAGGGAGTAGGCCTACGACAAGAAGGGGGAAACGGTGAGAGTGCTGGCAGTGTGCGGGGTCCTCACCCCAAGAGACTCTCTCTCGCTCTCTGAACCTTTCTCTAGTGAGACCCAGGCCTTCTCTAGCAGACCCGTAGCACTCTCTCCCTTCGCCGCCCCTTTCCCCTCCTTTTAATGCCCGGCTCACGCTGGGTTTAGTGTTTTAGAGAGGCTGTATGTAACACAAGAACCCCTGAGAAGCATTTGTTCTCCGTGGCCGTGAGCGAAGTCTGATGGCCTGCTGCACTGTTTCCCCTGCTGCCCGCTCGCCTTCTCCCTGCTGCCGTCACTGTTGTTAAAAAATACATGTCTGAAAAGAATAATGATCATAGAAAATCAAATATTATCCGACAACAAGTTAATCAAACAAATGGTGTATTTCTGAAACATTATTTCCGTGGAAAAACACGCAAGGACACACGTCCAATGAAATGACGACAGATGGCCGCTGTTAAGAAGTAATGATGGTGGAAACTCGATTGCTATTCTCGTTTATTTCCTTGAATGTTAAGTGACTGTTAAAATAAATGCTTTGTGGACATTGTAGATCATCAGAAATGGCTCTTTCTGGATTATAATTGTTACTGATAGCGAATAGCGTTAAAGGTCAGCAGCCGTACTTTTTCCTCTCCTTATTCCCTGAATGAACAGCCATGAAATCGAAATATAATACTCAATATCGAGCTGGGAGTATCTGGTGTTTGCTTTCATTGTTCATTTATAGTTTCACTTTTTCTTTGTTCACTGCTTTTAACCATATAATAACCATGAGCAGAAAGCATGGCCACCATATCTGTCTGTCAGTAAGACCGAAAAACCCACAGCCGTTCTGTGCTGATGTGGGTGGGTGGGGGCTGGTGGTGGTGCTAACTATCACAGCAGTTGAACACTATTGTAATCCTGCTGATAAACCCTGGACCACGCCGGGCTGCGCAGCAGGCAGGGTAGAGCACAGGGCTGCTCCACAACAACATGAGCGGGCTCTTTGATCCAGGAGGGCGGATTAGAGACGGAGCAGAAGCCGGTTGATGAATTGTCCTCCGGTAGCGACAGCGAGGATGGAAGAAAGAAAGAAACAAACGGCAGGATCTGTGGTGGTATTAGGCCTAACGAAGGACCATGTGATCAAAGCCGTACACGACGTGGAGCGGAGGGCTGTGGCGCGGAGGCTGGCCGTGACGTCGGTGTGTCTCCAACACTAACCTGTCACATTTTATAGCTGACAGCCAATGTTTGCCATCCTGCCATTGACTGGGAGCCACGCAACAAAGGCCCATTCACCAGCTCCCACTGGTTTCACTTCTGCCCCCTTTCCTGAGATCGGTATCGGGGCCACACACACATGAGCCCGCACGTACACACACGCACACGCACACGTACACGTACACGTACGTACACACACACGCATGCACTCACACATGCACACACGCACGCACGTGTACACGTGCACACACACGTACATGGGAAAACACACAGTATTTTGCAGAGCATTTTGTCTCCGTGGACGAAGATTCATTCTAAGTGACAGTGAAGCTTGTTCCACTGCAATTGCTGGTCTTTCTATTCCTTAACAATCAAAAGTTATAATTGTAATGAGTACAAGAGTGGATGCTGGAATCTAAGTCTGAATATTTTCACACCTTGAATTGGCTGTAGTATCTTGAACTAGACAGCTGGCGAGGAAGATAAGCTGTAGAGTAAAAAACTAAACTCAACAATTCAGGACAAGTACATCTTTATTTGTGATGTTTTAATTTCCTACCAAAAAACAATGTGTACAACATTGTTAATGATGCTCTCGCCAATTGCTTCCATTAAAAGATAAAGCTTGCATAAGCGTTTTCGAAAACAAACTGTTTCAGACTGTGATAATTGCGGTTTGCTTCCTCTTGTGAATCCTGGACCAAAGAGGTACAATCAATGTTAGGTCGCACCAGGGTCAATAAGGAACAGGCTTTGTGCCTTTTGTCCTAAAAAATAGATAATTGCCCTCGAAATTGTCATGACGTGGGCTTTGGAATGCTCATGTGTAGTTACCTCAATTGGACGTTGGTCTGTCAGCAACACAGCAACACAGTAACAATGGGGTGTTTCCAAACATTTGATCAAATCGTCCAGGAAATTACCCAAAATGACCCAAAATGACCCAAAATGCTCCGAAGCGCATTACTCCCTATTAATAAGGTAAATTCCCACCCTGGCTCACAAGGTATTTGATCTTGTTCCACTAAACTAACTAAAGCTCAAGCCACTCGGAGGAAAGCTCAGCCTTCAAACGGCAAGTGTAAGCATATGTTTCAGTATGTCGGGCCAGAGTTTGGGATGAACGCTTAAACTATGAGTGGAATTGGCTGAAATGTTTGTGCATTTCTCAGAAGTGACTTGCAAAAATCAGGGGGCTGTTTTCACTGAGTCAGCTCACATGGAAACCAATAAAAACAAAGCCAGTCACTGTGGTTCCTTTTTTCGTGTCCTGGAAACACTTGGGCTTTCTAATCTTGATCCCTAGTCATGGTTCCAGTAAGATATGAGTCATCCTCAAAAAATAATAATGAAGACACACTGCTCTCGCTTTTAACCCTGGACCCTGATGGTAATAAATTAATCTCTGAGATGATGAATCTTCAGGGTAATATATGGGCTGCTTCGCTAATTGAATTGCTCCGTTAGCAGAACGCACTCAGTGTTAGCGCAGCAGGAAGAAAGCCAGGAAAAGAGCCCCCCTTCCCCCCCTCTGGTTTTAAATGGTCTCTGAAAGCCTAATGAACGTCCTTAACGAGGGACAGGAGACGCTAGTGGACTGGAGCTCAGATTTAACCGCTTTCCAGGAGAGACAAATGTGTTTCCACGGCGTGGCGTCTGTCTGTGTGGGCGCCGGCACATTCCCGTGTCTCCAACCTTCATCATCTGTTTTGTGTTTTTCCCTCCAAACATTCATGTTTTTATGCATGATGCAGCGGGGCCCGCCGGAATCAATCGCAGATAGTTCGCGGCTCCCTCTGCCACTTTTAGTCTAGGAGGACGGGCCCTTGCCGGGAGCGTCCCTCAGTGGCCCCGGGCGCGGGGCGTCTCCGCAGATTGCCTGGAGAAAGGTCAGCCATCATTCAGCCGGAGGAGGGCTGCTCTGTTCTGCTGCCACAACCTCCCCGGTGTCCACAGGAATTTAGACAACAGCGCAGGAAAATGTCAGGACACAGGGAGCGTTGTAACAAGACGCCCGGGACATTCTCCTCCGCTGCCTTTTTGGGGTTTAACAGACGAGTGTTAATTCGCTCAGAGGAGGAAGTGAAATAATGAAAATAGCCGTGAGAGTTACCAGTGTCACCGCATTTTAGTTTAACCCCGTTGGCTCAAGGGATACACACACAGAGCGATGCCTGGTGGGTCACATCTTATTTAGGGCAATAGGAGGATTGGTGTGTCGTTTAAAATCGTTGGTGGGAGAAGTACATCCCTTATTGTTCCTGGTAGCTACCGGTCTCCTTGGCAGGTAGTGCAATAATTCTTTCTCAGCAATGTTCAATTTTAATTTCCACACTCAGCAATGTAAAGTCTGTATCTAATGCATCATCAGGCTACCTGAACTTCTTTAATTCATAAGAAATATGTATTGTGTGTTTAGGGCCTCTCATACCCGTCAGACACAGCGCAAACGGACAGACGTACAAAGACTGTTGGATAACCGCGGTCGACATGAATGTAATCAGAGGGGCCACAGGGCTCCCAGTCCTGTCAAACCCTCTCAGAACTCGTTGTTGTTGTTGTTGTGAGTTTCCCTCCATGCTAATTTGTGTTTGGACCGCTCGGGTTCCATGTGAGTGGGACCATGTTTTATTCATCGGTGAAAACCGAGTGCTCGTCAAGGGGTTAGAGGCACATAGCTGAGTGATTATGACTGGGAGACATTCAGCCACCTCACTTGTGTGGAATTTGGTGTGTGTTTCCCGAGTGGAGGGAGGGGGGGGGAGGGGGAGGGCGGGGGGGGAGGCAGGGAGGCAGCAGGTGCAGGAATGTGTGAGCAGTTCTGAGCAGGACGGGTCTTGTCAGGCCATCCGTGGCCCACTGTCTGGAGGGAAAGGGGTGTGTGTGTGCCAAATGTGTGTATTTTCAGGGTTGTGTGTGTGTGCTGGTGCTTTTACTACATTAACGTGTGTGTGTGTGTGTGTGTGTGTGTGTGTGTGTGTGTGTGTGTGTGTGTGTGTGTGTGTGTGTGTGTGTGTGTGTGTGTGTGTGTGTGTGTGTGTGTGTGTGTGTGTGTGTGTTAGATAGAGAAGGATTTGGAATGTGAGTTCCAGACTCTACTTATGTGTAGTGTGCCGGCCAAGTTCTGAATAGCCACAGGGCTCCAATGAACAAAGCAAAACGGTTGCGTGTGGAAGGTGAATTCTCCCAGTCAAGCACTATTTTACAGGAAGGGTTTTCCTGGAAAATTAAATCTAACTTTAACCAAGAAAGATTTTTCAATTTCTCCGATCGATGCATAAATGTCAGCCATGTGACCCATGGTAAAGGCCACTAGATGTTGACTTCCTTCTCAGGGTTGCTAAGGTAGTCCAGCTCTCTCTGAAGGTGCGAGGAGTGACAAGGGGAAGTTCAAAACACTCAGACCTTTTAAAATGTAGAACCGACATTTAAAACCCTTGTGCACACTGCGCTTCCACCCGTCACGGTGGCTGCCGTACAAAACATTTGAATTTCCGAATGGCGTTCTGGCCTCCTGCCTCGCATGGCGGCGGCGTATGTGCGGTTGGCTAAAGAGCTGGCGTTGAACCGGCATCCCGAACAGACCTTCCATCTGCCTGATTACCGACCCAGCAGCAAATCCGGGCCCCGCTCCAGTCAGCCAGCGAACCCTAAACATGGTATTGTAAACCCTAGTAATGGAGGGTCTTATTGCACTAGGTGGAGCTTCTGTGAGTGCACCAACATGTGCGCTCATATACTTAATGTGTGTGTGTGTGTGTGTGTGTGTCGTGTGTGTGTGTGTGTGATGCCGTTGGAGGATTATGATAGGTTACGGATAGTGTGGTCTACCATTGGAAAGCATGACGCAGGGAGGCAGCTTAAAGCAACATTGGCACATCTTTCTTGCAAAAAAACTTGCACAACAACCATTATGGGACCTACCCTGCCCTTATGACACAGACCGAACAAGCTATCACTCCTTCCCCATTGGTCAGCGGGTACTTTGTGTTTCTCGTCGCCCACGCTTTGTGAAAGGTGGATTTGCATAATAGCAGGGCAGCAGGTTTTCCTGTCTGCTCGGAGGAAGGCTGCCAAGCCAAGCAGATCACTTTTCGGGGCAAGACGGGTTCAGTGTGTGCGTGTGTGTGTGGATCTGTGAATCTATACAGGTCGAACACAATACCGTCCCAAGCTTACCTTCATAGCCACGGCCATAATTTCGCTTTTGTCAGACACCAGACCGTGTGCGGTTCAACCACTAAGTATTGTGTTTGTCGTGACATCAACGTTTTTCATTTCCTTGCTGTCAACCGCACTTTATTTTTTCCACTACCTGGATCAGTACTTTTCTTTTCAACGCTTTGTCTCGATCTTGGCTCCACGGCGCGCTCGGCCCGTCAATTATAGCCGTAGCTGTCATACCGGCAGTACGATGTTCAGATAAATGCTCACATTGTTCCTCTCAACACCAGCGCCCTTGGAAGGGGGGGGGGGGGGGGGGGGCGGGGGGCGGCGTCTGTGATGTGTTTTGAATCGGGGCCAGGAAGTGAATGAGGAAAGAGTCCGTGAACCCGTCCCTCCTTGGCTGTGGTGGCAGCGGCAGGTGGGGTGTGCTGCCAGGCACCACTCTGATTACGTTATTGGGTCCGGGAATGGATGAGGCAGGAATTATTCACTCGCCATCAGCCATTTTTATTGGCTTAGTCCTTCTTTCTTTTTTTTTACAGGAATGCAATCGGTTTCTTTCCAAAGGGGATACGCTACAGAGTGTGCCCCTAAGTGGAGTGGCCCCCTTGACTCCTAAATTTCCACATCAACAGATCAGGCTCAGATGTTGGGGGCTGCGACCTAATGGCTCCTCTCTACTCCAGAGTCTTCCTAAACACCATGAACCTCCATCCCTCTTTCTATTCTTTCTATTCTTTGTGTGTGTGTGTGTGTGTGTGTGTGTGTGTGTGTGTGTGTGTGTGTGTGTGTGTGTGTGTGTGTGTGTGTGTGTGTGTGTGTGTGTGTGTGTGTGTGTGTGTGTGTGTGTGTGTGTCTTAGTAAGCTATAAAATGTTGTGGTTTGCCAGCTGATATTTGGCAGGGTTTCCAGTACGCTACTGGGCCTGCCAGAGGCTGCCGAGGCTATTGGAGGACAGGAGCCCATGTGACACGTTGCGGCCACATGTCTGGTGCTCAGCCAATAAGAGAGCGGCATTGTAAAATCGTAAGCGTGAGCCTCAATATAGTTGAGCCTGGAACCACTTTGATTATTATTAGGTAACGGGGCATAAATTATAATGACTTGTTGTGGTACATTTGAGCTTATTATTACTTAGCATAAACTAAAACAACTGCAGTTTGATTCGGCTTTGTATTCTCAAATAGTTAGACATTGTGTTGTGGGGGTTTTGAATGCGTTGTATTGAAAGGTCCATTCGTTTCACGGCAAATCCATGGCCGGCTCCTGGAATGAGCAGGAGTAGACGAAATTGAATCTGATTTGAATTAACCATGCTAAAGAGCTATCCAAATCTAAGATTGGCGTGTCATTAGTACCTAGAAGTCGTTTAACCTATGGTCAATGACGAGTGGGAAGAAAAATCTTTAGCTCTAATCCCTGGAGCACTGAGTCCTTACACCTCATCAATCAAAAGCCCTGCAGTCTCAGTTGATGCAGGATGTATGATCCGCCATACTGTAGCGAGGAGCAGCATATGCTGCAGGATAGGGAGTTGCTTTAGCTACTGTACATCATGCTGCTTGCCTCTTCTACACTAATCAGTTTTATTTAAGATATGCTTTCAGAATACATATGCATTATCTTGCGAAGTGTACTAAAATCCTTTTCTTTTATTTATTGTAACTTTTTTTAGCCGTTTACTAAAACGATCTTGCTTTTATGTGAGCATTGTATCATCTGAAGGTTAGTGCCGTGCCAGCAGGCCTGAACTGGGAGGTTCATTAGGGAGATTCACAACAGAGGGAACTAGCTTGACTGGAAGTGTGTTGAACTGTTTGCGCTTCAGACAAGGCTGGCTGGGTAGGACAACAGCAGACGGGGTTGGTAATCTGTGTTTGACTGCTTTTTGGTTCTTTGGTAGATCAACCCTTAAGTAGATGACGAGTTAGTTCAACACCAAGTGTAATTGCCAGTTAACCGAATGTTTCTCTCACAGTCTATCACAGAGCTCTTACTTTCTGTCGTGTCGCCTCTGGCGGTTGTGTTTGTGCCTTGCTCGCATGGTAGGATTTGATGGGATTGTTCGCGCTCTGAACTGTGGAGATCTGATTACTGATAACACTAATTACACGCATTAGGATGCATTCATTAGAGATCCCCAGTGTAACAGTGACACCGTCTGTGTGCAGGGCCCATGTCCCACCGTAGCCCTTTTCTTCGCCTTGCTGCTCCTCTCGATAACGACATGTGATAGGAGAAAACATTGGTGATCTCATGGTGATCTGTGCTGTTCACTGTTGTGAATTCCTCCCGTACGAGTGGCGTTTGCGGGTTGATCAATGGCGTCCTGAGACGTAAGCCTTCGACGGTCTAAGGCTCTTAGGATCTGACTATATTTTGGCGTAGAGTCTGTGGAGCTGCGTGGGGAGGCTGTCGTACTGTCGTAGTGCGGCTCCATCGTCTCCATCGTCTCTGTCACAAGGAGTCAGGCTGGGTAGGAATGAGGGCTTCAGACCATGTTCGATGAGCTGCTGAGCTGATGAATGCAGAGCTGACGGGAGCCAGAGAGGACAGACGCACGCGTGGATGTGAACCGACACATGCACACACCCATGAGCACAGTCCTGTTGTTATGCGAGCACACACACACACACACAGACACAGAGACAAGCACGCATGCAAATAAAGGCACACTCACTCACGACACAGAGACACGGACATGTGCGCACAGAGACACGCAAACACACAGAGACAAGCATACACACACACACACACACAGAAACACACAGAAACACACAGAAACACACACGGAAACACACACAGAAACACACACAGAAACACGGTTTCTTAACTTACCTCAGTGGCAGCAGAGATAAACAGTGTGTGTGTGTGTGTATGTGTGTGTTTGGGTCTGTGTATGATGAGGTATTCCAGGGTAATTGTATGTGCCACATACCGTTGTAGAATGTAGCATAAAGGCTATATCGGACTGAGCCGCGGGGACTCTGCAATGAATGTTGTGTTTTTTACCGCTCTCCTCAAACGACAACAAAATGCACGCAAACATGTTGAAAGATAATAACGGTGTGAGTGTGCTGCGAAAAGAAAGACCTCTGACCTCTGCCGCTGTTGAAAGACCTTGGTATTCATCCGGGTGACGAGCGTGAGACAAGAGCAGTCAAGTCAAACAGTGTTTGCGGTTTACAGCAGTAATCCACCCGTGGGCTTTATTTACCTTCTTACAGTACACACAATCACCTGGCCACGCCGCTCCGATCACAAGGTCAGGCCCAGGGCCACGGCTGTGTAACTATTTGTTTTGGCCCAGGAGTCTGCTCATAAATGGGCCTCTGAGGACGTCCTCTGTGCTCGGCATTAGTAAGCAGAGCGCAACTTTTGGCGCCTTCACCGTCTGTGGAAAAACGGGAACCAATCGATAGTGTTTGTCGTTAAATCGGTTGGGAGCTGCTGTGTGAGTGCGGGGGCCAAAAACATTTCCTTGTTGTATGAGTTCTGATCTGGCCTTCATTTCTGGCGTGCTCCAGATTAGTGGAACCCCCTTCCTAATGACTCAAGGTTAATTGGTGCCCATTGCAGACACAAGCTGAGCTCTGTGGCTTGACCTCACGCGAGTCGTGGAAAACATGGGAAACTTTTGCGTTTTGTTTAAAGGGAATCAGGGGTGGGATGCGGTCATTGGTTTCCGGTGCTAGAATGTCATGTTGTACAGGATTGATGCGCAGGGTTGACAACGTTGGTACATTTTATAAATCGCACACACATAAAATAAAAAGATTTCTTATGAATAACATAGATTGGAGACTGGGGCGATTTGTGGGTGCCAATAAAACTGCTGGTTGACTTGATAGACTTAAATAGACTAGAATAATCTCCTCTGTGGTAAAACAATAATATACGACATATATTGTGTTTTATTTTCATTATGTACAATTTTCTGCTCTGCTGTAATTCTGGGAATATGGAAAGTTACATCCATAATATAATTATTAGTGTTGTTTGCCAAAGGATTGAAAAGAAAAGCTAGACACATATTGATATTATTCAGACAAGTACTTTGAGATCCGGAGACATTATTGTCCAAAGATGCATGTCTTGTTTCCTATCGCCTCGTTTGAATTTTAAATCCAACATTTCATTATTTAGCATGAATTACCAGACAGAACTTTATTTTTTGTGTGGGATTGATTTTATCTGTGCACCACGACAATAATTAAATCTGCTACATGGATGGGTTCGGGTCACACAAAGTGCATGTTGTTGCCACTAGAAATGATCCGCTATCATCCTCAATTTGCAACCGGATTACTTCGCAAATCTATCTAGGTTTCGGCACACATCTTCCTCCCCCGCTAACGAGAGGCAGCCGGAGGAATGCACGGCGTCTGATAGCGATGGAACTTAATTTCCCCGTTTGGAACCCTGTACATCATCTTGCTGCCGGTAGGGGAGATTATCAGATTACGGGGCGGTTAGAAAAAAAAAAGGTTTCATTTCCAAATGAAACTGCTTTGTTGGCTTTTAGCGATGCTAATGAGCTCCGAAGGCGCGAAGGCAGTGGCAGCGGTGGGCTTAATAGCGGGAGAGAGACGTCGGTCTAACCTGGAGAGGCGAGACCCTTTCTCCATTCGTCATCTGCCCACCTCCATTAAAACGGTTCCCTTTTAATGGAGGCCGTCCTTCGAATCCCTTCAGAGGGGAATCCTATCAATCACTGCGGGTACAAGGCTGCGTGTGACCTCAGTCAGTCAGTCTGTCCGTCCGTCTCTCCCTATCTCCGTACCGCTTCATTCGTGCCAGATCTTTAATAGATTTCTCTCCCAACGACGAATGGGAGGCAGACCGTCCTGTGCCAGTGCCACACTGTGCTATTGTGTTCTCTCCTCCTCCAGAGCAGGATGGATGAGCAGTCATAAGTCCCCTGGGGGGGGTGGGGGAGGTGGAGGCGGAGTTAAGGGGGGGGGGGGGGGGTTCGGTGTCTTGGCTGACTGTTGCTGGAGGCCCATCCCTGCTAATGGGCTGTTGACCCCTCAGTGGTGGAAGGTGATCGGGGGAGGGGATGCGGGGGCGTCAGGTTGATTGGCTGTTTATCATAGTCATGAGTGACCATGCGCCATTACCCTCCTCCCCCCCCCCGTCTCCTACTTCATCTTCCTCGTCTTCGCTGGCTAGCGACCCCACGAGGAGTCCGCCCCCATCACGTAACCGTGACGATTGTACCGAATATCGGTACATTTTGCTACTGCAGATCCGTCTCTCTTGCACTGTTGCATACTGATGTTGGGGAAAGATCGTGGGGACAGGTGGCAGATACGGCAATCAGGATTGATTGCCAGGATAATTGTCCAGGATGACCTGTTCGATGGAAGACTCCCGACTTTGAAAATACAACACTTTGATTTATTTGATAGTTTTAAAGCCCATCTGGAAGGAGTGTTACAAATTCATCTATATCCCCTATGATAATACAACCCTGGAACATCAAAGCGTCTTCTGTGTACAGCTCCTATCTTCTGTTTACATCCTCTGCGGCTCCCTCTCTCTCTCCTCTTCCTCTTATCGCACACGGTCTTCTTGACAGTACCCCCGTCCCGGAACTAATCCCATTCGTTGGCTGTCGTGTTCCGGGGCTCCCAGCCGTTCTGCAGAGGGCTGAACTCTGGATGCACTCGCCTCCTAATCCACCAGCAGCCTTATCACGGCTCACAAACAATAGGCACAGAGTATATTCCGCTCAAAACCGGAGCCGGTTAAATAAGAAGCAGCTCCGCTCCCGCAAGGCTGCGCGTCTCGCCTCTTCAGGCAGGAAGTAAGCAGGAGGCAGCTCCCCGAGTCGCGTTAAGTCCTCGGTTCTATAGGCTGGGGAGGGGGGGCTGGCATCCAAACGGAAGTGCTATCGCTCTGACGCAATTAACAGCTACAGCAACCGGCCAACCGCCTTGATGCTTCTCCCAGGGTGACTGCTCTCTGCGTAGCGTCAGTTTGCAGCTCTCCCACGCATCGCGGTTTCGTTTGGTATGTACGGACGGCCGTTTGGTGATTCATGTCGGTGGACGCCGCTGCACCTCTCCAGGCCAGGTTTCCCATTCGTCTTCCGGTAACGAGCCTTCACCTGAGCCCTAACGAGGCGTAATGGAAATGGCAGGCAGTGGGCTGTGCTCTGGCCGTGGAGAGGACAGCCATTGTGCATGCTTTTTGTCAATGCACTGTGTCTTTTTTTAAACAGGGGGTAAGACATGACCCTACCACTTGGTTTCTGCCCCCCTGATTTCAGGCATTTATTGGCGTTTTTTACGCTAACCTTTTCACGATAACGATAAGTTAAATCTGTATTCGTGTTTTTTGACAGCCATGGCTCATTTGCATGTCCCAACAATGCAGTGTAATTATTGTGTTGTCTGGTGTGTTCTTTTGGTTCCTTTGTGCCGACAGACCCTCTTTGAGCAGAAACAAAGGGGAATAAGGAGATGTGCTTTGGGGGGCTGAGCTGAGATTGTATTTATGGCTTTAAAGAAAGACAGAGAGGCTGAGGAGAGGAGAAAATAAGAAAACCGGACGAGCTTCTCATGTAAAACAAAGGTCATTTCACTGGGGGAAAGTGGTCTTTTATGTCTAGGAAACCCAACAGTCAGACGGTAGTTCTTTACCAACAAGAATGAGTACTCAAGTGATGGCTCCGTGGGATTCTGGTACAACTTTGTCTTTCTCTCATTCGGTACAGCGAAGGCGTTCATCTTCTGCATCACTTATTTGATGACGACTCTGGAAACGACCAAATAGAAACGAGCACATAATGCTCATCCGGGGAACATGCATGAGGCCTTGTGAACATGTGCAACTGCACAAGTCGGTTGTTATAAACTGCCGTTCAAGGATAACATTCTCTACATTCTCTCTTTCAACCCCAGTGCAGCTCTCCACAGCTATCTATACGACCCTTTCTACATTCTGTGTAATTTCTCTGTCAAGAAGTAGCCGAGGTTTTCAGCTTACGGCGGATCATGTGGACAAGATGTCCGCCACAACAAACACCGTGGCCATGCTGAAAATACTTCGGTCCTCTGGTTTGGACACAATCCAGAGTGGACTTGACTCTCTGGTCGTCTCTCGTCTACGATGTGTCCCTGTGGCACGCTAGCAGATGTTTGGCAGGTCTTGGGTTAAGAGTAGGTTCGACTGGGATCCAGCAGAGTTACTATGCTATGGGAGAACTTCTGGGGGGACCCGGCGTAATGCCTGGGCCGGATATCAGGACTACATGGGGTGGAGTTCCGCCTTCTTCTGGTAGTGAATGAAGCTATGAAGCTTTCAAAAGAGATGTACGTCTCTTCTGCTGCAATTTTAGTTTAATCTGCAGGGGTCGAATCACACACGCACACGAACACGCACACGCACACACACCGCAGCGCAAGAGAAAATATGCATATTGACATTAACACACACAAACACGCCAAGAGAGATCTTTGGCTCAGCAAATGAATTCTACGTTCATTGATTGACAGCGCTTTTCCAAAAATGAAAATCGAAGAGGGAGCGTTGAAACCCTGACAGCCTGAGAGACACATGGACGCACGTGATCAAACCCCGGCAAGGGCACTTATTTATTCTTTTGTTTTGGCTGCTTTTGTTCCGTCTAAAACACCAGACACATGGAAATGACATTGAAAAGGGTGTGTGTGTGTGGGCGGGGGGGGGGGGGGGGGGGGGCAGTTGTGAGCATGAGGCAGACAGGGGCGTTCGTGTATCGTCTCATTGTGGCCGTCCTTATCGGGGTCCACTGGGAGCTGCGTGCGGTGTAGGCCTCCCTGGTGGCTCGGCGCTGGGGCTCGGCACCGTAAGCTAGCCGGCCTCCCTGCGGCGTGCTGCCACAGGTCAGGGAGCAGACGCCTGGGGCCCGCTGAACCCAGCGCCGCCGGTGGCCCCTGATAGCCCCGCTCCCAGGGAGCTGCGACGAGTCACGGCCTGCTCAGAGCTGGCCGAGTGGGGTGTTACGAGCAGTGTGATCCAGGTAGTGTGGGTGGTTGTCCCGTGGCAGGGCCACACTTTGGTTCTGAGGGTTTTCCCCCCGAAAGCTCAGACCGGAGAAACGAGGCGCAGCCACTGCGTGGGCTTCCCCATGGGGGTTAATAAAGTGTTCAACATAAATATATGTTGTTGGATTAGGGCTATACTGAGGGACTTTGCTGGAGCAGCACCCAGACCAATGCTTTATTGTGGTCCTAATGGCTTTTCATTGTGGTTTACGACTCTCTCCTAACCTCTTTCTAATCTAATCAAGTAATCTCATTTTATCACACAATTGATTTTTTAATTCATTATGCATTCTCATTTTTCAAACAATTTTATTATATTGATTACTTTCTCGCAACGTTTTCTCATTTGCTCATCTGCTCTGATTAATTCAGCGTCATGATTTATTGTTGTGTCACTGTTAGTTAGTCAATATTTTGTAGGCTTTTCAAACCTGTTGTGTTCATTCATTTCTGTGGTGTTCCCTTAATGTTTCACTGGTCCTTGCTAAAGGTAATTTGATGTTATTTCAGTAGCCATGGCTCCCTAGATAACAAGGCTCTTAGCTAACGCCAAACCTCTGTGATGTTTCCCCTGGAGGTGTCTCCGGTTCTTATAGTTCCGTTCTTTCCTTGCCCTTTCCGAGCTTGGGCTATAATTGGATTATATTATATTATATAACCTAAAAACAAAATATATCAGAGTATAATTTTAACATAGGGATAGGAGTGGGGGGAAACAAAGTGACTTGGGCTGAAACCACAAAGCAGACATGCAGTTACACTCCCTTCACCTCCCTTTTTCACAATCATAAATACGAGGCCACGATGCGATGTGTGAGGGATGGAGTTGGCTTCTGCAAAGCCTTATTGGTTTCAGCTCTCTGAAAGTGCAAAGTTGCATTGAATGCTCCACAGGCAGCCATGGAATCCCTTCATCCAAGTCCTCAGAGACTTAACTCTCCCCCATCACTCTATTTGAAGAACTCTCTAGAATTGTGGATGGGTGGCAGTCGACCCGATACCCTTTATTTGTTGTATTTTTCTTTACTTTATATTTGCAGCATGCATTCCCTTATAGTTTACATGCATAATACTTGAACCCAACGATGGAAGATTGAAGGGAAAAGCCGAGGTTTGAGTCGTAGGTCGACCATGTTGTGGATGAGCAGGCAGGGAGCTTCGGCAGTCGTTGTCTGCCTGGCCGCTTGTTCTTAATGGCTCCGATTAAAACCGGGGGAATCTGGTTCCCGGTGCTCTGGCATCTTAATGCTGCCCAGAGGCGAGTGCTGTAAGCAGGGGGAGGTTGTCTGATTCATTTTCGGAAATATATTTTCTCCTCTCTCCTGTTCAATAGTCGTCTCGGTTCACAAACCTCGGAGATACTAACGAAGACTAGAACTGTCGCTCGTTTCGGAGCGGAGACTCTAAGCAGGGGGAGTCAGAGCGACCGGCTGTCGGAAAGAATGCGATTGCATCCAATCACAGTATTCAGGCTGACTTCATAGCTCTGCATTAATGTCCTCCCTGTATCCTGACTGTGGTAGCCATCTCTTTACTTTAGTAGCCATTAATGTCTTCCTCAGCAGTACTCTGTGGTGTCCCTTTTTAGTTGCAGCTCTCTTGTTAATTTATTTAAGCTGGAAGTGCAGAGCTGATACTTGTATGGAGAAGGCTGTACGTGGAACTCTTTCCCCTGCTTTATGAGCAAGCAGAAGCAGCCCTATAGCTGAGCCTGCGATACCTCCATTGGGGGGGGGGGGGGGGGGGGGGGGGGGGGTTCGTAACAGACCATAATCTCTGACTGCAGGCCTTAAAGCACAACATGATGTGAGTGGAGGAAGTGGAGCATCTGGAAAGGAACTTTTCCCATCCGAGTGCTGGAGGGGATGTGGGGCCCCGCACCGTAACCGAGGGTGTGGTGTCTGACCTCTGACCCCTAATACAGGGGTAAGAGTGGGGGGGGGGGAGAGGATAGACTGCAGCTGTGCAACAGGTCGCGATGGTAACGTTAAGCCAATCAGGGTAATGGGGCCGGGCAGACGCGTCTCCGCCCTGCTCCTACAGGCACGCCCCGACAGGACTGACAGACGCATCGGGAGTAAAGCATGAAGGATTGAGATCGATACCAGAGTAAACAGGAGGGAGGGGGAACCGGGGGGGGGGGGGGGGGGGAGAATGGGATTGATGCACATGTTGGCGTGCTGCTGGTA
Source organism: Gadus chalcogrammus (assembly GCF_026213295.1). Lineage (NCBI taxonomy): Eukaryota > Metazoa > Chordata > Actinopteri > Gadiformes > Gadidae > Gadus > Gadus chalcogrammus. The sequence continues at coordinate 23,128,160 of NC_079425.1, read as the reverse complement.
CACACACACACTGAACACAGACGTACACACACAGATACACACAGACCAGACAGAGAGACACTTACACACACTCGCGCGCGAGCACACACAGACCAGACAGAGAGACACACACACACACACACACACACACACACACACACACACACACACACACACACACACACACACACACACACACACACACACACACACACACACACACACACACACACACACACACACACACACACACACACTCTCTTCATTCGTGGATGTCGGTAGGGGGTCTTCATCCACCACATAAATTATCCGGAGCAGACCACCACCAATTAAATGGCCCCTCAAGCCAGATTGCCATAATGTGCTCCTCTCGGCCCCCTCTCTGCCTGGCCCCTCGCCCACCTCTGCCACACTCTGCCCTCTTACTCCGAGAGGTGCGTCTCCATCTCATCATGAAGTATCTCAACAGTCGGATCAAGGAGTTTAGAATCTGAATCTGGCAGTTCACTCACTCTCTCTCACTCTCCCTCTTCCTCTCTTTCTCTTCCTCTCTCTCTCTTCCTCTCTCTCCCACCACCAGCTACTTCCATTAGACTACTCTGCGCATTGCTCATTTTTCTGCAAGGGCTCCCTTGGGCTAAGAGGCAATTATGCAGTGGTGTGGCGTAATATTTCATTTCATTCACATCGCATTACTCTACAGTATTGCCGGCTGCTAACAGCTTCATGCGGCCCAAGAGGAGGAGAGTTTGGCTGCTTAGAACCGGGGGGAGGGGGGGGGGGGGGTAGAAGGAAGAGGAAGGAGGATGGAGTTTGGAGAGAGAGAGAGAGAGAGAGAGCCAGAGAGAGAGAGGGAGAGGGAGAGAGAGAGCCAGAGAGAGAGAGAGAGAGAGACAGAGAGAGGTATAGAAGGAAGAGGAGGAGTTTGGGGGGAGGCGGGCTCCTCAAGGGCACAGGGCTTGGCAGGAGGTCACGTCTGTTGTCACAGCTTGACGAGCAGAGCAGCGTCGTGCACGTTTAGGGCCGACACTCGATCGAGGTTTGAGCGAAGTGGCTTTGGAAAAATATTCACTAAACGTATACTGTGTTCTGCAAGTGAGCCCTGGATTGACGCGTTAACCCCCGCTGGTGCCTTTCTGCACATAAAAAGGCTCTTCTTCAAAGATTGCAATTCAATAGGTCTGACTTTTGAGGACCGCTTGAAACCGACCCGACTCTGTGGAACCGATGGCGTGGCGAGGCGGGCGCGCTCAGGTTTTATTATGCATTTGCACTCTGCCTCGGAGAGGTATCGAGAGTTCTGAATAAAAGATGATGTGTGTTTACCGTTAGTGGGTTTAACGCGGAGTGAAGGGTGAGAGGACCAGTGGGGTGTTTCCCTTCCTAACACGATCCCTGACAGACATCTGCAGCCTGTAGCCTCGGGCCGGCAGCCTCTCCAGCGCCTGTGATGAGGAAGGGTTTAGGAAGAGACACCATGGAGGCTTTCTCGTTTGCATGCAAATATCTCCACGCTGTCTTCCCCGTGTGTTTCTCTGAAATTGTTTTTGTTTTCGGAGAACGCGTGTTTTCTGTGCAGTAGTGTCGGGTCCCCTAGCCAAGAGAATCTGGGTTTAACAAACTATTTTGCATCCTCAAGCAAGATGCCCTCGCTACTTAGGGATGTGGTTGGTTGTCGTGGTGTTTTGGTCACTGCTTAGTGATGTTTCTCATTCAAGACATGGCATAACAAAGTTTCAATTAGCTTAGGTTACGGTTCATTTATGTTGAGTCTAGAGAATCTCCAACACCAATATCCCAAGATGCATCCTGATGTACCAGCTCCATACCTGTTTATGAATGTATCGTGGCACATAATTCCTATTAAGTATTGGATGGATAAGAGCATCCTTCAAGACTTATGAGTAACATCATAGGGTTAATAGTATAGGTTTGTTTCCTTGGTCACTGACAAAGCCTTTTCCGCCTCCTTCATAAGTAGTATCATAGGGCTCGTCCTGGCAATTTATTTACGCACTTATTGTGGGTCATACTTAGTTATAGTACTTAGTTATGTAGCATCTTATCCTAGCTATCTTTGTTGTATACCGGGAATGGGTTAACCTAGCGATTGTAAGTGCTTTGCACGTGGTTCTATGAACATCCTTACTGTGCCGAAAGCATCTGCTAAATGTCAATGTAAATGTTTGTTTCCTCAGTCACTCACAAAGCCTCTTCCTCCTCCTCCATCATAAGTAGCATCATATTGTTAATAGTACAGGCTTGTTTCCTTTGTCACTCACAAAGCCTCTTCTTCCTCCTCCTCCATCATAAGTAGCATATTAGGGAGGCTTAGGATAGTGGATACAGGATAGGTTTGTTTCCTCAGTCACTCACAAAGCCTCCTCCTCCTTCATAAGTAGCATCATAGGGTTAATAGTACATGCTTGATACCTCAGTCACTCACGAAGCCTCTTCTTCCTCCTCCTCCTCCTCCGTCTCCAGAGATCCGCTCGGGCGGTCGCGGCTCCAAGGACGGCTCCGGGAAGCAGCTCCCCCTGTACGACACGCCCTACGAGCCGGCGGAGAACGGCGGCTGCGGCGACGACTCGGACCCCGAGCGCTCCCGCTGCGGCCGGGAGAGCCGCCTGCCCCAGGACGACGAGCGGCCCCCCGAGGAGTACGACCAGCCCTGGGAGTGGAAGAAGGAGCGCATCTCAAAGGCCTTCGCAGGTAAACGGCACAGGGGGAGGGGCGGCGTCGCCAGGGGGCGGGGCGGCGTCGCCAGGGGGCGGGGCGGCGTCGCTAGGGGGCGGGGCGGCAGCAGGGGGCGGGGCTTGGGGTTAGTCTGGTGAGCGTCAGTTGAAAGGAGCTGGGTTTGAAGCAGAGGGCCCTTAAGCGAAAACCCAAACCCTAACCTTTAGTGTTTTTGATATTTTGTGTGCTAAATGTCTCTTTATAATATAAAAGTGTCTCCTAATTTAAACAATAACGGCAAAACTCCTCAACTTTAACCACATGAGATGCATTTATAAATGTCAAATAGCTCAAAGTCATGAGGGATACTTTATGAATCATATTTATAATTTCCAAAATTATGAATACAAAAACGGTCTCAAGGGATACACGCCAATTTCCTTTACGGAGAAGACTTGGTTTTTCAAATCCTTTTTAAAATATAAATATCTGTGAAAACGTATACTTCTCCTTCTCAATTGTTCCGGTTTTGAGTTTCTCATTCTGCTCAGCCCCTCATGTTAGAAGCACAGCGATTAGCGCGGGTAATTCAACCAGTCCGTGGTGCTGGGATGGGGGGTTAACTGCGGTTGCCATGGCTGTCATGTTTCTACCACCGGCCGCCAGTCTGAATGGTCGTCACCTAACACCTTGCTCTTCTTGTTCTTTCTGGTCTTAACTAACAGTAATACCCCTTTTTTTCCCCGTGCTCCGCTTCATGCATATTGTTCTATCAGGCTGTGGGGCTTCCTCTGTTGCCAGGCATTCTCTCTGTTCGTATCGGCTGCGTTGTTTCCCTGCGGTGGGGAAACACACTAGGCTAAATATCGGGGTCATTTGAAGGTGCTTTGGCTGTTTGTAGTATTTTATGATGATGTGATACTTCTTTTGACTGATGGTAGCTGGCCAGATAGTCATGCATTTCGTGTCTGTGTCTGGGTGTGTGTGTGTGTGTGTGTGTGTGTGTGTGTGTGTTTCTGTTTGTGTGTCTGTGTCTGTCTGTTTGTGTGTCCGTGTCCGTGCATGCCTCAGGGATGTGTTGCTGCTGGCGTTATAATTTCTACTGTGTCTGCATGACTTAAACAGCCATAACATTAAGCAGGGCTGTTTCAGAACTGTGAAAATTATTCAAGATATATGCGCAAAACATCTACATGGCTTTTCAAAAATATTCTCCCAAAAAGTAGGGAGAAAAGGGAATAAACAGCTTTTTGGTGGTACATGAAAAGCAATAACTGAAATTCTAAACCTTTTGAAAAGTAGCAAAAAGAACCCTGAACCGACAAAACAACCAAAACTATTGTTCTTTTCTCCGTTCTTTGAACAGCTCTGCTTTGTTATGACTGCCTTAGCTACGAGGACACTGTAAATGGCACTGCTGGAACTGTCCCCCACAGAAGAATGGACTGCACCGCTAAATCTCTCACAGGTACCGGTGGAGCCAGGGCTGGGGGGGGTGGGCAGTCTCTGGACTGTCTGCCCCTGTGTGTGTGTGTGTGTGTGTGTGTGTGTGTGTGTGTGTGTGTGTGTGTGTGTGTGTGTGTGTGTGTGTGTGTGTGTGTGTGTGTGTGTGTGTGTGTGTGTGTGTGTGTGTGTGTGTGTTATTTATGCACGTGTGTGTGCGTGTGTGTGTGTGTTATTTATGCACGTGTGTGTGCGTGTGTGTGTATGCATGCATGTCGGAGCTTGACGTAAATCCCCTGCACCGGGCTGGATCCTGAGAACTCATTTAGCATCGATTTACTCCCCAAGTTGAAGCACTTTCGTTTAAAATTGAGTTTCAAGAGGGGGGGGGTCACCATTTTGGATTCTTTAACGAGCTAATTTGTTTTGGGCCTAGTTAGGTCCTACTGGACTGGGTCAGTGGGTTTGGACCACATAAGTCAAGCTCTTGAATGCGTGTATATGTACATGGTCTGATGTCTATGTTTTTAACTGTCTTTTTGTTTGCTTTTTTTAACCAGAGCAGTGTGCGTGTGTATGTCTCTCCCCAGTTGAAAAATGATGCTCCTTTGCTATTGACCACACCTTCTTCCCTAATTCTATTCGTGCCGAGCTGCAATCAGTGGAGCTTATTTAGGGTGCTATTCACCAACAACACAAGCCTCCTTTAACTCCCCCTTTCAGCTTCTCCTGCTGTTGATCCTCCCGAGAAGAGGGAGTTTTTTTCAAGATAAAAGCTCCCTTAGAGAAAATATTTCGCCTTCATTACTATTGATCTTTAGTCTACCTCGTGTTCTGTGCTGGCAATAATTGTTTCACAAAATAGCTCCTCTCCCCTGACGGCCTGCTTAAAAATAGAGATTCTCTCAGTGGAGGTTTGTCCTATTTTTGCTTTCTATAAAATTCTTTGAGGTTTGAACCAGGCGCCGAACCACCTGGATCTAGACGGCTTATCGGCGTGATTGAAGAAAATTCCACTGCTTTTCAATTCCGAGCTTTGTGTCCACAGCACTAGAAGTCTGCCGGGGCTAGGCTCTAGGAGCTACTGGCATTGTATTTTGGAAACAAAAAACAATATTACAATATACTTATTGTGCAACGGCCGAATTGAGTTTATTCCACCTTTTTCCAATTTCCATCGTTCTGAATTTATATTCATTTCCTTTTTTTTATCCGAGCGTGTTTGGATCGATTTAACTCACTCCGCTTTACCGTGGCCTTCGTCATCCATCCAAACTTATATCCTCCTGTTCTTATTAGCTTTTCGGTTGTTTCGAGGTAATTCGATTCCTGCGTCTCCTCTCCAGGCTCCGGTCCGGACACGCTAACATCGTTGCTCTCCCGAACGCTCTGAGCTGAATTAGATTTACCTCCGGCTGCGAGGGACTGCTCCGTGTTCCCCCAGCTCCCCGGAGGACCGGAGATGAAGGATGTACAGTGCAGGACGCCCGGAAACCTAAGCCCCTTATGAAATCATGCAATCACACTTCAGGCCTATTCAAGGCAACAAAACACCAGATACCTAATGCAGTTCAATCACATTGTTATTTATGGGCTGATGTATCCAATATCATGTAATGAAGTATTGCAGTGCTAAAGTGCTCTGCAGCTGCATGGACCTTTTTCGCCCCCTCTCGCATATCCCGGTCAATTCAAATTTTAACTACTGTTAATTCATTAAAAGAATAGAATAAATGTTCATTAACTGCCGCGTTTCCCAGCAGGCGCCTCTCCCTAACGGGAGCAGTGGCATGGTCCGCGATAGCGTCATGTCAGTGTGTCTGCGTGTGTAGTTACAGGCTGCGGGGGAACTTTTCAACAATTTGCATTTTAAGACTCTTATTTGCATAGATGAATAATGATGCTATTCTCCTCTTCATATTTCCTCGCCGGGGTCCTCAGTGTATCCCAATTCCGCCGTGTACGTTTCAAACACTTAGGTGGGGGAGTGAAAGTGTCTGCAAACAAAGTATAAGCTGATAATGAAGAAAGATTCCCGGGCCCCCCTTAGCCGTGAGTGTGGGCGTGAGAAAGCGGAGGATTTAAACAACAGGCTTCCTGCCTCCTGCTCCTCCTCCTTCCTGCTCTATGGTCCAGCACTCCACTGACATCCATAGAAAGGCCAATTTGTCTTCATTAATAACAGAGGAGAAGCGTAACGGGGTATTGCCTGTCCTCAGCTGCTCATATCCTAGTTACCCTTCCTTCCTTCGTTCGTTCCTTGCTTCCTGCCTGCTCACCCTTCCCGGAGCACTCCTCTCGGTGTGATTGTCCACTGTGCATGGGCATCACTCCTGACAGGTAGGCAATGGCATGTAAATCCCTGCCTTGTTAGCCTGTGTCGCGGGGCTTGTAGTGGTGGCTGTGGTTAATCACTCATCCTCCAGCCACCAGCGTCTCACCGGGCTCTTTCCTGAGCCGGGACCCTGTGATGGATGATGCCGAGGGAGGGTGTTTTTGAGTGTGTGTGTGTGTGTGTGTGTGTGTGTTTGTGTCAGTGTGTGCGTGCCGGCATGGCTGTGCGTGCTGGCATGCATGCGCTCATCAGTGTAAACATAGGGCCGCTACTTAAGAGCGTGCGGGTATCGCGTTCGCACATACCCAGACGTGGTCACCAGCCGCTGGAAACCCGAAGCAGCTCTCGGCGAGCGAGGCATAGAAAGCCAATGTCACTCAATCTCCCTCGTCCCTGCCCCCCTCCCTCCCCCCCCCCCCCCCCCCCCCGCCCCGCCCCATGACACCGGCCCCCACGAGTGATACCTTCACACTTAACACCGGGAGTCGCAGGGAGCCGTCGTCCGAACCAGTTGTCCAACAGCGCGACATTGTGCTGTAACTTCAGACGTTTAACGACCCGAGGAACCTGATGCTTAATGCTCATGTCCCACGGTCAATAATTGATTCGGTGTTTAAATGCACCATGGGCGAGGGTTGGGTCCCTCGGTGTGGACAGACTACAGTGGACCCCTGTGCTATTCCTCAGTGTCTGTTTCGGGGGTGGGTGGATGATTGGGGGAGGGGGGGGGGGGGGGGGTAAACGCGGCTTTGGGCCGTGCTGTCCGTCAACTCGGCCGCTTCCTGCCCGACCCGCTGGCCCCTCCCTCCTGCAGTCGGCCCTGATAACCTTCATGAAAGCCCCCCTGTCATGAGCCCCCCAAATATCTCCTGGCGGCGGCTAGAGGGCTCTTATCTTCACTCATACACATTGGCCACGCACGCACACTCGCGGACACACACATTTGTGCACACACACACGCACACAGATGCACACATGCACATACAGTACACTCGCCCAGACACACACTCGCCCAGACACACACACACACACACACACACACACACACACACACACACACACACACACACACACACACACACACACACACACACACACACACACACACACACACACACACACACACACAGTAACAGACACACAAACACAGTAACAGACACACACACACAGTAACAGACACACACACACAGGTAAATAACTGTCTCCCATAATCTGTGCTACCGCCACACCACCATCCACCCCCAAAACTCTTTACCCTGCCTTTGCTTCTTCTGGGAGGGCAGAACTGTCGCCCCTCTTCATCCCTAATGTGCTGCTTCACTTTCATTGCTTTCATTATGTTTATAAAGGGTATATGGCCCTAGCAGGTGTTTTGAACGACCGTCAGATAGGGTAATGTGATGGATGTTGCATTAGGAGGAGCATTATGGGAGGGCTTCCCCCTGAATGGTAACAACGTTCTTGTCTAACGTTGAGATTAGCCGTGGAACAAACACATATTTTAAGGAATAAAATGAGCCTGCCACGATTCCCTAGTGCACGTAACGCGGGACTGTATCGCGGGAATGTAACGCAGGGCTAACACAGGACTGTAACGCGATGCAGAAACATCCCTACGACTGGTTCTGAAGACGGCCGAATTAAGCAGAACCGAACGAAATGACACGCGAGAAAAGACCGGGTCAGACGCTGATTAATGCCGCCGCAATGTTTATTGTGATTAAGCGACGTAAGGCTAATTAAAATCCAGAGTAAACGCCTTACCTGGGTATATATGGAGCAGGTCCTTGAGGAGCCAAAGAGAGGAAAAGGTAGATTAAGTAGAAGCACAACGGCGGAACCACGCGACGGCCCCCTCGTCACCTTGAGCTTAATTAAACACACACGTATTGTCTGCACGCCCCACGGCGGTCTGCCGGGACGCCCCAACGCTGATGTGGGTAGCAACTCAAGGATCGTAAAGGGGATCCATGCCGTACAGAACTGTATTGGTTCTAGAGACATTTATTATTATTTTCTAAATGTGGCAAATGCCCAGATCCATTAAGGGATACCGTATTGTCAATTTAACATTTAAACTTATTTTTAATAATAACCGATCATTATAACAATGTTACGTTCCCAGCTCAACATGACTTAATGCCTCTACACAGTGCATGTAGTACAATTGTGTATAAATATTTACATATGTTTCCCCCATTATGAAAATGCTCCTACCTATTATGTGACACTGATTACATTATACGATTTAACCGTTTTTTTGTTTTAAAAACACAAGCTCAGCTGGAAACCCAGCAAATCACACAGTAGTCAAAGCTAACCACCTGACACTAAATAACAGGCCTTTAAATGCCTTATCGAGCCATTAAACGGCACATAATCTGCACTTTCCACATGTGCCGTGCGTGGATTGCGGTCATCATTTCGGTATGAACTGATGGCTGGAGAGACCGGTGGGAAGCCCCGTTCATGATCTCCATCGCCCAGAGCAGACCAGGCGACGGCTCAACACATCACCCCCCTGCGGGTCTCTCTCCCTGGGCTCCCCTGCCTCCTCACTTTCTCCCAGAGCGACATGACAGCCCCAGAGCCAGGCGCTCAGCCATGCAGCATCATGGCATCTAAAGCCGCCACCACATTAGAAAGAACGCCCTCTAAGGCAGACGGCATCTTTGAATATATTAGAAGATGACTGGAGAAACCACTCGCTCTGGGGTGTCAGACGTAACTCTCTCTCCCTCTCTCTCCCCCCCCCCCCCCTCCATCCATGCCTATTGAATCACTTTACCATAATTCCAGAAATGCCCGAATGCTATTATTCAGATGTGCAACCAAGCAAATCTGCGCAAGAATGGCCTGAAACTCCTCATCCTCTCTGGGAGTAAAGTGCATGCACTCTTCAACTCCCCGCACAATTACACGGTAATCTGCGACGTGAAATGAGGACTAGGCTTTTAATGGGAAGAGGAGGCGAGGCCCCGACTTCACCCCTCAGATGAAAAAGTTGTCCAATGTCCATGCTGCCCAATTCCTAACCCCTCTGCCACAGGGGTTGGTTTGTACCCAAGTATTGTTAATGTTAATAATGACTATACTTTCAAGTTGTATAGCGCTTTTCTAAATACTGCAAGGCACTTCACAGAGTTAACACACAGGGTCAAACCATTGATTGGTACTTGTCTAAATGAACGTACCTGGCATTAAAGTGATGGCCGAGGGAGACACGGGCGAGGTTCCAGGCATGGCCATTATCACCAGTAGGATTACGAAACCACTTGGCTCTCCTTTCAGATGCCTCTCGCTTAACACGGTGACATCATGCGGCCATCACCGGCTATTGAATGTCCTCATCTCCGGTTCACCGGCTGATATAAATACTTGCTGATGGAACCTGTCATTATCAAGTCTGTGTTCCCGCGGGCTGTAGTGCCTTTAAAAGGGCTGCAGGAAGGAACAGTCTCTTCTCCAAGTAAACGGCGGCAGATAGAGAGTCGAGCTAATGACGTGAGTATAATGCCTTTGATATCATGGCAGTAGAATCAGATGTTCAGTTAGCTAGCGACTAGCTGCCTGCCCTAGTCGCTAGCTAATTGAAAAGTCTGCTGAAAGCCTTACTGGGGTTTGCCCAGTTCGAATACAGATAGGACCTATCATGTAGGTATGCGTCTGCATACTTACATGGTATGCAGATGTATGACATTCGATTGCTGGTATAATTATTAGTGCCACCTGCAGACATTGTCGGAGCTTGTTCTCTGGGAATTGTAGTCATTGCGTATCACAAAAACAATGAAGCAATGGTGGCTCGCGATTCCACGAACCAGACCTGGCCTGGTCCTCCTCTCCCTTAACGAAACCCTAACGTTTTACGATATTAAATAAAGTACATGCTTTAATGTCGACCGGTGAATCAGGCGCCCTGGGGGTTCGCCAATAAAATCCCAGAATTAACTTACGTTTGTTGGGTCTCTTTGCTATTTTTTTGTGTTCCTTTTTAAATTAAATTACCAAACGGCTCGATTGTCCCTTTTACAGTTTCGGTAAACCATTAGGGCTGACGGGCAGCAGGACATCCACCGCTATGGACCCCCGCCACCCCCCTATCCCCATAGTGGTACTCTGTGCTTCTTTATTACCCAGACTCCCCTGCTCCGGCTCTCTGGTGGACACGGAAGAAGTCTCGACCCGTTAAGCCCGCTGCATTTATTAAAACCCCCACACTGTTTAACGAGTGGTCCACTCTTAAGTGAAAGATATGCTCTTACGCCAGCCCTCGATTTACACTGATAATACCCCCGTTTGGACGGCCGCCATGTATTATTCAGGGGGGGGGGGGGGGGGGGGGGGGGCTACGTCTGGAGAGCGTCCGCCAACGCGATGGATCGCTCCGAGGCTGGTTCCAAATGCAGAATGCAGAATGCACATAATACTTTATTGAGGGAGCGAAGAAAAGCTTTTATTGTGTTATTGAGAAGAATCATTGAGCACCGCTGTGTCTCTGACCCGCCGTGTCTGATGATGAATACCGGCCGTTTTAAATCCCTGTGTTGTTCTCTAATCTGGAGGATTCATCATGTTTAATCGCCGCCACTTTTGGATTTAATCAGATCTCTCTCCTGCCGGTGGAGAGAAGCTGGAGTCGGGTTCACGGTCTCGTAAAGAAACGAGAGGTGGGGTTTTCTAAAACGTAATCAAGGGCATCCCATTCCCTGACCTTGGTCTAATGAGCGGGGAGGACCCACGTGTGAGGTGCTCTCACTTGGGAGAGCACCCGACGCACTGCACTAACCTAATCTTCCTTTCCATCCTTTTTCTCCTCTTCCTGTTCTGCTGCTCTGCTGCCAGGGCTGATATCTGTGCCGTGGAACCAGCTCTCGGTTCCACACTGAATTTATGCTCTTCTACTCCTGCAACTGCCTACATCAATTTTCTTCATGTGTGCCTTTTTTTCTTCCTCTCTCTCTCTCGCTCACTCACCCATCGTGCCTCCCCTTCCTCAACCCTCCCCTCTTTCCTGGTGGTTGTGTCCCGGTGTCTCCCTCATCTCCCCCCCCCCCCCCGTCTCCTCTCGTGTGGTTTACTCCTTCCACCTCCTGACCACTGTCTCCCCTCCCTCCCCCTCCCCCTCCCCCTCCACCCCCTCGCTGGTGATCCGGGCCACGCTTGCAGTAGAGATTAAAGTGATCAAGGACCTGCCGTGGCCCCCCCCCGTGGGCCAGCTCAACAGCACCTCCCCCCTGCTGGAGGACGAGGAGCCCCCGTCTCCCTCCCAGCCCCCCCCAGGCCAGAGCGGCTGTGACCAGCACCACAATGGTGGGTGATTGGTATCGCCGTGTAACCGTCCGTCGGAGCCTCGACCCCACTCTCCTACTCTCTCACCCCCCACCCCCGCAGAACCAGGGCCGGGCTCTCTCTGTGGTTCTCCACCCCGGGGGGGCCACATTCACCCCTGGGGTGGGGGCCCGATTCGGAAATCAGAGCGATCAGAGATTTGCATTGATTGTTTAATCTGTTTTGAATCCTAGGGGATAATGGCAGCGCTGGTTGATTGGTGCAGAGATGTGTGCGTGTAAAGTCAAATTATTATTGTTAATATTATTAACATGCTAGCATGTTGTTGGGACCCTAAAAGGGTCAGTGGCTAAAATGGGTTAGAAACCTTTGATGTACCCCAGCATTTATATCTTTATTCATCCGACAATCCATACCGCCATCTTCACATCTATGTATCCGACCCATCGTTATATGTATTTTGAGGATCAAGGGTTGAGTTCATAAAAGTTGATTTGATCTACTTTTTGTAGGTGATATTGGTTTTCCTGTCACTTCCATCTGCTATTTATTTCACTGTGTGTGTGCAGTAGAAGTTTCCACTTAGAGGTCAAAGTGTTATTGTATAGTATAGTAGAATTGCAACGATATTATAATTTAATCTATGGGGTTTGGCTAGTTTCTGCCATGAAAATGCAAATATTGACATGACTTTCATTGGGTGTTAAAATAATTGCGTACGCTTTGCCTTTCGTGGCAAGGTAAGCAAACGAGCAACTGTTCACCCTTTGTTGTGGATCAAAGCTCTGTAAGATCTGACACCAGGCCCCGCTAAAAGAAACAATGGTTCTGTCAGAACTTCCCTTGGCGGAGATTAATTCACCACGGCCCAGGTTTTGTCGCTGAAGGCTCATTAGTTTTTATTTGACTGCGTTTCCTTCTGAACGGGCGCAGCCACTCCCAGTGACCCCTATTTCCTCTCGCCAACAATCAGAACCTTGAAAACGCGACTTGGGCACGGTGCTCAGAAGCAGCCCTTGTGAGCACAAACATTTCAGACGAATCGTGAACGGTTTCGGGGGTCACGGCGTTCCGTCAAGCGCAAACCGCAAATAAAAGCCCTTTTTTTCAAACCGAAAGCCATTAGCGGACGCCGGCATCGCGTGGCTCCCTCCGGAGCCTTCTAGGCAGGGACTGAGATCACTCAGGGAGAAGGGGGCCGTTTGCAGCAGAACTAATGGCCGGATTGGGATTTCCTTCCCAGGAGTGTGAAGGGCTCGGAGCCGGACCGTGTAAGAGGACACTGATGTGTGTGGTGGACGCGAGGACAGCGGCCACCGATGATTTATTCCCCGTAATTCCTTGGGAAAGGTTCTGTTTTCTCGGCTGACGCGAGTGGGCTTAGGGTCGGCGTCCGAAGTGAAAGGGGACCCCGTCTCTTTCTGAGGGAGTTGGACCCCCAGACATGGAGGAGGTCAGAGATCAGAGTGGAAGACATTTTTGCCTTGTGTAGGGGGTCATGGGGGGGAGGGGGGGGGGGGGGGGGACTTGGGCCTCGTGACCCTGTGACCCCTGTGAGTACAGTTACAACCTTGGCCTACACCATTGAGAGATCCCTCATTCGCCACGCACACACACACTCTTTCTCTTTCTCTTTGTGACCACCTGCCGCCTCTTACTAAGTTGTGTGTTGGCAATGATATTGTGTTCGCAAGAACCCAGAGCCCTTTTCAGTACACGCAAGGACTGCCTCATTCGCTCAGGATCCTTATCAAAAACATAAAAATTGTGTGACAAGGAAGGTGGCCCATTTACATATAAATGGGAACTCTTTTGTCCTTTCCTGGAATAATGAGCTTTTCGGTTTGCCTTTTGTCTTAAAAAACTGTTCCCTTTCCATTTTCCGTCCCCTTCTCTTTTGTATTAATTACGTTGGAAACTAATTAATTAAAAAGTTTCCCTGATTCCATTTAATTACAGGAACTGTTTTTTTGTAGGCAAGCTTTTCCTTTGTGTTTGGGAAAAGTAACAAGTTTGCTAAGAAGATTGCAGTGGGTGCTGTTTTGTAATCAAGGCTTTGTGGATAGATATAATTGTACCCCTAACTATAATTATTTGTAATTAGCAGTAAGGTCACTTCCCTAGATGGTGTATTATTTCTCGTTGGGTTTTATTTTCAGACTTTGCTGTTTATTATAATGAGCTGTGGATCCCTTAATCACTTCACAACAACCCAAAGCTGGAAAATGGCTGTGTTTGTCACACATATCTACCGTTTACGACTCCATTGCCCCAGAGTCCTCGACCTTTCTCTGTTCAGACCAGTGAATTAAGGGACATTAGCGTGGAAATGATAAACATCAGTTCAGAAAAATTGTCATTGTCAATGAGGAGAGAAGAAAAGTTTAAGTGCACCCTTTATTAAGAGTTTGAAAGAGTTGCAATAACGAAGAGAGTTGAAAGCTTGATAACGAGCAACAGCTGGCTAAACTGAAACCTAGCATTTTTTAATTTAAGTATTCCACTGGCTAAATACATGTCAATTATCAGGATTTTAAGATGGTTCCTCAATTAACCAAATAAGCTTTTGCTTAACCTGTTTTGGAACATATGTAGTAGATATGAAAACAAATAATCAACGCAGTGCAAAAGTGGCTTGATCGATGTTGCGTTGTCTTTGTAATCTAGGTTGTGCTGTTGTTTAGTCTGGCGTCGCATTCCACTGCTGCCTCAGCCTGATTATGGTGATGTCACTGTGACCTCAGTGGCCTGCGCTTATCTCGCTGCTGGCCAATCAGCACGGCCCCCCCGCCCCCTCCTTGTTTGCGTACAAAGCACCCGGACCAGAGACGCGCTTGCAGAGGGCGCCCTATCCGCCGTGTCCATCAGTCACCGTCTGACTGACAGTCCAATCTGATGCACAGATTCCATTTAGCAGGCTCTACAGGCAACAATCAAGATGGCCCGCGCAGATGTGCACGTGCACACTCAACACATACACTCAGCATGGGCACACTCAACATGTACACTCAGCATGGGCACACTCAACACGTATACACTCAACACGTGCACGCTCAACCCGTGCACCCTCAGCACGTGTACGCTCAGCACGCGCACGCTCAGCACGTGCAAGCTCAACACGTGCACGCTCAGTATGTGTACACTCAAGACATGCATACAACACGTGCACACTCAACACATGCACACTCAACACATGCACACGCCTATGTGCACTTACACAATGCAGCCTCCATGTAGATTGGGAGAGAACGAATGACTTGACTCTCTTCTGTGTGTGTTTTTGTGAGTGCATGCCTGCGTGTGTGTGTGTGTGTGTGTGTGTGTGTGTGTGTGTGTGTGTGTGTGTGTGTGTGTGTGTGTGTGTGTGTGTGTGTGTGTGTGTGTGTGTGTGTGTGTGTGTGTGTGTGTGTGTGTGCCGGCGTGCGTGTGAGTGTGCGCACCGGCGTGCGTGTGAGTGTGCGCGCCGGCTCTTGTCTCTTTTTAACTACCTATCAGGGTCTTTCTCCCGTGAGCCGATCCTCCCATCAATTCCCTGCGCTGTGTGCTGGAGTGTGTGCTCTGGAGAATGAAGAGGGGGGGGAGGGGCGGGGGGAATGAGTTTGGTCGGCTTCCAGCCGTGTTCACCCCTAGACCATAATACTCGCGCAGATCCAGCGAGGGCTTTCAAGGCGGCCAGACATGGGTTCCTTTCACACATGGCCGCTTGAAATGATCACGTTTGTTTAGCTTGGGTTTTGCTTGCAGGCGGCAGCAGGGCAGCGATGAGGACCAGAGATGGAGAGGTCTGATCAGATAAGAGAGAGGCTTGATGGAGTCCACCCGTGGGGGATCTCTGCCCGTTCAAAGTGTGGAGATGACCAGATAGCCCGTATTTAGTTTGGTTCGTCACTTCCACATCCCAGATTTGAGGATAATTTTTCGACAGTCGGCATTTGATTAGGAATCAAGTGATCATGGTTTGTTTGTGTCTCGATAAGGAAGTTAAACGTTACGGCTTTCAAAAGCTGCGCTTGGAGATAGATTACTACATGCACACAAGTGCAAATAAGGTCCAATAAGTTTGGGTCTCATTGGCATCCAGAGACCAATGAGAGATCATTAATTATGATGGATACAGGATGTGGAGATGCTTTGGCATGTCTTCTACGAAATGTGGAGTACTATGACTGCTTGTTGACCCGTGACTTTAAGAATAGTGCCTTTCTGGATCAGACGTGATGTTGAATAGAAATGTAATCGCTTGTTGTTTCTGTCTACACAGGGTGCTCAACCCCACATACAGATGTACACACACACTCACACAGACACATATGTACACACACTCAGACAGACACGGATGTACACACACTCAGACAGACACAGATTTACACACAATCAGACAGACACAGATGTACACCCACTCACACACATGGATGTACACATGCACGCACGCACGCACACGCACGCACACACATACCGTGAGCACTTTGCCAGTATTTTTTTAGATAGATTGGTGCCTGCAATTCTTTCCCATTTCGCCTTTCTCTTCGAACGCACACACAAACACAAACAAAACGCATACTCACATACTCACAACCATACAAACACAGCAGGCAGGGAAAGAATATAGGGATGGGGGGGAGGGGGGGGGGGGAAGAATGACATGCGGTGACGGGGGGGAGACGGCGGCCATGTTGTCATGTTGTGATCCGTTATGGGCTGACAAGAATAAGATGCCACAGAGGCACATCAACTCCTTTCACCTTGGTCAGTTTCCATGGAAACGCTGTCTTTCGCTCATACCCCGCGCACACGCGTGCCAACACGCACGTACGGGGTTCGTAGTTGTGCATATGTGTGTGTGTCAAGTGGGAGCTGTACGTAGGCCTATGTGAATTAAATACAATAATAAGTTAATTGCCTAGCTGTCTTCTGTGAGGTTCTGGGAAGAACGCACACTACAGGAGAACAATTGTGTTACTTCCAGGCAGATAACAAATGTCAATCAACCTGAGAAAGATATTTCTTGACTCACGGATGTTAGTGAGCCTTCTCCCGATTTCTATTTGAGGGAAAGCAACCTGAACTAAAGGACAAGACCTCGGAGCTCAGTCGGTCTGCATCTCAGTGGACAGGAGGGGAAGAGAGGCCCCTAGTGGCCGGAAATAGAACTGCAGAGGATTTGAGTCGAGCACAAAGTACATATCAGGCTGTGGTTTTGCTTAACATTCTTATCATTATATCCCCTCAATTAAAAAAAAAAAAGGTTTTATTTTTGTATAATAAAAACCATGTGCTCGCATAAGTCATAATAAAAGTAAGAACAAATGCATGTTGATTAATAAGGGCTGGAGTTACACACCCAACCATGTGTTAATTCTTCCTCTGTGTACCTGGCGGTTGTCATGTGTGGCTGCCATCCCCTTGTCCCAGAGCTTCCGCTAATGCAATGAAGAGCGTCAGGGCCGCGTTGTCCTTTTGTAACCTATCTAAACGGATTGATAGCAGCATGCAGGGGTGTGTAATGTGATATCCGTTCGCTGCTGTTTGAGGACCAGGGAGCCGTAGGGCCCTGTTCTCCTCCTCAATTTGTTTTGCGATCACAGCGCCTGGCTGTCCTTGCCATGGTTGCCATGTTGGAGTCCAGGTAATCAAGCATTCGCATCTGATTAGCCGAGTGATGGCGGGAAAACGTGACTGAAGAATATGATGTGGGTTGTGCCAGCTAGCTCGGAGCGTTCCATTAAAAGGCTTGACTATAATGTACACCTTCCTCCAAACCAGGAAATGCATTCTATTGAAATAGTTTCTTAAAATATGAAAAACGGAGGCTGCAATGGCTTGAGAAGCAAGCCAGTTTGTGACTCTAAATAGGCTGTTTTCAAAGATAAGGGTGCTTTTAGTCTGCTGTGTCAAACAGAGACGTAATGGGAATGAACCCTACTTGAACCAACTATTCCCACTCTCTGATGACATTTACCGCCGTCGGTGCGTTTGAACCCCAGAGCTCCGTGTCAGAACCAATGTGTTCACTCGCTCTCTCCGTTCATCCTACACTGGTCCTACGCTCTCACTGCAATATGGTTGAGAAAGCACAGCTTTTCCGTACAGTTTCTGCTGCTGTTGTCCTACTCCTGTCCCTTGACTACTTTTTTATAAAAAGACTCCCTTAATGATCGACTACCTTCTCCCATTCAGAGATTTGTATTGGTGAGCATGTGCGCGTGTGTGTGTGTGTGTGTGTGTGTTTGTAATGTATGTGTGTGTGAATGTAGCTGTGTGTCTGAGAGCCTTGTAGCCATGTGTGTACAGTGGCGTACCATCGATTCATGCCTCATTCTTTGTGTACATGACCTTCAGCCAAACGTTTCCCACAAAGAGTGTGTCTGTGCGTGTGTACATGTGTGTTTGTGTTTGAACAACATCCCTACTTCACGCCAATTGTGAAGGGCTTGCAGATTTAGCCGGCAGCCCAACTGAATCACAAGTCAGCCCTATTCATGCAATCTGTGAGAACATTCAATGGGCCTTGTGCATTCTGATGTCCACAGATAACATGTGATTCCATTCATTTTCTTTGGCATGATTCCACCGACTATAGTTTCAACCACGACTCTCTTCCTCTGTCCCCCCCCCCCAGTCCAGTTTGAGGGCGTGGACAAGCCCCGCGGCTCGCCCCCCGGCGAGGCGAAGACCCGGCCGCCCCAGCGCCACTCCAGCGGCTGTCTGGTCAACACCAAGATGACCCCGCTGGACCACTGCAGCCCCTCCCAGGGGGAGCGCATCGACCCCGGCCTGCCCCTGGAGAACCAGTTGTGAGTCTCAGGGTTCAGGGACCGCCATAGACTCAAGCTAGAGACTGCATGTCTTGGCTCAAAGAATCCATAGTACTGTGTGTGTGTGTGTGTGTGTGTGTGTGTGTGTGTGTGTGTGTGTGTGTGTGTGTGTGTGTGTGTGTGTGTGTGTGTGTGTGTGTGTCCTCCTCGCGGAGGGATGTGTGTGCGCGTTTTTACATCGGTCTGTGTGTGTGTACATCTATTTCTACATCTGTGTGTGTGATGTTTCTCCTCCATCGGAATCATTGTATGCGTAATCCTTTTCACCGTGGATTAAAAGGCAGAAAACGGGGGTCGGAGGAATTGCTAAAACGGTTCCTAATGGTTGCTGCTTATCGTGTGTTCTTGGGGGTTAGCCCGGCCGCTATGGGAAGAGTCCCTCTATGAAGCCGGGCTCGTGGTGCTCTGCAGCCCGTTGATGAGCTTCATCCCTCTTCCTCTCAGCTGGTACCACGGGGCCGTGAGCCGCACCGACGCCGAGTCCCTCTTGAGGCTCTGCAAGGAGGCCAGTTACCTGGTGAGGAACAGCGAGACCAGCAAGAACGACTTCTCCCTGTCCCTCAAGTAAGGCACACACACACACACGGGCACATACGTGCACGCATTCACACACGGGCGCGCATGCACGAGGACACACAGGAACACAAGCATGCGGACACAAACACATGCGCAGACGCACATTCTCACACAAACAAGTACACAGACGCACGCATTCACAGACACACAGGAATGCATGCACGCAGACACACACACACTCACACACAGACGTGCATGCACACAAACACACGCAGACACACACACACACACGCAACCAGACACAAACATTGGGACATGCGTTCAAACACATGCGCACACACACACATACAAACAGACACACACTCTGAAAGACAATCACATGCACAGACACACAGGCATTCACACGTAAACATCATTCCTCATAATCATTACTATGGATGCCTACAGGGCGAACATGTCTTCCTCTGCTGTACCGTCAATCCCTCCTATCTGTTCTCCACGTGTGTGTGTGTGTGTGAGCTCTGGGGACGGAGGGCTGTGAGGAACGAGGCAGAGCGCGGCGTCCGCACGATCAGGAACCCGATGAGATAAGCAAATCTCGCAAATGAAAACATAATCATTCTAGCATTTTTCTAACGCGTCAACATAAAGATTAGCGCAGCAAATCTATGAAAACAACATTAGGCTATCTGGGGTCCCGATCGTCGGTTTGGTTCGTGAGATTGTGGTGCAAATTAAGACCGAGTACAATTGAGTTGAGTTAGCCCTCGTCTCCTTCCCGCTCTGCAACACACGCCGTAGTGCGGCCGAGCCCCCTGGGGTAGACGCTACCCCTCGCCTGCTGACTCAGCCCCCTCAGTATGGTAATGGACCTCACCTCCCTCACCCCATCTCCCCCCCCTACATGCCCCCCCAACCCACTGTATCTCCCCCCTCCTCCACCGCAGACCGCTCCAGATCTGCTGATGCGCCGCCAACTCGGTTAACCGTGCCCCCTTCTCTCTCGTGACCCCTGACCCAAGGCACTGGCCAGCGGGGGGGGTGGCGGCGGGGGCGGTCAGAGGCACTGCTCTGATTGGTTTAGCCCTCTCTGACATTTGGGTGGAGGTTACTTTTCTGCACCATTGGGACAAATCCGCCCCCGTGGTGCTGTCATCTCCGATTGGCTTGACGTCGCGGCCCAGGGCGGGGGGGTTTGAAGGGTGTGGAGGGGGGGGGGGGCTACCTGAAGGTCACGACCCCGGCTGCGGACCACTACTTTACAGTTCCTCCACAAATCCCTTCGTACACATTTCGGGCCCCTCGTCATGTCCTCGCTGTAGCACAGAGACGACGAATGATATCGGATCTGCGGCACCTTCCTGTTATCACCGTCACTGTTTGATACAGTTTTTTTTTTGTTTTGTTTAGTTCCTTTTTCAAGGCACGCTCAGTGATGTAACATCAATAAGCTCACCGTCCAAGGCCTTGCTTATTAAAGACGCCAGATATAAACATTTTTGGTTAAAAAGTGTAGCTCTCTTTCTGTTCTTCGCGTGGATCGATAACACTGGCCACCACTGGTCCACTGGTTCTCCATACTGGTCCCGTTTATCTCCCTCTTCTGTTTGGCTGTGTTTCCATGTGAAAGACGGGCCGACTATATGTCTGGGATTTATTTTTCACCCATCCCTCTGCCTGGCTGCTTGACTGAACCACTGAGTCCCTGTCGCCGGACTAATTGCCTTGTCCTGAATGCCCGCGAGCACGGCTACGTGACATATCTGCCTGGTTAACTGACCCAGGGTCTGTCTGATCCCCAGAAGTGGTAACGTCATTATCTTCACGACTGCGTAGTGTCGTTACAACACAGGCAGGGCCAAAGTCTTCCTGTATGATAAGTAAATGGTACGGTATAATGGCTGTATTCACATGCTGAGTACAGTTACAATATTGTACTATCTGCATATCATATCCTATGAAATACTGAAAATACCTTATGATATCATACGGTATCGTAACTGTACACACATGTAGAGTACAGTTTGGCTTTGCATGCAACCAAAAACAAATACTGAGCCAGCGAGCCGATTACGGCGAGTGCCTTGCTCAAAGGCACCCCTGCAGAACTCACCTCCCATAGGATTTTAAACAGCGGGGAGAGATGCTGAACCTACAGCAGCGAACCTCACGCCCCTGACCTTTCGGCCATCCTAGTATAATCCAACACGCAGGAAACGACTCAGGTGGAGACGTGCCCCCTCAGCCCCCCACCCCCCCCACCGGGCACCCTGACAACCTGGCTAGGAGGGGGGGGGGGGGGGGGGGGGTGCGGGCGGACGGTAAGCGGGACTCCGGCTGCCCTGCCTCACCTCAGTGGGGGGGTAGGAGGGCAGGGCGCTGACCTTTAGCGCCAGCTGGCCGCTCTGCCCGCGCCAATGGGCTCGTTGACCCCCGTGGCGCTCCCACCCTTACGATAAGGTCAGACACTGGGGGCGGTGGGGGTTCTGACGCCAAGGAAGATGAAACGGGGGGGGGGGGGGGGGGGGGGGGGGGGCGGCGATGTTGTCGACGGGCGACAGAGTACACAGAAGTCCTGGTGGGCCTCTGTGTGCGTGCCAGTCGGCGCAGACTGTAGGTTCTCAGTTGTGTGCTGTGCGTGTGGTTCTCACGGCACAAGCTTGCGTGTCTGTAAAACATTATTCAGGTGTTTGCGGTAGAGGCCTAAAACAGGAGTTGTGTTGACCGAGGCCGTGGCTGGTGGGAGGTGGGGGAGGCCCAGTCTGATAAGGCCGCTGAACTCATCAGCGGGCCGATCCATGGGAACCACACCAGCCGGGCCGCTTCAGACAGCAGGCAGTCCAGGGTCAGGGGCCGCAGCGCTCCTCTCATTCCCCCACAGAGACCCCCCGACGGGGCCTGACGTGGTGCTCCCCGGCGGAGGGCAGCGAGTGAAATGCATAAGAGCACGCGTTGGTGTGTTTGTGTCGTACATTATTGATGCTGAGGGACTCGGCTGACACCCCACGCCTTCAGATGTATTTACAACCTGGAGGAAAACGTTCTCCGCGGCCGGGCGAGCTCTCGCTGACCCAGGGCCTTCTCTTCTGACTCCCTCTCCCTCGCTCCTCTCCCTTTATCCTTCCCTCTCCGTCTCGCTTTTCATCTATCTCTCCCTCGCTCCTCTCCCTTTATCCTTCCCCCTCTGTCTCTGTCCAATTATCTCTCCATCTCTCTTCCCATTTCTCTCTCCCTCTCTCCTCTCCCGTTTTCTGCCTCTTTCCATGTATCTCTCCCTCTCTCTCCTCTCTTTATCCTTCCCTCTCTCTCCTTTTTCCTCTCCCTTCATCTCTCCCTCTTTCTTCATCTCTCCCCCTCTCGTTCTCTCTTGTAAAGCCGTATTGTAATAGCAGAGGAAGACGTGTTCCAGCCACATTGTTCCTCAATCTCTCCCTCTCTCAATCAACATATTACCAACCTTTCTTCAGACTTTCTTCTTTATTTCTTGCTGCTTATTTTTACCCATTCCTTGCTTTGTCTCTCTCTCTCTCTCTCTCTTTCTCGCTCGCCCTCTGGCTCTTCCTCCACAAGAGCTAGGTATGTGCTTTTATTTTTCTTTCTTTTCAGCTCATGCACACACACACACAAACACACACACACACTCACAAAACTAATAACATGGTGCTCACTGCAGGTATGAGGACAAATTCTTCTTGCATCACCGCCGACCAAACAACATATATAACACGCTGTTAATAATGGAGTGGAGCAATGTCCTTGTTCAAACAGAACTGATGGACGCTGCTGATGTCCCAGACACGAGGACAACAGACGCACTGTACAGCACCAATGGCTCTGCTCCCTCCCCGAGTTGTTTGATTCTGATGTATATGTTCACACTATAGCTGCATCGCGCCACAATGTAGTGCATCAAAGGTAGGCGCTAAGTTATAAGGCCTCAGAGCACAATACGGTTTAACCCAAAGTTGTAGACCGCAACACGCAGGATAATAGACCTCCCGCCCCCATCTTCCACTTAAACTGAATTATGATTCCACAATAAATGTCAACAAACCGATGAATGGCCTGTCTGCTGGGAAGCAGCCCCACATTAAAAATTAAGATCTCTCTCTCTCTCTCTCTCTCTCTCTCTCTCTCTCTCTCTCTCTCTCTCTCTCTCTCTCTCTCTCTCTCTCTCTCTCTCTCTCTCTCTCTCTCTCTCTCTCTCTCTCTCTCTCTCTCTCTCTCTCTCATTTATATATATAATATATATAGTTGTCTCGGTTTCTGTCCCAGTTGGGCTGAAACCAGATAAGCCTAAACAAAAAACAGCCAGATAAGAAGCGCTGACTGGGGAATCAGCCGGGACTCTAAAAAGGCTGCCAGTGATGTGTTTGTCTTTTTAAAGTGAATGTCTGTAACCTGAGGCCTCTTTTTTTCCGTGCGTGAGCATTCATCACTCGTACCTCTCGCAGAGCAGACTAAAACCTAAAGCGATTGCGCCGTCGCTCTGAGACTAGGCGGCCGGGGTATTCCCAGCTCTCCGGGTATCACGATGATCTGGGCTGGTAATGGCTTCTTCTGCGGCAGGAGTCGGAGGCGCGGAGACATGCGATAGCTTTGTTTACATCTCTTTTTATTGCCCAGACGGCCTGCAGAGCTCTCCCACGGTGCGCCTTGAACAGAGGAAAAGTTGACAAATTCTTGCATGACGGGTGTGCTGTCGAACACGGTGCTTAGTGTTGCATTTTAACATTTTATTGAAAGGCGCAGTCTGTAGGATTTACTGGTATCCATGATGGACGTTGGCGGAAATGGAAAGCGAATATTCAGAAGTGGATATAAGAGGCGTTGTGTTTTGGATACCTGAGAATGAGCCCTTTTATATCTTCTTAGGGAGTGGGTCCTCTTCCACGGAGCCCACCGTCTTGCATCATGTTTCAGTAGCCCATACCGTAGCCCATACCGTAGCCCATACCGTAGCCCATACCGTAGCCCATACCGTAGCCCATACCGTAGCCCATACCGTAGCCCATACAGTAGCCCATACCGTGGCCCATACAGTGGCCCATACAGTGGCCCATACAGTGGCCCATACAGTGGCCCATACAGTGGCCCATACAGTGGCCCATACAGTGGCCCATACAGTGGCCCATACAGTAGCCCATAAGGGACAAACGGCTCTAGAGAAGACACATTTTTATAAAACGCTACCATAAATGCTGATATATTTTTGAATGAACTGAATAATAATCTCCTACACGCTGTACCTTTAAGAAGATTCTCTAACTCTGAAATGTATGGAGTCAGTCTTCCCCCACCCACAAGATCGTTGATTGGGATCCACATTCCCGACTCAATATCAATTGATTTCGATAGTTCTCAACGCTTTTGCGGCAGGAACAAATGGACTCAACGATACATAATACATGAATACAAAGTGGTGCATAAAATAGCTATAAGCCGGAGTAACAGGAATCCATGGTTGTGTGTGTGTGTGTGTGTGTGTGTGTGTGTGTGTGTGTGTGTGTGTGTGTGTGTGTGTGTGTGTGTGTGTGTGTGTGTGTGTGTGTGTGTGTGTGTGTGTGTGTGTGTGGTTATCTTCGTGCTTGTTTCATCCTACGCCCGCGTGATGAAGCACTCTGCATATAATTAGAAGATAAGTTAGCATAGGGCTCGCTCTGCTCATGCTAAACATGGCTCCGTGGCTGGTTCCTGCTCATGTTGACCCCCCATACCCAACACTCATACGAACAAAACACCTAAAAAACACCCTCCTCCTCTGTTAGAATACATTTTGAATCAGGTCCGGTCTGCCAATGTTCACCGGGAGATGGACATGATTGACGGCAGAGGAAGCAATCATTGCCAACTTTTGCAGCAAGCGAGAGTCAAATAAAACCCAGAGAAACGTCTGACAGGTCGCCGATAATCACCTGGAATAACCTGAGAGGAGTGGATCCCGGAAGAAACTCACAGAAACTCACAGGAAGCCTCCCCCCCCCCCCCATCCTGCAGGCTGGGATTACCCGCCTCAACGTTTTACCAACTGCTTACAAGATAAACGTCCGGGAATCCGCCAAACATCTTGTACTGAATGTTGACATTCCTGCTCTCCACTCTCCCGCCGCTGCAAAGCGATGTCTGTGCCCGTGGAGGCTGTGTGACGCAGATAACGCTGACGGGGCCCATAAGTCACTGGAGGGGGGGGGGGGGGGGGGGAGGGGTTGACTCTGATGCTGACCTGATGTGTCGTGTTGGTGAAAAGGAGATGGTGATAAATGGGGCGCCTCAGGCTCTTCCTCCACGTCTCTCTGCTCTTTAATTGAAGTGCAGATCTTTTTTTTTCTTTTTTTACGACCCCTTATCTTTTTTTCTCCGCGTTCGGTCCTGAGTGTGTGCTAGACCTGTAGAGAAGCGTCTTCTACAGAGCGCGTGGTTTGGGAGCATCGGGGGGGAAGTGAGGTGGCGCGGCAGAAGACACCGGCGCTACCCTGCCGTGCTTATTGATTCCCTGATTACTAGCTATTGATTGTTTTTGATCAGCTCTCAGCGAAGCCCTTTGATGGCGCTAACATGTGTGATACTCTGAACAGGAGCCGCTGAACGCAGTCATTAGCCGGCATTAGGGCACACTTCCCTTCGGATGACGCAGCTGTAAAACAGGAACGCACACTTTAATATCTGCGCTTCTATTAGGAGCCAACTACTCACAACTTATAACATACCAGAACTATATTAAACCATATCTTTGAATGAATTATGTTACTTTATTCCATCTTTCTCTTTCCAGATCTAAACTAAACTATTGCCTTCCCTCTCCCTCCCCATTCGACTCTCTCTCTCTCTCTCTCTCTCTCTCTCTCTCTCTCTCTCTCTCTCTCTCTCTCTCTCTCTCTCTCTCTCTCTCTCTCTCTCTCTCTCTCTCTCTCTCTCTCTCTCTCTCTCTCTCTCTCTCTCTCTCTCTCTCTCTCTCTCTCTCCACCCTCTCTCTCTCTCTCTCCACCCTCTCTCTCTCTCTCTCCACCCCCTCTCTCTCTCTCTCTCTCCCCCACCTCCCCCCCTCTCCCAGGAGCAGCCAGGGCTTCATGCACATGAAGCTGGCGCGCACCAAGGAGGGCAAGTACGTGCTGGGGCAGAACAGCTGCCCGTTCGACAGCGTGCCGGAGATCATCCACTTCTACTCCAGCCGCAAGCTGCCCATCAAGGGGGCGGAGCACATGTCCCTGCTCTACCCTGTGGCCATCAGGACACTATAGTTCCACAGGGTCGCCCCCCCCCCCCCCCCCCCCCGGCTAAACGTCAACACAACAAACAGCCCCTCACCACCACCAACCCTCTCATCACCCCTGCTGAACCCACTCGGACCACTTCTCCACTTTATGGTCACCCTCCTCCTCCTCCTCCTCCTCTTCGTCCTCCCCTTGACACCCCCTGCTTCTTCATGTCCTCTTCGTTCTGTGATGGGTGGAGGGGGGAGTGGAGCTGGACAGAGATGTGTGTTTGTCAGTGTGTGTGTGTGTGTGTGTGTTGGGGGGGGGGGGGCTATACAGTGACAGTGAACTCCAGAGAACTGCGTGGTGTGCAGACCCTGCGGCCCTGATTACAGCCGCCTGCTCACCACGCCCCCCCCCCCGCTCCGGTTAGCTCATGCCTACTCGTCACAGAACTCGTTTTTATTTTTGTATTTTTAAGTACGTGTGTATATATATTTTTTAATTTATGACAGACCTTCCTCCCTTCATGACACCACAGTCCGACGAGTCGGATGGCCATTTCCCCCCCCATCCCCCTGCTCTCGTATGAAACAGTTTTGTTTGTTTGTTGTACTCTCCTTAGCACTTGACACTCTCGGGGGGGGAGAAGCGCTCTGGCCTCTCTTCTCCACCGGGCTGCTCCTCGCAGCTCGAAAACACTTTGGTTTCTGAGAGTGCATATAACCATTGGCTTTCTCCTTTCCTTTAAAGAATGGCTTTGTTTGATTTTCTCATTTGGCGAGGCACTCTGCTGATTCCATCAGAGCAACGCGTTGATCAATGTGAGCAGAGGGGCGGGTCTCCTGATCCTACGGCCGTGTAAAACGAGCGGAGGCGGGTGGGAGGAACGTCGTCCACACTGGGGCTCTCCTTCCTCTCGCACCGCGGCCCCTGTGTCCTACCGCGGGCCCCTGTGTCTCGTACCGTTGCCCCAGACGCGGGCCCCATACGCGGGGTGTAGAAGCAGCTCGTGAGTGATGCGTCTCACCCACGGGACGCGTGCAAACGGATGTCTCCATCCTGTCCGGCCCCGCAAGCCGTCGGGCTATCCGTCACACGAGTTGGCGTCGTTGCGCATGGCGACTGTAACTACGGCAACGGTTCAGCCGCCGTGTAGCGGCGCGTGATGGATGGGGTCGCCGCTGTCGACCCGGAGCCCGGAGCGAAGCCAGAGCCGGTCCAAACGGAGCGAACGACCCTTACTTTTACCTGCTTAGCGTGGCCAGCATCGGGAGAATGAAATATGCCTGCATTGTCTACCTCAGAAAATCAATTTCATTCGCCCGTCCGCAGATCAATAGGTACGATGGGATTGCGTGGTATTGATCTGCTCTCCCGTCTCCATTTTCAATTCCCTTAAAATGACATCATTGTCTTAATGTTGTTTTAGCATCGACGGCCTCTGCCATTTTATTTCTTTTTGGATTTGTACAAAATAAAAAAGATGATAAAAAGTTATTATAAACAGATTTTTTTTTTTTCAGATCAGCATTTGTATGTATAGTCACTGATATATTGTGATGTCCGTAACAAATGTTTGGTTAATGCCTTATAATGCATGGGTCCAATCAGTCCGGTGGATCAGCTGATTTCCATTTCCTGCTTCTTTGGATGACTGTGCTGTGACATGTAATTTATTCTGGGGTAATTCTTCCTGATGTTGTGACTCCTCATCCTTCTTGCGCCGAATCGTGATCGTGTTTGAGTTCGGGTTCTAAGTGTCGGGATTCCCCGACAGGCCTCTTCTACTGTGGTGCTCTGCGTTTTCTTTTGGTTTGGTTTTCTTTGTTGGAGATCTGGTAACACTAGTTTGCCTCTGTGGCCTAGCTACCTTGAGAATGGAGTCATGATGTGTCCTGACTCCTGACCAATGAGATTGTTGCGGGACTGTTTTAGCGGAAGCCCCCCGGACCAATCACAGCATGCTCCTGTGTCTGAAATGGACAAGCGATCACCGCCCCCATCAAGCATTAAAACCTCTCCTCCATGGACCTGTTGCGCTGTGTGTGTGTGTGTGTGTGTGTGTGTGTGTGTGTGTGTGTGTGTGTGTGTGTGTGTGTGTGTGTGTGTGTGTGTGTGTGTGTGTGTGTGTGTGTGTGCTGCCCTGCCGGTACAAACCAAAGGAGGAAACCCTCTAAGTGCTTCACAGTTTATCGGCTTAATAAATAGGACCTTGATCCAGCCCAATTACTTCATTATTTATTACATTTAACATTTGCATTATTTATGAGTATTATCGATCCATTGCTGCCATGGCTAGACTAATTCTGCATGTGTTAATCTAAATGCTGCCACACAGCAAAATCTAATTTTGATCTGGAATCCATGCTGTCATTTGCAAATAACAGAATTTGCAATTGATTATATTCTGCCATTTTTCACATTGAATATCGCAAATTCAAAATTTAAAGCAAATAGGAACATGTGGTGGTTAATCTGACAGAAGAGGGCCAGACAGCCAGTCCCTCACATTCAGAAATACTACAGAGAAAATCCATGTGAACATGTAAAATAAACTCACTGGGTGTGCGTGCGTGCGTTTGTGACTGTGTCTGTCTGTGTGTGAGTGTGAGAGTGTGTGTGTCTAATCCCCAATTGAAGCTATTGCCAAAGGGGGACATTATGGTTTGTGCGTATGTCTCTAGTCTCCTTTTAAACACATAACAGTACTTTGGAAACGATGACTGGTACAAAGTGTGGCTTCAGTTTTATTATCAATGGAAAAGAATGTGAGCAGACAGGACGGGCCGATGTCGTAAGGCTCCGGTCAGTGAGCTGAGTGGTAAAGGACTGGTTGTCTGTGGATGTTGCGAAGATGGCTTTACAGAAAGGTGTATGGACCTAGCCATTACATTACGAGGCTAGAATATGAATGTTTACTCGATGACTGAACCAACCAACCCTTTCTCCTTGTATTCTGGATGGTTCTGGAGGGATCTCGCTCTGTTTGTCTAAAGAGAGATCTAGGTTTGAGACGGAGCAAGCTAAGGCGGAGGCGTCTTAAGGGAAAGGATGGAGAGGGTAGAGGAGGTGGAGGTGGAGGTGGAGGGGTGGTGTGTGGGAGGGAGGTGAAGGAGGGGGGCTCTCCTGGCGGATAATGGGCCATTGTTTCGATCAGCAAGCCCCTTTGTCATGTCCGTTTTTCATTTTGAGTCCCCTCTCCCCTGAGAAGTGTCTTAAATCGTGTGTGTGTGTGATGACTACATGCATGGAGGGATTACAGCGTTTAACCAGCCTTTAGCCATCATCGATCTGCTCTGTGTGTTGATGGCCACCGACGTGTGGCAAAAGTGGCATGTATGTGTGTGAGTTTGTGCGTGTACATGTTGTTGCTACGTATGTACTGTATGCACTACTAGAACATCTCTGTAGGGTTCCTCACGGCCAAATGTATATACTGAATGTATCGTACGGGGGGCATAGAGGCATCGAGGTTCCAATTAAATAAATGCATCAATAAAGTTTGGTTTACGAGTCTGATTCTTGTCTGCATTTTATTTCTTGGGTCAATTTTGCCGACGACTAAAATGTCAGTAACCTTGCATTCTCCCGGTCTTCCCCTCGAGGGTTCTTCCAGTTTCCATAGTGAACCTTGGAAATGAGTCGCAAAGCATGGCCCCATTGTCAGGAGTCCAGCGCTGGGAGTTCAGGCAATAATGATGAGAAGTGCATCAATAGCTTTCCCTTCATCCACCCGGTGGACGTCCTTGGAATATATTTAAGTATTTTATTTGTTTCTCAGCTTTTTTCCCTCCCCTGCCTCAAGGTTTTTGTGTTGCTGTGTCTGCTTCACAATATGGCAACAAAATGGGGTCCCCGCTGTGCTTAAATCATCGTCTATTTATTTGTTCATGAAGTCAATTAATTGCTCTTTTTATTGAACGATGAATATCAAAATCTTCATCTTAAAAACCGAAGTGAGTATTAATAATGTTGGTGACTACTTGTCTTTGTTTTACACACACACGCACACACACACACTTCTTACCATGATCTTACACAATAAACACAACCTGGACCCTGACTTTCGGAGCGCAGTTTACTCCTGGTGTAGCACTAGACCCTCATGGTTTTGATAATTTGGAATTCCCATCTCATGGTGCCTCAAACCACACCAAACTCCCAACCAAAAGCCATCTCTCACCGAATACCTCGTAACAAACCAACCATGCACCTCAACTAATGCATCGATGGAAACGTCTGAGAGAAAACATCGCAACTCGGGGCACCCCGGTGGCTCAACGGGTAGAGCTCGACCATGAAGGCTCAGTCCCCCCGCAGCGACCCGGGTTTGAATCCTGCCCGTGGTCATTTGCTGCTTGTCCTCCCCTCTCTCTCCCATACCTATCCGTCTGTCTCACTCTATCAAGAAGCATACAAATTCAAAAGAAAAATGTGTTGATGTGCATCTCTTTGCAATCAATCAAACGCAGCGCATTAGGCAGCCTTGCGAATGCACAGCGTCTATCCTCTCTCTGAGCTGATGGGGTCTTCCTCCAGAGAGCCCCAGTCAAGGGCCATGCTCACCTGGGACGGCCGCAACAAAGCAGGCAGGACAAAAGAGCGCTAAAAAGGGATGAAGATAAAGAAAGCGATGAATAGACCCCCCCCCCCACGGCCCATCACCAAATCAATTCATATTCTGCCCGGGCAAAAAGCAATCTCCGGTAACAGAGCAGGTGTTAATAACGCAAGAGATGGCCCTTTCAGAAGACAATGCAAAAAGTGAGGGGATGGTATTGGATCAAGCGCTCTATCCTCATGCCCCGTTCACTGGACGTGACCCCAGCGGAATTGAGTTAGTATTGTTTAGGCAGTCTGCGAGCACGTGATTAGGAAGGCTCCTTATGTCCTGTACTGTACACTGTCTACACTATACCCCGGCCTGCTTGCTAAACCTCATTTCCTGGCGCTTTTTATACGGCTTCCCCCTGTAATCAGGGGGCGGCAAACATTAAGGCCCGACAACAATGGGCTTGATGAGCTCTGCGTTGGTTTGTTCCGTGGTTGTCAAGGCAACCGTAAACACACCGACGTGGAGGGGAACAACATGTGAGGTCCTGAAGCATGGGAGTCCTGCCTTACCTGTGATGAAGGGCTGTGTGTGAGCAAGGAATTGAGTGCCCCGCAGGGCCCTGGCAGCCATTTTGTGTCTCTAGAGTGCTCTTACAAGCACAGATAGAAATTCACAAGTCATCTACACACGATCATTTTCCTCCCCCCCCCCCCAAGCTGATCCGATGACGTCATACCACGTCGGGAGGGAAGGGGTCCAGCTACATCAGGGGCCGCACAGCAATCAGGAATTTGACTGTTGTATTGATCTGATTTTTAACAGATTCGTCTAAAAGCTATGGATTTGGCTGAGAGAAGCAGTTAACGCGTTCTAGGATTCAATAATTTCTAAATACATACATTAAATGTAGAAAATAGACAATATAGATCCCTGATTGTTTTTTCCCCATATTGGATTTTTTTTTTTTACCAGGTTTAACCAGGTCTTTCATTAGAAAGAAAGAAATGCCTTTATTATGCTGTTGTTGAGCATGACGCCTTCCCCTTGGCACTCTGCGAATGTATTATTTTGAAATAGCCTTGCAGGCAAGCGGGGGAGGAAGTTGTCCGCAGGTGTGTGTGCGCGGGCACGCACACGCGCACACACACACACACACACACACACTGGGGAGAGACAGACGGACACTTGAAGCGCTTTTAAGGGTTCCGCAGCGCACATCCAAGGCCAAGCCGCTGATGGAGCTGTCGCGCGCAGTAATAAAACCAGGTAATTACTGCAGATTGACAATGGAGGCCTACAGTGGTGCGAGAGAAGGAAACAAAGCTAATTGGCTTCCGCCTCCGCTATATTTGAGGCAACAGAGAAACAAGCTTTCTGACAGTATTGCCGATGCTGAGCATCGTATTATTGGAGGCTATGTGCAATATATCCATGCACTGCTTTTAGAATATAGCCTTACTTGAGTGTATTTTTGGATAATATTTAGTATAAGCACAACAGCGTGTATAGTTTAAGAGTTACATTTTTTATAAATAGCTCGCCCGGTGAAAAACAAACAAACGCATGAATAAAAAAAAGATGCAGTTGGGAAAGCAAGTTCTAACGAAATGCTGCAGTGCCATCTAGTGGACACTTCACGAACTGCACGTGGCGCAATAGAGCAACTACCATAAAACGAGGTGAGTTGTCGTCAGTTCAGATATATACGCACTCCGTTCACAAACGCACGACAAATGAGACTGAATTTTCGTACAAATCGAAAGCAAAGTTAGTTTTTTAGTTGCAGTCAGTAATTGGGCAAACTATTTTCACACTCAAAATAGCATCGTCGCCTTTATTCAAAGTCTCCAACGGCCAGTAAAAAATGAAAACACACAGTTCACTCCAGTTTAAACTCGTCCAAAGAAAGCTAAGGTACGTCGAAGGACTGGGTTCCTCTGGACCCCCGTGGCCGGGCTGTTCCTCTGTAGAAGCCACTCTGTTCCCCCCGTGGGAGTGGGGGCTCACAGCCCCGAGCCGCCGGCGAAGATGAGCTCCAGCGCCCCCTGCAGGTCCCCGTCGGTGGCCTGCAGCACCCGCAGCATCAGCTCCTCGTCCTGGATGCCCATGTCCCGGAGCTGCTGGATCTGGGACTGCCAGCGGCCCTGGAACCCAAACCCCACAGTGAGTCTAGTGCTCGTTACACCAGCCAGGACCCCAAACCCACAGCGAGTCTGGACCTCGTTACACCACCCTGGACCCCAAACCCCACAGTGAGTAGTTTAGTGCTCGTTACACCACCCTGGACCACACAGTGAGTCTGGCCCCAAAACAGGGTGGTGTAACGAGGTCTGAACCTCGTTACACCACCCTGGAACCCAGACCCACCGTCAGTCTGGACCTCGTTACACCACCCTAGACCCCAGACCCACTGTCAGTCTGGACCTCGTTACACCACCCTGGACCCCAGACCCACCGTCAGTCTGGACCTCGTTACACCACCCTGGACCCCAGACCCACCGTCAGTCTGGTCCTCGTTACACCACCCTAGACCCCAGACCCACTGTCAGTCTGGACCTCGTTACACCACCCTAGACCCCAGAGTCCCACTGTAAGTCTGGACCTCGTTACACCACCCTAGACCCCAGACCCAGCCCCAGCGTCAGTCTTGTCCTCGTACCAACAGTGAATCTGGTCCTCATTACACCACCCTTTACACCACCCTTGACTCCAAACCCACAGTGATTCCAGTTCCTAATTACACCACCCTGGACCCCACAGTGAGTCTGGTCCTCATTACACCACCCAGGGTACCGGCAAATGCCAGCATTATTCTTATAATCTTTTTGTTTGCTCGTATAGGCTTTACATTCTCCTTATTTTCTGTACTTTACTTTTGCTGTGAGCCCAGGATTCCCCATCTGGGATTAAGAAAGAACTTCTTGGCATCTGTAACACTAACTTGTGCACCAGCCACTGGTGGATGAAGACATGTACTAGACACTTGGACATTTTACCCCGATACTTCGATAATGAGAATCACGGAAGCGTATGACTCGAGCATGCGCCGACAAAACATTTGAGAATCTTTGTTATAATACACGTGAAGTTGAGCATGTTCTGAAGATGCCATTCAGTCTCCATCCAGCTACAACAGCACAGCTCCACCGAGTTAACAACAGAGAAGGGCTCTTCCGAAGGAGCCCTGAAGAAGGGGAGGTTCACCTGCAGGGAGGACATGTTGCTGGCCTGCAGGGCCTGCTGCAGAGCCTGGCTGAACAGGTCGTTGCTGACCGGGGTCCCGGCGGGCATGGGGGACACGCCGCTGCTTGCGTCAGCCTGGAGGAGCAACAAGCATCGCGTCGTGACTCTCACACACGCACACACACACACACAGGGAGCCGTATGCTCGAGAACTGCCGTCGCTGGACTCAAAAGGTTAAACGCTTCGTTTGCACTATATCTGATCGTCCATTTAAGGACTTCCTCCCCTTCCCCCCTGGTATTCTGGTATTGGGCTGTGTGACTTAATAGACGCTGCTCTGTATGTGATATCTCTATACAGGCATCCATGGCTCCGGTGATCCGTCACTATAGCAGCCATCGTGTTGCCGTAACGTACGGCAAACCTTTTATCGCTGAAAAATAGGTTTCATTCTTTGCATATAAAGGTCTTCTTCTTCAAGGAAATATTCAAGAGAATGCAGTTATCCCAAATACCTCACGGTTTCTGAACTTAATTCAGATAGTCAGTAGCATATCGCTCAATAATGGCTGCAGCTACACCGCGAACGTCAGGCATCGAACCCGGTGCCCTTCGACCGGGAGTCGAACGCCCTCCTAGGAGGGGTCCGGAGGGCCTCACCTGGCTGGTGGTGGTGGGCGTGGCGGCGCTGCTGTCGGGGGTGCTGGCCAGGGCCAGGGCGGTGGCCAGCTCGCTCTGCGTGATGGGCCGGGGCCCCGCCGCCCCGCTGTGGCTCAGAGACTGGGGCCGCCCCCCGATGGGAGCGCCCCCTCGGCTGGAGGGGCCCGCTTGGTTCCCCTGGGGGGGGGGGGGGGACACGCGTGTGTTAGAGAAGGTCGATAGAGGTTGTGGTTCACAATGATGTAAAGATGCATTCACTCACAGACTGGAATTCATCTTCATCGTCCGACATGCCGTCAAACATGAACCCTCCTGTGCGAAGAAAATAGTCATGATTTAGTCATTTAAAGCGGCAGTAAGTATAGATATAGATAAAGGAAGCAGGTAGAGGTTAGGAGGCTTTTTGTCTTGAGGACATCCCAAAACACTAGAAAGGGCTTTGTCTTAACACGACAATGAACTAGAATGGGCTTTGTTCTGATACACCAATAAACTAGAATGGGCTTTGAACTAACACACCAATACACTAGTAAGGGCTTTGTTCCAACACACAATTCCACTAGAAAGGGCTTTGTTCCAACAAACAAGGCAAAGGCATTAAAAAGGCTCTCTCTTGCCCACCTGGCATGTCACTGTAGGAGCTGGCCGAGACGTTGCGGGAGGAGCTGCTGCTGGCCTGGGTGGGCATGCTGCCCGCCACCGAGTGCAGAACCAGGATGATGGCGTTGACCAACGCTGGGTGGGAGCTGATTAACCTGATGGAGGCGGAACAGAGGACGGTTCACATGCCTGGAGCAACACTGCACATTGTGGGGCGGCATGTCGCTCAAGAGGTAGAGCGAATGTCGAGGTGTCCCTGAGCAAGGCACCCCACCCTAACTGCTCCCGACGAGCTGGCTGTCGCCTTGCATGGTTGACATCGCCGTCGGTGGGTAAATGTGTGCATGAATGGGTGAACGTTAGGTCATATTGAACAGCGCTTTGAGTGGCCGCTGGTTAGAAAAGCGCTACATAAACGCAGTCAATTGACCATTTCACATAGTAACTTTGTTGGCCTGTAAAGGCCAGAGTAAGCTCTCCAGTAAGTATGAAGTAAGGTGGCTGGTTTGGTCGTTATAATCGGCCTAATTATTACAATTTTATGTATGCCCTAAAACCGAGCACTTGCAGATATGCGTGTTTACCTGTGAGGAGAGTCTGCAGGAGTACGCTATTACCACTTGACTCAGGGCCCACTTAAATAACACCAGTACTCACATGTCCAGCATGCTGGGGTCGGCGAACTGAACGAAGAGATCCTTGTCTTGCAGAACCCCTGCGAACACACGTGCCAGACATGTGATGAAACAAAGGACTTGATTCTAGCATTGTGAGAGAAACCCCATCTCATGACGTTCCAAAGGCCAAGCAGGAACCACGTGCTCTTACCCAGAGCCACCGCATCCGACTTAAGGCCCGGGGTGGCCACGATGATCTGGTCCAGAGACTCCTTATTGGTCAGCATTTTAGTCACCTGGGAAGGGGGAACACGATTTACCTATGCTTGTTTCTTACTGCGGGCAGATTGCTGCATTCTGCTTCTTCACAATACAAATAATACAGCACAACATGGTCAACATTGGTTTGCTGCTAAGTGGGGTATAAAAACAACACACAAACAATGCTATCTAGTGTTTGATCTGTAACTAAATGTAACTAGGCCAAGTCACACAGTATTGTGGGAGTACCTTAACCAAGCCTTGAATAATAGTGTACTATATTCAAGTACTATACTCGCAGTCACAATAATGCATATCCATGATGGTACTCACAGAGTCTCTGTAGGCCGTGTTGACAGAGTGCAGAGCCGCGTGGAAGACTCTGAACTCTCTCGCTGCCGTGGCCCGGTTCACAGGCTCTGAGGGCAATCAGGAGACACGTTTAGAGTAACACTGCCCTGCAATCCTGCACACTGCAAACTATATACAACATCTCCATTTTCATATGCACCAGCAGCGACATACCTGGGTTACTGTCAGTCTCTGGCCAAGTCTTTTTGAGAATGTGAAGGGTCGACTTTGGTTGAATTCCATAAGCGTCCAACGTTAGGTCGTCTTTCAGTTTGCGACCACAGTGGACAAGCTCTAGGAAACCACAAAGTAAAACAAGCTCACTTAGCAGGTAAAGCTAACTGCAGGACATAACAACATATGGCAACATACAGCTCAACTGCATGGTTGTAATGCTGGCGTCAACAAACCTTTCGAATTTAGATAATCAACTGTTTTAAGGGCAGGTGATAATTACAATTTTCATTTAAATTGAATTTTATTTATTTTGTATAGCCCTTAATCACAGGTACAGTCTCAAAGAGTTGAACAGACCATGTATTAATGACAACGACAGGAATGAATGAAACAACAAATACTAAAAAAACAACACTAGATGCTGCAGGTTAGAAAGACCAGCATCGTTTGTGTAGGTCTACTACCTACACGAGTAGTAGCTCTACTGGGCGGGTTGTTGAACTGACCTATCAGGTCGGGGTCGTTGACGGAGTCCGGGAGCTGGGCGGCCACCAGCTGCTTCAGGGTGGCGACCCGGTACTCCCCGGGGGGCACGTCCCCGGGCATCATCTCGGGGAAGTGGAAGGTGGATTTGGGCTGATCCACCACCTTCAGCGATAGCTGCCAGTCCACCGAAGTCATCTCCACCTGGGTGGCGACACGGAGGGACCGTGGTCAAAAAACCCGACCAGTGTTAAGCAGCTATATTGTCGGGGACCCCCGATCACCGGTTCAGGGGGAGGGGGCTTCACCTTGCCCCGTTTAGGAAGTACTCCATACTAGAACAATCTGTTATGCCGCCGACATGATGGTGTACATTAATATTATATATCAAACAGTGATGTTACAACATGTGTCTGTTATTATGTATATTAAACAGTACATTGTGTGTGTTATTGCTATTAGATGTGTGCTCTTTTTTTTTTTTTACATAATGGCTGGTTGGCTGGATGGTATACAACACGAACCGCTAAATAAAACCACCCCACTCACCAAAACATGCAGACGGCAACAATAATAGGGAGTTATAGCGAGGTTGTATCGCTTACTCACCAGTGTTGTGTTGACGTCGTTCATTTCTGGGTTTATCACGTGGTCCAAAGCACCGAGACACGTGATCAGCTCAGCCAAAACCGATCATGTTTATTCGCTTTCTTATTTTCATGTTACATTTTTTTTTATATTACAGACAATTAAGCCAAATCAGAAAATACATTAGGATAAATAAATACGTACAACGATTTATAAATACGTTCAACGTTCACACAGACCCCGACCCACACAAACAAACACATACTCACTAAATCATAATGTTAAACTCTTTAAATGCAGATATATAGAAATTAATCATCACATAAAGAACAACGACAGTTACGTCCCTGGTTGAAGAACGAATTAAAACCTGTTGGATAACACTGATTTTAAATTAGGCCTATATGAATGAATCATATGCATCTTAATGCATGAGGCGACTGAAAAAAACACACACACATGCAAACATTCAGCAAACAAACACACAGACACACATGCACACGCACAGAAGATATGATTTTAGCAGACGCGACATAAATGGTTAATTGCGGGGTCGGGCTGGTGGACCCCCGCCCCTCCTCATGACATCACCGCTGGACAAAGCGGCAAGGAGTGGTTTCACAGAGACGATCCAAAACCAAACGATAGGAAATAAAGAGTGGTACATTGTGGCAGATAAGTAGACAACCGGAGTAGTTGCACACTTTAGATCCCATTTTGGATATCCCGGCTGTTGGGTGTGTTGAGAGTGACACGTTGCTGGGAAGGAACTGTTCCCCAAAATAAGATCAACCGCAAGTATCACTGCCGCTGGATGGTTGCTGATCCTAAACTTTTGCTCCTCTATCATGGTAAGCTTGATATATTACACTTAACTCTGAGCACGAGTATATTAAATGCGATGATCAAATCTGTATTTCCCCAGTAACAGTATAGCAAACATAAACAGTGATTTCTCAGACTGGCAACAACTGGGAGATACTCTGTGAAGTAAGCCTAAAACAGCGGTTTTCTATCGAAAACTTATCATGAATTGACTTAATGGTTCGCTCAATGATAGGGCCTAGGAAAACACAGTTATCCCTTTTTTCCATTTTCCTCCCATGCAGCTGTTGAGTGGTGAAGGAAATGGACTGCGCCACCTTTGACATAAAGTTGGTATAGCCTACAACAGCATAGCCACTGCAACAAATATTGGATTTGCTACTTTTCATAATGTTAAACTCTTTAAATGCAGATATATAGAAATTAATCACATTACAGCATAGGTCTACAACCAATAATGTGGGTTATTGGTATTATATAACTATATATACTTTAGTTTCAATATTATGTGTATTTCTATTTCAATTGAGTATTATTACATTCCCTAAAAGTCAGTGTCTTTATTTAGTTAGATGTGTGTTAGGAAGTTAGCATTTATTTAAACATATCATATTTTACAGATGTAAACACAGCCACAGACAGACACACAGACGCACGCACGCACGCACACAAACACAACACAACACAACACACAGCAGGCTGTGCTGTGGTCACCACCTTAAGCCTCTCTTTATTATGTTGGCACGTGGCATGTCTTTCTGATCAATATTATTACCCAGCCTCACACTTTGCTACATATCTTAGTGAGACAGGAAGTAAGAGCTATTAAGAGATGCAGACAGGAAGTGAGCTTAGTGCTCCACACGCACCAACATGTACACACAAAGATGTAAATTAGGGCTAAAGCATTTGACCTGAATGAGATGGGGCGGCAAATTTATAAAGTGTAGCCTAGTAATATGTCGAAAGTAAACTGGAGACGTAATCTGGAATCGTAGCCTACATGGAACAATGAAAGATTGTCAAACTGCTTTTTTTGTCAAATGTTTAAAACTAGGAGGCAAAGCTCCTTTTAGTTAATGTAGTCTACATCAAAATACAAACACTGTTTTGACTTCTATTATTGAAACTTATGCTGATTTCAGATCCACAAACATACAATCTCGACAATTCTACCAAACAGATTTTGGAAAACTTCTGAGGGCAACCAAAATCAACCCCTGGGGTTTAGATTTTTAATTAAGAAGGTTGAGTGAAAGCTAGATATGGATTGATTTATTTCATAATACAGCTTAATGAATGCTTATTGTCAGAGTAAAGTACACACACATTATTGGTTTATTGTAAAAATATGGATAGCTGCCGTTAATTAATTAGTTTATAGGGAGTTAATTGGCCATGTTTTATTTAAATTGTAGCCAAAACCTTCTCCTGCTAGTTTTTACCTTTTTATCAGTGAACAATTCCAGTTCCCCTAATGTTGTGGTCATCTGGCCAGTCACATGGAGGGACAAAGAGAAGAACTTCCACTCTTTCAACAAATAGAAGTGGAAACAAGTTGGGACTTTCCTATTGGAACAGGTCAGAGAAAGTACCTTGACTCACACTGTGAAAAAACAACATACTTTGATGGCTTCCTGGTGTCTGCCCAGCACAGAGACTATACACAGTCTGGTCTAGCGCAGGGGAAACTCAGCCAATGTGGCATACCTCTTGTCCTGTGTTAAATAAAATAGCACTCAATATATGGAACTTTTCAGGAAAAGTCTTTAAGATTTAAAAACATTGAGGATGACTCATCTTCACTACATGTGCGCTTGCAACTTTCTCAAATTTCCATGCCTTTTACGGTAAATGTTTGTGTGCTGGTAACAGTGCAAGAACGCTGAGCTGGTAAACCAGCAGGTCCACAGCCTCATTGGCAGACAGCGTCTCTTAATGGAAGAGCTCCTGAGAGTGAAGAGAAAGCAAGTTGTTGCTGTTCTGTGACAAAGTTCTTCTCCTTCTACCCTCATCCTCTTTATTGTGGCCTGTGGATAAAAACCACCAGAGAAAGAAAATGTGGGTGTGGTTTAGTACTGATTTGTAACCAAAGACAAAGAGCATTATTTTGAGGAATTGTTGATAATACCAAGATGAAAGTTGTTTTAACAGTTGATCTAGGGAGTCTTGTTGAGCATTTCTGAGAGAAACAGGTTTAAGAAAGATGCGATGGCCTTGGGTACTGGCATTCGTCATTATAGGTATTATCAGCCATAAAAAAATATATATAATTGGATATGATTAGCATTTGGCATAGGTGGATGTTACACACGACGACTCTAGTACACCCCCATGGGGGCGCTGTGACAATGCAGAAGCATTCCCCAGATATCTCTCTCCAGCATCTTGGAGCAATCTCTCGAGTCCCACTTTGGAAGCGTTTGATAGGCCCCTCAGCTGTAAAAGCAGATGGCCCAAATGTGTGCCATGTGATTTTATGTTGCTATTATTATGTATTTTATACCGAAGTGACATTAACCGCCCATCTCTATTCTCTACCCTCTGTGTCTTATTTAT
This sequence comes from Gadus chalcogrammus, assembly GCF_026213295.1. Taxonomy (NCBI): domain Eukaryota; kingdom Metazoa; phylum Chordata; class Actinopteri; order Gadiformes; family Gadidae; genus Gadus; species Gadus chalcogrammus. The sequence continues at coordinate 23,087,048 of NC_079425.1, read as the reverse complement.
AGTCTATCTTCATGTTGACCTTGAGGAGCATCACTATACTCTCACACACGCACACACGCGGACACATGCACACAAGCACGCACACGCACGCGCACTTGCACGCACGCACGCACTTGCCCCTGCCCCCAGGTATGCCTAGAATAGGGAGTTGAGAAGAAGCAGGCAAATAAACGGATAGAAAGACAAACGGGGACAGACGAGAATGAGTGACAGACAGACCTCCATTTTAATGAGTTCCTCATCCCTGATGAAACATCACATCCAAAAGAGAATCTACACAGAGATGTATGGCTGGCCATATGATTTCAATCACTTGTCAATCACAACACTGTTCTTAATTCCACTGGGAGTATGGGAGTCGCAAGAGTTGTCGGAGAATGTGTGTCCTGACATTGTCTGTGTATGAGTATGGAATGGTGATTCATTTCCGGAGCTGTTTGTTCCTCATTTGATATGATTCCGCTCTTGTTCTGCACGAAACAACCAATTAATCATAATCCAAATTCAAGTTTTGCTTTGAATCGTTAAGCAATATTTCCTTCATTTTCCTTCAAGAGGAATACATTCAAAACGGTATTACTCTACTCTTGCATCATCCTCGCCTTGCTCAGATACACCGAGCCGCGTCCTGGTTCTTGAGTGTCTGATGTGATGGCTCCTGTTGTTTCCCACAGCTCTGCATCTGAGGACCCACAAGGCCCGCGGCTCCCAGTCTCCCTTACGGACCATGCTGTCCCTCCTGCTGCTCTCCCTGCTGGTGGTCCAGTCTCGGGGTGAGTGCCGTCTCCAACCCCCTGTCTGCCCTTACGCCGTTTATCCCAGCATCACGGTTACCGCTGCTGAGGAAATATCACATCGGGTCTGGAACACCTATTAGCCCCCTCCAATGGCTTCACTGGGTACACAGAAGAAGCCCCAACGGAGCTACTCCCAGAACTAATATGTGGAGGCAGACGAACCCTATAAAGCCTGTGTTGAAGAACGTATTAATCCTGTCGAAATGAAACAGATTCTTATTTACCCACACGCAGGGTTTGGCGCACTGCTGGATGTTACTTTATACTGGCGTGCACACACACAGGCACACACAGGCAGACTGCTTTAGATGAAGGTATACTTCAGTGTAATCCTCCTGACATAGCGATCCTATTGAGGTGGGTTGAAGGAGAACAGTGTTGCCTCTTGACAAACGCAGCACAGAAGAGTCGTCTCCCGGGCCCGGGCTGAGGTCTAAACCTAAGTTGCTAGAGGAGCACTTCTTTTGTTCTGCTGCGTGACTCAAGAGAGTGACGGTGGGAGTGTTTTGGGGTGGTGTTCGGGTGGTGGTTTGATGTGCCGGATGAGACGGCATGAGTCAGATGATACCGGTAAAACACATTGAAAGTTTTGCTTCTGAGGAACAGAACTGATGTTCTAAGCAGAATCAATGTTGTAAAAAGGTAAACACGGTCAGGGCTTGCGTGTCCCCGACGTTGTAAATACAAAAAGGGAGTTTGTATTGTCAAGTTAAGCATCAACACCGCCTCTATTGTAGCAAAGCCTTCCAATGCTGCAGCAACCTTGAAATGGCCATAAATTGTATAAAAATCTGGATAAAGTAAGAAAAAAATACAACTGGATGATTAAAAAGAAGTAAACGATAAAACCCACCACAAAACTGCAAAAAACGCATAAGGCCAATGAAAAGAGCACAATGTTTGGCTGATCGTAAGATGAGAGCTTTCCTATTAAAGACAGGTCTGTAAAAGTGTTATAAAACCGGGAACGGACCCTGCAACCTGGGTCTCCCTAGGATCCATTCCAAGGGGAGGGACCCCTCAAACTCACAGAGGACTCTATATAGTAAGTATCAGCTTCGGTCTCCGGCGTGCAGACTTAAAGTGTCTTCAGCGGGTCATTAGCGGCAGATTGTCCCGGGGCAGTAATGGGCCCGCAGCCTACTCATTACGGGTCAGCCTTGCTTCCGCTGCTGAGCTCGCTCCCCCTCGCACGGGGGAGAGAGGACGAGGAGGAGGACGAGGAGGAGGAGGAGGAGGAGGAGGAGGAGGAGGAGGAGGAGGAGGAGGAGGAGGAGGAGGAGGAGGAGACGACGACGAGGAGGCCGACAGAGATCGTTTATTTTCCGGTAATGGAGCGTTGTAGCTCACATGGTGATCCGCGCTCTCTGCTAAACTAGCGCGCTAATTGAATTATTCTGGGCCCATTCTGTCGCTCTCGCTTCCCGCACCGCTAGGAAACTTAAAGCGACGTGTCGTTTGGCATCGGACCAGTGTCTCCATCCTTGCACAGTGTGTGTGTGCTACGCACGGAGCATGTATGGGTGGATTTGTGTGTCTACGTTTGGGTGGATGTGTGTGTGCTACGTATGGGTGGATGTGTGTGTGTCTACGTATGGGTGATTGTGTGTGTATCTACGTATTGGTGGTTGTGTGTGTGTCTACGTATGGGTGGATGTGTGTGTCTTCTACGTACAGAGCTGTACAGGTGGATGTGTGTGGGCTCTGCATGCATGGATGTACTCTAACCGACATGCTCCTTTGGCCATTTTTCTTCCAGACTTCTCTCCTGCAGTTTCTTAGGATTAGCGGCTCTGTCATCTCTTGTTCTAAGCAGTGTGAGTCCTCTGTAATGCCGGCAAACACCCTTATCTACAAGGCAAGATTGCACTGCCGCTCCGGTGCCCACTCCTGATCCGCAGAACCCTATTGGTCAGGGTAGGACAGTGTGAGCGTGCGTGGAAACGCTGGCGACTTCCAGAAGAATTACAATGTTGGGACCGGCCGCCTTCGGCTCGGTGAACACGCGACCCTGCCCGAAGGTTGTGTGGTCAAACCCCGCTGTCTACAGTGTACCTGAAGGCATCACTGTGCAATGCACCCCTGCTATTAAAACACAGACAGACGCACACACACGCACACGCACACGCGCACACACACACACACACAATGAAGCAAACCCATTCAGATTCACACAAATACCAGAAAACTAGACTGATGGCTCGATTCTCAATCAGAACGGCAGCGATACCAGGTAATTGTCACTATCACACAGGGTTGTACTTAGCATGGCAGTGCATAGGCCGTCATAGCGTCTCTGGTAGTGCACCCTTTGAAGCTTTGCTAACTACAAATGGCCTCTTCGCTCCTCCATCACCCCCTCCCTTCCTCTCCACAGCAGTTGATGGTGCGGAGAGGGGGGGACCTTTTAGCCTGCGCCAAAATTCAATTTAGGGTTATTACCCCGTATCCATGATGTTCTTGCTAATTTGATTGGGTCCAGTCAAGTATCCTTTAAAAAACAATCGAGGACGGCGAGACAAAGATTGCTTTTTTTTGCTACAGTGCATACATAATGAACACTGAGCACTCACTGCTGCCCCCTGCTTCTCCACTTTAGACACACACGCATGCACGCACACACACACACACACACACACACACACACACACACACACACACACACACACACATACACACGTCTCTACTTGCCTCCCGGTTTTCTCCTTGAAACTGAGACTGCATCACTCACCGACCACTTCATGATTATTTAAAAAAATCCTGCCTAGTGGGATTGCTCAAAAATAAATAAATATGGTGATAAACAGATCCTGCAGCTGTCGAGCGGGTCATGTGATCTTCTGCGGGGTCCGCAGGGCTGAGGAAAACGAGATTTATGAATGCTTGTGTTGTGCTGTGCTTGGAAAGCATCGGTGACTGCTGGCTTGATCATGAATAGTTCATAACTCCCGGTGCCCCCCAGGGTTGGGTGTTGATGGGGGGGAAGGATATCACAGGTTCATGGTTTCAACCAGACGGACCAAGCTCCCTGCTGCCATCACTGGTTTCTAGCCCTGAGCTCCATTGGCATCAGTGAACTTGGGGAAGGTAGAAACATTCAAAGCTGGCCTTTTGCATGTGTGACTCGGCTGCGGTTATTAAAAGGGACGCGTTTAAAACACCTTTCCTCGTCACGTGGATTACAGCCAGACAACCTTTATCTCACCCTTCTGAAGTCGGGCACTCATCAACGCGCTCGGTGCTCCTTTGTAATTACACGGCCCCAACCCTACGCTGCATCTTATTGCCTGTCATCCGGATTTAGCCGCGCGGCCTCAGGATCCCACCCTGCAAAACATCCCGCCTTCCGTCCCTCACCCCTTCGCTCCTCCCCCGTCTGTCCCTCTCTCTCTCTCTCTCTCTCTCCCTCTCTCTCTCCCTCCTTCTGGCTAATCATCACTGGCCCTCTGTCTCCCGGCTTGGCGAGATAGGGGCTTGGCCTTATCTCCCTGCTCTTCTGCACCTCACCCTATTATCTGCCTGCCGGAGCCCATTAACGCGTTATTGACAGGATATGAGTCCCAGCCCCCACCTCACCACATGCACACGCACCAAACACGCACACACACACTTCCACATCCCCGCCATCACTCTCCCCGACTGCCCAGCTCTACGTCCCTGATCCGATATCTGGTGTGAGTGTGAGGAGGGGAAGAAAGGAAGGACGTTTGAGTGGAGTAACTGAGGGAACAGTTCAGGGTGTGAATTAAGAAGCAAAAACAATTGTCTTCTTCGTCTTCTTCAAATGAAATGTAATCTCCATCAAATTTCTTTCATCTAGAACAAGGTCATGATTGCTCTGCCCTCTTCATGATGTTTTAAAGATGGTCTTTTATGACCTGCCTAACAATATCTTCTAATGTACTGAATTGGCATTCTCATAATCATATACTGTATGTGTTGATCCTTGAAAGTTTCAAAAATGTCCTTAACACAATTAGGGTTAACCATGTGATATAGATTAAGATAATCGGTACGGTAATAATTACGTTTAACCAAGTGGTGTACATTAGGAGGATGTGTAGGAGTATTATAACATTCATCATTTGGTCTATATTAAAATAATTCTTCTGAGAATAATTACATTTCACCCTGCGGTACACATTAAGACAATGTGTAGGAGTGCGGAAACATGTTTGTTATACTTTGTCATTTGTATAATTACATTCTGAAACATTCTGTGTAGATATACTCTGACCTAATGTAACTCATTAGACATGGCAGCTAAATAGATCCCTATTGTAAGACGTTCTTCTGTTTTCTAGCTTGAGTGAACCGTGTGAAGGAAAGAGTTCAGTCTCCTGCCTGGAGAGTCTGGCAGTACCTGATATCGCCTTAAACCGCTTGAACTGCAAATCTACTTGTCGCTCGACCCCTTGGTCTGAGACTTCAACTGCATCCGAATTGGGCAGAATAATCTCCTTTCAGTAGTCTACCCACCTTCTCGTCAACACAGGCATTGGATAAAGACAGCATTACATCACAAATGTGGATGTACTGCTGTCTTTAACCAATGCAGGCATGGCATTACATGGCAATGACGTGGGCAAAAGTAAGTAGTAATATGTAATAGATTATAATGAATGAATGGAAAGCAGTTGTATTACTCTTTTTTTGTTTCGCAAAAATATCTGATTAGCAACCAAAAACCCTGTGAAACAATCTGAAATGTGAGTTTTGTGATCCATGGCACCACTTTTCGAATCGGTTTAGTTTCACAATTTGCTCTAGAATAAGAAAGCCAGACAGAAAAGACTCAATTCAACAAAATGCCATTTTATTTGTATAGCTGGCAGGGTTAGGGTGAACCCTGGCTAGGGTTAGGGCCACGTTATAATATAGCCTCTACCCTAGCCCTCTCCCTTCCACTCATTGTTCCTACAGCCTCATTTTAGGGTTGGCCAAAAATATGTGGAGAATGATGAGGTGCTGAAACTGCAGTTACATTAACCGCCATATGGGGGCAGAATTGTCCAAGCATACATCCTCACCTCTTCAGTCTGACCGACTGATTCCCAACCACAGTGCAGCCTTTGAGTTTGCTGTGCTGTGTCACTACTGCCCATGGTGTGTCCCCATAATATAGAGGCTGGATGTTCCTGGTGTTGTCAATCAGCGTCATCATTCCCTTTTATAATTGTACCAATGTCACTCGAAAGATTGTGTTCTTACTAATTGATCCTGGCCATGTCAGTGTTGGGTACTACTGCCTACTGACTGTTGGGTTTTCTGGACGTGTAATTTCTATGTTTATGTGATACTGGGGATGTTTATCTGGAAGATGGTTGAATGGGTCTGAACTTAAGGGAGGATATTAGAATTGTATTCCCATTGTGTTTATTGAGAAGGCTGATAAGAGGCATCCTGACTCCAATAAGTCTTAAATTGTCTGTTTGCGTTGTGCATTTGAGTGTATGTTTTTGTGAGACAGTGTGAGAGTGTGTGTGTGTGTGGGTTTGTGCGTGTGTGTGTGTGTGTGTGTGTGTGTGTGTGTGTGTGTGTGTGTGTGTGTGTGTGTGTGTGTGTGTGTGTGTGTGTGTGTGTGTGTGTGTGTGTGTGTGTGTGTGTGCACTAGTGTGCGTGTGTGTGACTGGGTATATGTGCCTTCGTAAACGATTTAAATGTACATAAGTGCACGTGACTGCGTGCACATACGGGGTGAGCATTGTGTTTCCCATCACACGGGCCTGTCCACCTGTCGCCCGGCTGAACGCCGCGACTGTAATAATCTCCCTACCTGTGCAGCCTGCATGGCTCTGCCCCCACGCCGCCTCTCAGTCCCACCCCTGCTGTCGCCGGCTTACCCGGGGCCTGGCACCCCCCAGCTGGGCCCCCGCCGATGACGAACAGAGGAGGAAGATGACTACCCCGGTGATGACCGTGAAGAGGATGATGATGACGGCGAAGAAGATAAAAGAGACACGAGACGTTCCCTGACTGCGCTCCTTAGCAGGAGAGCAGATGGAGATGCAGACATCACTGATACTCCTGCCAGTGAGCAGTGAGTCCCCCACCCCCGCCCCCATCCGAGCGGAGCTGCGCTGCGTGGGGGGGCCAGAGTGTGCCAGACGCCGGCGAGACAAGGCTGTAGGACGGTTTATTCTGCGTCGGCAGTGAAAGTGCCCAGCTCTGTCTTGCAGGCAGTCAAACAGAGTCCGGGCACCGTAAACACAAATCGCAGAATGTAAATCCCGTCGGCCGCGGGCTATCCCCCGTCCTCCTCGCGGCCTCCTCAGCGACGGTTTATCGAGGTGGGAGGAGGAAGGGAGGAGCGGGGAAATTTGCCCATCCCTCTGTCTCTCGCACGCCCCTCCGTTCATCCGTCTTGCACCACCCGCCGGTCCGCCTTGCCGGACGCCTCCTTGGACGAGGCGGGGTAGGGCTCTGAGATCTGCTTTGAGGGCCCAGCCCCCCCACCCCCATCCCCACCCCTGCATTCAGCTAACCTGCCAAATTAGGATCTCATGGTCTCTGACTGCGTCTCTAACCCCGCCTCTCTTCCACGTTGTTTACTTCCTGAGTGCTGTAGGAGTCAACAGCTTCTGGCTTGTTGGAGAACATGGCGCAAACATCTCATAATAATGATGATAAATAATAATATAACCATGATGGAAAATGACTGTAATGATGGTCCAACGCAACAACAACTTTGTGTGTCGACGAGTGGTGAATTATTCATCCGTTGGTATTTCGAGAGAGAGAGAGAGAGAGAGTAGATCAAGTGCCTATCTTCAATCCTTATATCATTTGTTTACTCTGTGTTAAGGGATTACTGGTTTAGCGAGTGGAGTAACGCACAGCTCTTACCCCCATTCAACCCTCAAAATACTCTGTGAGTCATCCGGGGCTAAGAGATGTATTGAATTCATCTCCAGAACGTATTTCACTCATAATACGAAAAAACAAGATTTATCTAGTCACAAAAAAAAACAGCACGGAAAACACTCAACACAGAAATGTGTCAACTCCCTTGACGCAAAGTTACCTCCTCCAGCCAAGATTGGTTCGGATACAGTTTAGTTTTTTAGGGCCGTCGGTTGGATGCTTTAGAAGTCTGTAGCACCGCAGCCCTTGTTTTCCCGGTAGAGGGGGAGAAACCCTGTTTGGCCGTCGTTCTAACAGGGTGTGGGTAGTAAATTGGGGGGTCAGCGACTCGGCGTCCCCTGCTCCTTCCCCAGATTGGTATTTGAAGAGGTTTGTTGTTTTGGTCAACTCCGCGGCGACGGCAGACCGGAGTGCAGTGGCCGGCGGTGTTTGTGGGACTCACACAAACACTGGCAGAGCGATGACCCCGTGACACAGACACACACCCGCCGAACGGACAAAAGGTGTGTCCGGGAGAACACAATGTTTTGTTGTGTGTTTGAGCGTTCCGTTTTTTTGTGCGTTCTTTTGGAGGCGCCGGCTGGGTTCAGGAGGCCAGTAATTATGAATTCCAAAGGGAGGGGAAAACAATACAAAAATGAACACATTGTAAATCAAAGCAATTTTCATTAAACATGACAGTGTTGTGCGTGCTCGCAGGCACGCCGGCACACACACACACACACACACACACACACACACACACACACACACACACACACACACACACACACACACACACACTAATGTCCACACTAATTCCCATTCTGACCCGAACGCAGAGGAGCATGTTTGGGGTGGACGACGGGCTCCCCCCTGTCTGCTCCCCGACGGCCTGCCCTTGCGGCTCGGAGCAGTAGGGGGCAGTATGCCTGCAGTGCAGCACCCAGGAGGGCCTGCGAGGGTGCAGGGAGAGAGGCAGTGTGTTGTACCGACGCCCTCCCTTCTTCTGCAGGAATATCCGTCCCAACAACCATCCCCGCCTTAAACCTTTTGATGAAAGACTTGTTTGTTCTCGATGGAGGGAGAAAAAAGCAACTCTTGTGCCACTCCAGTAATCAAAACAAGTGATGCTAGGCGGATGTTATCTGTTCAGCTTGAAAGGCGGGCTTCCTAATACAACACGGTGGCTGTGGCCGGGAATGGGCTGATATTACGCCAATCACGCGGGCGGGAGTGTACACTGTGGATGTGTTCCTCCAGGGGCCCGGCTGGCGTGTTCTCGTCTCCCTCTCTCCCGCCCTGTGATGAGGATGAGTGTCTTGGAGAGTTTAAGAGCAGACAGGGATTACAGAGCAGATGCTGACTCTGTGGATAGCAGAGGTGCGCTGTGGCTCCGAGACGCCTGCCTCTGATGCACAGCGGTGATGCGGCGATGCTCTCGACGCTCCGGGGCTGCAGGGAGCCCGGTTCAGACCCGGCAGACACACACGGACAGACACGCACGTATGCACCACAGGTAGACGTGTGTGAACATACATGTGTGTGTGTAGTCATGTCCACACACACACACACACACACACACACACACACACACACACACACACACACACACACACACACACACACACACACACACATACAACTGAAAACGCAAAATCAATATTGAGTAGTCTCTGTATTAGGAGAAAACCGTGTCCCACTTCATTCCCATGATAACCAGGATAAGAGACCTATTGAAGTTATTCCCCCACCTACAGTATTTCCCTGAGGGTTTTCACAAAGCTAAGGGATACAGCGTTAGTTCCTCCATCCAATCCCATTGCACCGAGTCTTCGAAGGCAGGCAAAGCCTATAGGAGTAAAGCAAAGTCTTAATGCTTACCGTTGAATCCCTTTGCCCGTCTCCTCAGCTCCGCTACCCACCGCGGCGGGCTGCTCGCTTAGTCACTGAACACGCACCAGAGAGCAGCCTATCAGAGATGATGCTTCCATATTTGATTCCTTTCCCCAAATGAAAAAGATGATTCATGTTGGCGTCGGACTCGTATTGTGGGGGGCTTTATTGTGATACATTGTTATTCTGATGATATTTGGCATCATAGCCGTTGTTTACTGTCACTGCCATATTGCAATATTGATACGGCTATAGAAGAATAGATGTGTACGGGAGTTTGTTAGATTTCTTCCTGAGCGTGAAGTCTTTAAAAGAGAGCCGTCCACTCTTCAGTTATCCAGATCGTTCTGTCGGCAGTGAGCTAAACAGCAGTGTCATTTTCCTTCCCTGGATATCTCCATTACCTGAGGCTGTTTACCCACTGTGTCGTCTCCGCAGTTCATGCTTCATCCTCAAACCAAATCGCTCACTAATAATATCGAGTCAAGTTTTTTCTCTCTCTCTCTCTCTCTCTCTCTCTCTCTCTCTCTCTCTCTCTCTCTCTCTCTCTCTCTCTCTCTCTCTCTCTCTCTCTCTCTCTCTCTCTCTCTCAATTAAATCCAATTCAAAATGATTCATTCGCACGAGAAACTAACATTTACATTGCCAAAGCGGGTGAAAAATAAAGAAGTCAAAATCGAAAACGCTGAATCCAAAACATTGATACATCAGCTACGACACCATTAAACTCTTTTCTCTCTCTCTCTCTCTCTCTCTCTCTCTCTCTCTCTCCCCAGCCATGCAGGTGCACGTGCCCGAGCTGCCGGTGGTCGCCCTGCAGGGCCACGACACCGTCCTCAACTGCACCTTCAGCGGCACGGCGCCCTTCTCCCCCTCCGACATCAGCGTGTTCTGGCAGCTGACGGACACCAAGCGCAGCGTGCACGGCTACTGGGACGGCCGGGACCAGCTGGTGGACCAGGCCGAGGCCTTCTCCGGCCGCACCGCCCTGTCCCCCGACCGGCTGCGCCACGGCGACGCCTCGCTGCTCCTGCGGCGGGTGGAGGTGGCGGACGAGGGCAGCTACACCTGCTTTGTCAGGGTGCAGAACTACAGCAGCTCCGCCCTGCTGCTGCAGGTGGCCGGTGAGTCGACCCCCCCCCCCCCCAACCCCCCCACACACACACACACACACACCGTAGGACCACCCGTCAGCCCCACCCCGCACCCCGCACACCGTCCAACACCCCCACCCGCGCCCCAGCCCCGGTCAGCCAAGAGGTTTGATTACATGGATGGATGGATGGATGGATGGATGGATGGATGGATGGATGGATGGATGGATGGATGGATAGGAACTTTATTTATCCCTCGGGAAGGATCCCCTTATAAAACTGCACTTCCAGCAGTAGCAAACACCATGTTACAAATAGAACAAGAGTTAAAAACAAGTAGCAATGTACAAAAGTACAAAAATGTTACATGCATGTATGCAGGGAAATAATATACAAGAAGAATACTATGCAAGCCAATGTTTACTGGAGGGAGTGCTTAAACGGCGCATAAATACAGTGCAAGAAAATAGTGTATCAAACAGCCAAGTTGTGTTTGATATGCAGTGTTATGTTATGTAGTGGGTCAGGCCTGGCATGTGCACCGCCGTGCTCCACCGGGAGGCTGTGTGAGATGGAGGTCTGCCCATGCCCGTCCATTCACTGGTTTATGAGTGCGGGATGTGGCTCTGGAGGTAGAGGGTGTTGGCTGGGAACTGCAGGGTTGCTAGTTCGAGCCCCTGCTCCTCCTAGCATAGTGTTGAGGTGTCACTGTGCAAGACACCTCACCCTACCTGCTCCCGACGAGCTGGCTGTTGCCTTGCATGGTTGACGTGACTGCGTGCATGTGAATGTGTGCATGGATGGGTGAATGTTAGGCGATATTGTAAAGTGCTTTGAGTGGCCACTAGTTAGAAAAGTGCTGTATAAATGCAGTCCATATACCATTTACAAGGCTATGTAGAAACGTCTGTGCTAAGATCTTGGGTTGATCCTTCAGAGACTAATTTATCAGACTCATTATTCAATTGCATCTCATACATTATGCTATTATCCTTGTGATTTCTTTATTATCCTTGATATTATCCGTGATTTCTTTCAATTCAAATTCAATATTCAAGATTTAGGTATTTACAGTATATGGTACTTGGTATATATTTCTTGGCATGATCAGATTATGCACTGTTCTCTACAGAACGCTACAACTCCTCCAACATGGTAGTAGAGCGGGTAGGCTGGTAACCTGAAGGTTGTTGGTTCGATCCCCGGCTCCTCCTAGCTGAGTGTCGAGGTGTCCTTGAGCAAGGCACCTAACCCTGACTGTTAGCTCCCGGTGAGCTGGCTGTCACCTTGCATGGTTGACTGGCATTACTGTAAAGCGCTTTGGGTGGCCAATGGTTAGAAAAGTGCTATATAAATGCAGTCCATTTATTTTATTTATTTTAACGCATCAAGGCTAGTCCGTTAGGCTCATGATGTCCAATGGGAAGAGATCTTCTGTTCATGTTCAGGTGCAGCATGAGGTGATGGTGCTTTATTCCTTTCCTTTTCAATCCTTTACATCTCATTGAGAGGATGTTGTGACCGTGTATCAGGGACCCAGACACAGCATTGACAACACTGTGAAGGTTACTAAAACAAGCAGCATTTGCTATAAAAAAGTGAGTTTGGTAAAGGATTCATCTCTAAACATATATGTGTGTGTGTATGCTCTTATCCTAACCTCGAACACTAACTGCTTTTTGCATAAACCTTGGAATCCGCGCGGCTAAATATGTCACCCATTGTTTGCTCCCCGGATCCCTTGACTGTACATTGAACTTTATTTAACAGCTCATGTTTCTCTTTTTTCTCGTGGACTCCAGGACCTGACGTGCGTTCATGTTGACAACATGACGTTTGTTCGTCAGCTGTCACACTGTTGCTAGGCGACTGACATGTTGCTGACAGCTTATTTTGGACTTTTCACATAAAGCATAAGCGGAGATGGGGCCTGTACCTACGCCAGTGTTGCCTCTATCATACATGCCTATCGGATCAATTCTCCACACCAGACAGGAAACGGCGATGATAGTTTCCTCAGGGCTTTGGCTGAGCTGTGTTCAGTCAATAGTCCTTGATTGTGGTCTTTGTCATGGTCAATATCCACCCCTTTGATTACTAGCTGTTGTAATGAGCAATCAGCCCTGACTAATGTCTTTGCCGTAGTGTGACTCCAACACTAACTTTCACGACCGAGAGAGTTTTATTTATTTAAAATAAACATGGTCTACCCATGAACAAACTAATACGTCTGAACATGTAATATTATTTAGCTCTGTACATTTCCGTTTTTTATCTTTGCAGTTCTGAAAGTGGATGCTTATTAAGATGACGAAAAAGAAGTCTCCGATATAATCAGTTCTGTCTTAATGCATTCAATTTATCGACGTTCTATTTTTGGCACCATTAATAGTTAAAATCATCTACTCTCCCTTACTGCTCGGGAGAAAATGAAAAGCACTCTCGCTGGAAATCTGCCTGTCACTCAAACTCAATCGGCGAGCTAAGGGAAGTTAGCATGTGCCAAACGAAATCCGTCTCTATATTGAGAGTCCACTTTTCAAAGGCGGCTCAGAAAAACTTATTTCATCCAGCCCCCCATCCGACTCTCCCCACCCCCTATTATCCCACTCCATTGTTTGCCGTGCTATGATTGGCTCAGGGAATACAGTTGGCTCGTCGCTCGCATTTCAGCTCGGTTGGGACTGCAGGGCCATGACTCGATGGAGAGTCAGACATCCCGTACCTTTAACCATCGCCAGGCCCCCCCCCTTCCCCCCGTATACACCTAACTGACAGCCTCCCCTTCAAATACCATGTAAGAGACTGATGATGTCCCAGCTAACAGGCTCCATTTCCTCGTCTGGGGGAAGGCAGGGTAGAGCCTAGCTGTGGGACTTTCTGTGGGGGGGGGGGGGCATTCAGAAGGCTTCCGATATAATCTTAGGTTCTGGGCTGTTTTGAACGTATTGCATTAACTACGTTTCGGCAGAAAATGTGCAGGAAAAGCGGGAGCATTGACATCGCCGGTCAGGGATTTGTGTTCTGGAATTGAAGAAAATTGTTCGGTGAACGAACATAAATGTTTTGTTTTCTTTTGTTGCAGAAAACTGTCATTACAAGCAGAGCTTAAATCACTCTTATAAAACAGTAGCAAAAACAGTTTTTGCTCTTTAACGCCTGTCTCCCCTGATGTCCACCATTGACTTTCCTCCACGTCTCCACCTCGGCTGTCCTCCCGGTGACATCTTGCCCGCACCCTCCCTCATCAATAATTCATCTCTTCATCTCCCTTCCCTCAGCCGCATATTCCAACCCAGCAGTGACCCTGCCCCCGGACTCGAACCTGCGGCCAGGCGACGAGATGGACCTGAGCTGCGTGTCGTACGGCGGCTACCCGGAGGCCGAGGTGCTGTGGCAGGACGGGGGCGGACGCAACCTGACGGACAACGTCACCAGCTCGCTGGTGGCCAATGAGGACGGGCTGTTCAGCGTCCACAGCGTGCTGAGCATCATCCTGGTGCCCAACAGCACCTACACCTGCCGCCTCAACAACCCGGTGCTGGGGGACCAAGGGCACATGTCGGTCACCATCACTGGTTAGTGGTCTCTCTCTCTCTCTCTCTCTCTCTCTCTCTCTCTCTCTCTCTCTCTCTCTCTCTCTCTCTCTCTCTCTCTCTCTCCCTCTCCCTCTCCCTCTCCCTCCCTCCCTCCCTCCCTCCCTCCAAGCTCTATTCTCTTTCTCTCGCTCCATTTCTCTCTCTCTCCCTATCTATCTATCGATTTATGTTCACCAAATCTTCCAACATCATCTTCATGTTGTCTTGTTTTCTGGGGCAAGGCGGCAGGTTTGATATTAAAGGCGTCGTATGTTGACGTGAATCAAACCCTCAGTCTGAGAAGAGAGAAAGAAACTCTGGTTTGTCTTGTGTTCATCTGAGCAACCAGGAGCATCACCACAGAGTGTAATGGAAAAGAACTGGAAGTAATAGTAGGTCCAATTATAGGTCCAATGAGCATAGCCATTAGTTCTTGCGCATCGCAAAATTAGATCAGAGGATGATTATTTCCCCTCAATTAGGAGTGTATCAAATATTTAAAGATACAATCCACTGATGAAGAGTTTAGCGCCGTGGAATGAGCGGCCCCTCGGTTCCTTACACTGCTCATCTTTATGGCTGATACGGCCGTTTGTGGCGGGACAAACCCATTGGATTAGCCTCTACTTCACACCTCCCCCACCACTCCCCCTCTCTCCTCCCTGCTGCGGCTGCCAGTCGGTGTGGGGTGGGGGGGGAGGAGCTGGAGGACCAGCCACATAGGGCTTGAAGATTAATCGAACTCAAACCGCCATCTTTTCTTGGGGGGGGGGGGGGGGGGGAGGGATGTGTAACTGTTAATGACTGGAAATCAGCAACATTTGTATTTATTTTTCTTTTGCAATTCATGAGTTAAATAAAGATGCTATAATATCAATTCATCTAAACATATAGGCCTAAAGGAAAAAAACTGTTATATGTTTACTGCTTCCAATGTTGTGTTGGTCATACTATAGAATGACTTATTGCTTGTTTTTAGAATAATACAGAACATAAGGAGCTTTAAAAAGAAAAATCGTGTACTAAATCTCATCCGCAATAGTGGTCGAAATAATCACAATTTGATTATTTCCCCGAATCGTTGAGCTCTACAGCCAGACGAGGACCTCTACCGGAAGCAGCGCTGTGTGAAATGGCTCATAAATGAGTAGAGTTGTCCTGGCTTGGCTCTGTGGGCGGAGGTCGGAGGGGGCTGCAGCTGGCCTGGCGGGGTCCAGTCGTAGGTCAGGGAGGAGCGCTTCAACGGGCTGGGAAATGACTGGCCTAGCAGAAGAGAGCCGATTGGGAAACCAGGGCTGGATGGCTGGTCGGATTGATGATTTGATTGGGTCTGAGGGGCTTTTTCGTCTGAATGCCACGCGGCACTATACCCTGTTGCCTTGTTGGAAGGAACCATGGTAACTGGCTGCAGCCACGTGTCATTTTCCTTTGCTGCCATGCTAACATCGGGCTATACATCCCTTTATCCACGCAGAAACCTTTAGGTATGGCTACGGGTGCCTTAGCCAGTGAGTTCCATAGACTGCATAGGTCAGTTCCAATGAGGGTACAGAACGCAAACTCTTCTTACTGTGCCTGCCATTGCTCCGGTTGAGCTTGGACACGCTAACTGATAACAATGCTTGGGATTCTAGCCTTTGCGCCATCGCAACGCGGTATGCTAGGAATGAATAGTATGCACCAATGCAGCCCATAGGAACCACGGGCCACTTACTGCAGACTTTTGAAGTGAGAAGGTTCATTAGATGATTTACACAACAAAGTATGTTTTTAACTATTTGATTTGCATCAATAATTGCAAGTTTCCCCGAATCAATTTGTTTAAAAGACTAAAGTCTAAATTGGCATCAAAACCGTAGCCGGTAGCTCAAGGTGTTTTGCCCTGCCATTCTCGGGTGTAGGATTGTTGAGCTGTCAAAAACAATCCTTTGCAGAAAGAGGAGACTGAATCTTCATCACAGAGTCCATTTTGTCTCCTCCATTCATGTCATCCATACTGGTTTCCCAATCTGTGGAAAAGCAATCCATCTTTTATGGTTCTTCCCTTACTGGGAGAAGCAGTGATTTTTCCTTGTTTTTATTTTAAGATACTTGTTATAAAATGCCATCTTCTGACAAGATGCCATTTTATAACCAACAGAAGGCTTAATCTGTGAAGCCCTTCTGAGACTGTATATAGACTAAGGACCTATTCTCCTAATGGTGACATGATGCAACTTACTGGAATTGGTCATCTTGTGGCAGTAGGCTATTATATCTCTTCCAAAAGTAATTTAAGTCGGAAGTGGTGAAATGGACAAACTTTAAAATAAAGACACTGAGGATTACAAACCGAGAAGTCACACATCAACAGCAAACTAACACTAACAATTTGGCCAAAATATGACTTTGTGCTATGAGGCTAACGACATATACGTTTTACAGCCGCTTATTCACCGCGAGATCCCAGAACATCAGACCCCTGCTGCTCATGCACCCAGAGCTTTCTCCTTCATCGTGGTGTGAAATAATAATAATAACCATGTTAATAATTCATTGTAAGCTACTACACCGGCTTTGCCAGCTGCTTGTTTGAAACCCTGCCTTTGAGCAACACGGGGATACATGGTGGTGTCTGAGTCCCCTAAACTGGCCCAACTGCGCATGCACAACAGATCACATCCGGGTTGTGTGATCGCACAGACATTGTGGACAAAACCATAAACGATTTCTCCCTGCGAAGGATGATTCAGGCATCAAGGCCTGTTGTGTCATGTAAATAAAGGCCACACCTTTAGAAAAAAACAACACTGTTTTCCGGAGCGGACATTTTGGGGTCAGAGCAGGAAAGGAGAGGAAGACCCCTAACGAAAGGTGATACGTTCAGTACAGTGGAAGTAAAGGAATTTCGCCTCGCCTGCAGACTACATAGAGTCTGAGGCTTACAAAGTCTAACCCACGTGTAAGACAAAAAAGGAACAGACTCAGGCGGGGGGGGGGGGCATCCGACGGTGTGGCTCTTTAGAAGGGGGGGGGGGGGGGGGGGGAGCGGTGAACAGCAGGACAAGCCCTTTAATCAAAGCCTGAAAACTCGGCGGCGGTCTGTGTGAACATGGCTACGATTAATCCTCCTCTCTGGAAACGTCAACACGGCGAGACGGCGACGGCGTGACTTGTTGGGTAAACACGCGGCGGCAGATGTACAGATATTTAATGGTGCCGGATACAAGGAGGCTTCTCTTGAAATCGAGGATGCATTTGCATTTGTTTACAACAGCTGTGGTTTACTTAACAACTTCAGCAATTAACTTTGACCCAGCAGAACTCCTACGCCGGTACAGAGCGTATAGGGGACCCAAAGCTCCGGCCGATGCCTTGTGGATGCACTGCTTTGTGCCTCTTTTTTTATTGAAAGGCGGCCCAGCGAACACCGCCGCGCTCAGACAGTGGTGAATCCTATTATGGAGGGGTGAAATCTGCTTAAGATTCTGAATGGATGAGGAGGAGGGCAGAATGGAAAAAATAAAAGGAATAAAGAGTGAGAGACGGAGGGAGGGGAGCGGAGAACGAGAGGGAGGAGAGACGTAGGGAGATAGCCAGGGAACAAGCGCATTAAAATTTCACACTCTCTGCAATCACTGATTGAAAAATTACAATAGCAATACAAACCTGGCCCTGGGCAGCGTAGGAGTTTGACAAGGTTAATTTTGAGAAAATGAACCATTTACCCACGCTGAGCCGAGTGCCACTACGTCTGCCGTGAGTAAGGTACTGTGCCTAAGTCTGCGGCGAGTGCTCCTCGATCCAGAAGCACCTGCCGACGAGTCTAGACGCATCGTTTTCTGTTTGCAGCTCAATCAACCGTCCCTGGTTTGATTCAACTCAGCCCCGTCTTCCGGCCCGTACGGACTCAGCAAGGGCGTAACAAGTGAACAGTATGGTGTTTTTCGGTTTGTTGCTATGTTCTGCGGGACATGGCGAGGTTTGGTCGATGGGGGACCCGGGGGGACTTTGAGTGTTACGGAGCAATCCAATCATGAGAAGCAGCAGCTGCAGTCCTTAAATGAACCCATCCTGTCTGCCTGCCGGCCTGTCTTCCCACCTGGCTCTCTGGCCACTCTCTGGCTCCAGCTCCCTCTTCCTGTCTGCCTGGCAGCAGCACCCTGCCGTTCATCCCCCCCCCCCCCCCCCGCGCTCTGCACCTCCACTGACGGCCTGGGTTGCGAGGCAAGCACCTTAATCTCCCGCACAGACTAAATTACACCTCTTACGCCGTCCCTCTCTTCTCGGTTCACTCTCCTCCACTTAGCTCTCCAGTTCCAGCAGTGAAAAGAACAAATCCAACCAGAGAAACCATGGCATGTTGTGAGAAGCTGTTCTTTTTGGGTCGCTTTCTCACCTAAGTGTAAGTGAACCCCTTGTTTCGATTTGGAACACTTTGAAATAAACTTTGGGCTCAGAGATCGAGGAAGGAGAAGGGGGGGGTGGTGTTATCCCCATGGTTACGACCCAAGTCAAATTTGTGATATATTTTTTTCTTCAAGCTAGTACACATGATGCAACGGATATGAAATGCTACAAACGCCGTGGCCTAACCCCTCTCTCGGACGCAGCCATCCAGATCAGCTGCCGACCGGCCATGGCTTCACACACCCAAGGACGCCTCACTTCCGTGTCCCTTCGTCGTTTTGGCCTCAGCGGCACTTTTAAGCACGTGCACCAGGTGCTGGTGCATGGAGGTCAAAGGCCTGTCCTCAAATGGCGTTCAACGTCGCAATGGCAACCGCCGCCAGGTCTTCAAGGCTGTGAGGCGGCCTCCCCTGGTGGGCAACACATCGCTTGCACAGGGCTTACGACCAACGGGGTGGGGTCAGGAGTGATGGGGAAAGGAAAGAGGGGCCGTAGAAGGAGTTGGAGGGATGCAAGATGGCGAGAGTGGAGAAGAAGGAGGAGGAGGAGGAGGGGAAGGGATGCAAGATGGAGAATGTGGAGGAGGGGGAGGGATGAAATTATGATAACCGAAAAGGAGATCGGACGAGATTTTTTGCTGGGCTCAGAGTGTGTTCCGGAACCTTGCCCAGACTCCAATTTAGAAAGAAAAGGCAGTACAATCTTATGTTTTCGCCATTATCCCCAAAACACTATGTGAATGATTCCCACTGCTGCAATCGCATGCATGTTCTTTTCAAGACATCCGACTGCCTTTTTCCGAGGCATTTCTTCCTTTTTCTGTGGACGTGGGTGGCTATCTTGGCAATGTTTGACCACGGTGTCATAGAAAGTTGAGCTTTTCGGACACTTACAGTAAAAGGCCAGGGTGTGTGTGGATGGTGAATCTCCTTCTGAGCAGCGATTTGTTTAATATCCGAGTCCGAGTGAGGGTTAGGCTACCCGGATAAATATTATATAACGGCAACGCTACAGTGTATTGCGCATTTCATATACAACATCGCTCATTATAACGCTCACTCACAACGACGGACGATACTTAAAGGTCCTATGACATGCAACCAGGTGTGAGTGTGATAAGCCTTAAAGGTACGGCCACACCAACCGCGTTGCTCGCGTTAGGGGCGTTGAAAATCGGCATTTTTGCATAGGGAACCATTGGTCTAGGCGCGGTACACGCGTTGAAGCGTTGCGTTGGGGGCGTTAAGGCCGATACATACCTCCGGATACGGACAGTTTCGTCCGGTCCCGGAGGTGTTTCGTCCGTAAATGGGTCCGTCGCCTCTGAGCTTACGAATCCAGAGTCCGTATGATGAGCTGAATTAAGGATTAAGGTTATTCGGCAAAACATGAACAAGAATGTAACTTGAAAAATGTTGTTAACCAACATCTCTCCGTCCAGAGTCCGGACGAAACTGTCCGTATCCGGAGGTATGTATCGGCCTTTAGGCGCGGCAGTTGCACGTAATTACGCACGTAAACGCAGTAAGGCGCCCAACGCACCAACGCCCGGAGTTCAGAAAATTGAACTTTCAACGCTCCTACGCGTGACGCTTAGCCGCGGTAGCCAATCAGCGTGGAGCTTGACCCGACGTCACTGGCAGAGAGTAGTGAGCTTGCGCAGAAGCATACGGCCGACATCTTTCTTTATTCTGGGTGGAAATAGTAACATAGTTACGCCATTAAATGCGTTTATGGAAACATTTCTAGCGAGAAATGTGCATTTTACTTTCATAATGTTCGCTCGGTGAATGTGAAGGATGTTTGGTTTGATAGTTATGACGAAGAGGGAACGCTCCGTTCACTTGCATGGACAGAGTCTCTGGTTGCTAAGCAACCTCAACGTCTTGGCGGACTATATCTCTGCTGATCAACACTGCGAATGCTGGAAACACACCGGACACCCCATGTGAAGTTATTTAACCCGATTATTGTTATTTATATCCGAGATTATTTAATCTAACCCGATCTAAACTCTATCATGCACCCAAACACGGCGGCGTTTGGGTTTCCTACCTCGGACTCCAGCGCAGCCACGGCCGACATCTTTCTTTATTCTGGGTGGAAATAGTTACATAGTTACGCCATTAAATGCGTTTATGGAAACATTTTTAGCGAGAAATGTGCATTTTACTTTCATAATGTTCGCTCAGTGAATGTGAAGGATGTTTGGTTTGATAGTTATGACGAAGAGGGAACGCTCCGTTCACTTGCATGGACATGGACTCATCTAGCTGCGTTGGCGCGTTGACGCGTTGGAAGCGTTGAACCACCACACACTGATCAAGCGTCAGGTTAGGCGCGTTACTCGCGTTGGATAACGCGTTACTCGCGTTGGATAACGCGAGTAACGCGCCTAACCTGACGCTTGATCTGTTGGTTGGTGTGGCCGCACCATTACAAGCCGTTTTGAAAATCTGCCCCTTATGATATTACAAGTGTTCACCTAGATGTGGGCTGGGTAGATCAGTCTACTCACACCTGGTGGCATGTCATGGGACCTTTAAAAAAAAACGATAACAAAGTGTGCGTGGGTCCTAACCCTGGGGAAACGCCCCCCTCTGTCCTAAAAGTCCCAAATTACATCTATTTTTATCTCATAGTGTTAGAATTCTAGCTGAAACTGTTTCTTTAAGACCTTCCACCTTGTTACCCTGTATGATAAACCGAGGTCCACTTCCATTTCAAATGAAGAGGTCTGATATCCTTCACAGTATAACATAGCCGTTAATTGAGGTCAAGAGATTTCAAGGTGGCAGCCTTGAAAATGTATAAACAGAAGGAGAGGGTAACTTGCACATTACGTTAATTTTCTAATTAATATGTCCTCAGTAATTGGAAAAAAGTCATTCTTCTTCTTTGTGCCGCTTTTAAAGTTTTGATCTTTCCATCACTCGTACTTTTAGTCCAACATTGTCGCTCCTGTCAAGGAGTGTTAAATGTTCCCCAATAGAGATCCAAAGTCCTGCCCCACCTTGCAGGCTGGTCTCTGTTCTTCTTGCTTCTATCTCATCTTACAGTATTACCGCTGCAAAGGTATCACATTAAATGCATAGCAATAGGATTAATGTATGGGAAAAATGGAACGGACTTCATGACCTTGATATAGCAATTCGATTTTTAAAAAGAGTATTTTAGATAAGAAATGTTCAATTTGTTTGTCTGTTACCTCTTCAAACATCTGTTAACGTAGGAGACGCTCTTCATAGACCAGCCTGTGCAACCTTGGGGTTTGACCCTTCTGTGTTTACCTGTGCTTTGCAAACAACTGGCAGCAACTAATGCGTCATTTGTAGCATAGTATATTATAAAAAATGACCTGTGCTTCACAATTAAAAGTCCTCGTTCACGCACCACTGAACCTGGGGCAAGAAATCTGGAATGCCGATGCAATCTTGCTTTCTCTTTCCGTAATCTGTTTCACATCGATGACTATGACCCTGATTTCATGGACTACACATTTTACAATATCTATAAAAGCCTACCTTATCGATATATGAAACAATACCTATAAAGTACCTCAAAGGCAACTTGGGTAAATCAAGTTGTTTTGTTGAAAGATGACATTAAAATGACCCAATTCAACAAGGACACCGTCGGCGTCCTTGAGAAAGTCATCCCAACGACTTCAATGAGGGCCGTTATTGTCCGAGCGATTTAAGAGCCGGGGCCACCTTTCTATAAACATCAAGCGTAATTACTGGGCCGAAGACTCTTAGGTGCTCTTAGGTGATGGCACTCTCCAGTCGATAAATAATGCATGTGTCACCGTTTAATTTGACGTCGGCCTGCCGGCTTCACCCGGTGGCTCCACGTCAACGTTATTATCAGTACCAGAGCGCGTGCCTGATGCCATACTGCTATCTAAATTGCTACCTGCCACTGCGTAGTAAGCTCACTCAAGCCTTCAATTCCCAATTTGATTGTTCTTGTGGATAGAAGACCCCGTGGAAAATTGCGAATCTCAATTTAATTCGGTGTCCGCGTTAACCTCTGGTTGGGCGGCCGACGTCGGAGGTCAAATGGAATAGTGGGGGGGAAGAGACGCCGCAACGGCCAACTCGAACCCGAGCTCGCCCACGGGTCGGCTGAGTTCGTGACTAGTTACTCCCATCGGAACTCAGAATGTAATTCAGTCCTTCAAGCATCACTCCGTATTTTTTATCCTCTCTTTCACAGAAGATCAAGTCATTCAACTTTTAAGAAGAGCTGTTCCCCCACCCACCCCCAAAAAAAGAGATTCCACGCCTGCGTTTCCCGAGGCGACTTAGCAACCCACCGCAGTAGTCCTTCATTTCTGCTCAACCCCATTCACCACCCCTCATTTAAATTCAATTAACGCAGCCCCCAGAGAAAGCAGGGAAACGGCGGCATAAACGAATCCGTTGTCAGCGGAGCAGCAAGGCGGGCCTGCTTCCTCGGTGGAACGCCGTATTAATTAGCGTCCAGCGTGGAAGCAGGACTGCCTCGTCCTCCTGGCTGAATGCGGGGCCTGTGTTATCAGGAGCCCAGCTGGGGAAGAAACAACCAAATAAGGACATGAAGTAATGGCCATAATCTAAAATAAATTCAGGTAGGCAGCAGCGACGGCTGTGTAAGCACATTATACCCTATCACGATTATTAAGCCGGGCCTCTTCCCGCTGTCGTTGCCGGTATGGTCTTTGCTCCCCCCCCCCCCCTCTGGGTCGTCCGGAGGGGAGGGGTAACCCTGTATGATGGCCTCGGCTTTAGTATGAGTCAGCCTCTCAGTCTGGCGCTCAGCCCCTTCTGAGGGATTGTTGGGAGGAGAGGGGGATTAAGTAGTGGCCGGTTCCCGCTCAGTGCATGGCTCTCTAGAACCGTACAATCGGCTCCCTTAGAACCGTACAATCTGCTCCCTTACAATTGTATAATCTGCTCTCTCAGAACGGTGCAATCTGCTCTCTGAAAACCTTAAAAACGGCTATTTTAGAACCTTACAATCTGCTCTCTGAGAACGTACAGTGTGCTGTTAGAACGGTTCAATGTGCTCTCTTAGAACAGTTAAATCCCAGAGATCAAATAAAGGGCTCCACTATTTTTGTGCTTGAAGGTATTTCCTCTTTTATTTGGTGCTCTCTGTTCTGCTCTGGCTCTTTCGCTCTCTGTGTGTGTGCCATACCTACCTTATTTGTTGTTCTTTTATTTTGGGAAACATGAAATATGGAATATCATTTTTGTGAACTAGGTCCGTGTCAAAATATCCGGTCTTCTGCTGCATGGAAATTTCAGACCCCCTGAGTTCTGTCTCTCAGTGTTCGTGTCCTGAGTTGGGGAGAAGGAGAGTGTGCGAACCCCTGCAGTCTCTAGAGGTGTTCTGTTGTTTCCATGGATGGATGGAGAGGTGGAAGGAGGAATGCTTCAGTGAATGATTGTTGTTTACCTGTCCACCATATTTTCTTAGCTTGACAGAAATGAAATGGATAATGTTAATGACAAATGTTAATGATGTAGTGTCATCAAATGACTAGGAGCTCCATGTGTAGATGTGAGCTCCCCCTTTCCCCCTGGCCTCCTCTCACGCAATACTCTGAGACCTGTGTCTTTCTCTGGCGAGAAGAGACCATTTGTTATCACTTTTTAACAATGTGTACAATATGTGATGTATGGATATTGACCTAACATATACAAAGCATTCCTCAACCAAGAAATAAAACCATATGTCAGACAATGTTATTTGAGAGTTATATTGCTACATACAAACTGTGCCTCTATTCCTCTATTCTCTCATTTAATATGCAAAGATCTATGAATATGCAAATTGAAAATGGACTATTGCCCTCAACCACTCGCATATTATATCCCCCACCCTTTCCCTCTTGCAATAAGAAATCAGATAGTTTGCATAACTTTGCATATTATCGGACCATGATATGCTTGATGGATTTGTGACATTAATAATTATGCCCATCATTGCACATTACCTACTGGTACCTGTGAAAGAAGCTCTGCATTCATGATTCCTTCTGTTCTGCAGATACAGAACTCCTTCGAGGCAGACTCTATACTCCTAAGAGGAGCGTACCGTAGATAGACTACATGTGTTCAGGCAAGGGGATCTACCATTGGAGCCCATAGGGGCCCCACAGCCTGGTTTAATGTTGCTAATACTGAAGCTTCTAACAGGGATTGGTTTATGCTGGTTTGCCCCTTGCATTGGATTATTAAATCATATTAATTTCATTCTTTTAAAACCATTGGCAAAATGAATTGCAACCAATAAATAGCCGGGCACACCTTCAAAGGTTAGTAGTTTAATTATTCATATCCATTTATTTGATGTTAAACTCTGCGCTAGATAAGACCATGAATTATTGCCTGGCAAAAGATGGTTGCAACCTCTGTAAATTGCTTTATTCTGGGTGTCCAAATAATACAAAGCAAGGGCTGACTAAACACAAAAAAAGAACCATTGTCTCGCAAATGTAATGTCTTTTCAATTAGAAGTTGCGGAGAGATTAAGCTGGTTCCCAAGATATGTAGTTTGTTCTCCAACAGCCTCGGAGACCAGTAATTGATTATCAAGTGTGAAACAGAGGGTTAGGCGTGGCCGCTGCGGTTGTTTTCCCGGAGGAGAGTGGCTCCGAGCATGTCCCTTACCCCCGCAGGCCCTCGGTAGACGAAGAAGAAAAGAGTCCATATTCTCAGTGTTGTCTGATCATGTGTGGGACTGCAATTGACTATGTATGTACTTTCTTTGAATATATGTACTTTATCTGTACAGTGTCCTTGGGTACCTTTTTGAAAGGCGCTTTTAAAATACAATTTATTATTATTATAAAAGAACGGTGCACATTTTGATCGATAATTAACACAGAATCGACTGACATTATAGTGCGACACTTTGTTTATCCTACTGCTGGATACCAAGGGTCAGTCAAGGGCCGACGTGAACGTAGAACTCAGGCCGTGATTGAGCCGCTGTAGACAGACAGACAGGATACTCACCGCCCCATCAGGTCATTAACATGCTTTCTACACATCCTGACGCGGTCCCCAGGGCCCAGCAAGCACTAGCTCATTACAAACTGTCCATGGGAAAAATAAACTCCTCCAACCTTCATTAGGGTTTTGTCAGGCTGCGTTTAATTTCAGCCGACAACCTTCTCGTGTGATAGGCCACAGAAAATCCAGTCGTGCTTTGGCTATGGATTGTTGTTGATTATGGCCCTGCACCTAAAGATGTCTCTCATTCCTGCAGAACGTTTCTGTTGAGAGGCGCCCTCCTGCGTCCATTAAGAGCGAAACCTTGTGATGAGTCACTCTCCTCACGTCATCTGAGGAGGTTCTGAATGAGGCTGAGCTGCTAAATGATTACTATTAATACATGAGATAGCTTTGAGAAGTCGTGGAAACCGAGATGATGAACACTTCCAGGGGGGTATGAAGGAGCCATTTAATAAGTTGTTGAGACACTGAAAGATAATCTCTTCGAAGCCACCTTTTTGCCATGCTTGTATAACCAAAGCACACATGCAAAGGTAATTGCATGTTTAATATGTATAACTTTTTTATGGTAAACTCTGAATGTAAATATAATATATGAATTACTAATTGAAGAGTGATTCGCAAATGTTGCTTCAAAACCGTCCGGCTGTATATTAAGGGCCGAGGTGTGCCTGAAACTATCCTCATGGGTTGCTAGATGTAGCATTAAAAATCACTGCACGGAAGTCAATAATAAAAACATACCTCTATGTATACATTCATAAAGTTTGCGCCATCTGCAGGCTTACTTTGAGGTTTCCTAAAAGGCTCAGGGGACGAGTTTTGATCAGAATTGTGCAGCAGGAAATTAGAAGTTAGTTTTGAATCATAATCCACTCCAAAGACTAAGATGTCAGGGAGACGACAGACTTTGTTAAATGTGTCATTAAAATGTAAACAACATCCGCAACGGCCTTGAACCCAGCACCTCTATTATTCCTGGAACATGGCTATAATTGTGTTTTTAAAAGTGTGGACTGCATTCGTCCTCCAGAAAGATGCTTCGAAGCTGAGCGCCTCCCAAACTCCTGCGTGCTTGTCTCCGCTCGGAGAACGAATCTGTCTCCCCGGTAGCCACCAAAGACCGCACCGCAAGAAAATGAGAAACGCTGCTTTATAATAAGAGCCTAAGGCAAAGACATACAGAAGCATGTCTTTTTAAGATTTGCTGTCATTATGTATTCTAGTAATACTGCAGTAGACGAGGTATCTATAGCAATGTGTACTCACAGAAGTGCTTTTATGTTCTTGGTGAGAGAGTTATGCTTTGTGTTCTTGGGTTGGGTTTGGAGTCATTGTTTGTGTAAGGATTAAGCCGTGATGTGTTTTGTGGCATTGCCCTTGTAAAACAAATCCGGATATTTGTTTAGACATGCAACCTAATTTATTTATGTGTGCAGGTTTTAAAACAAACCCTAAAATTGCACTAGTTTGACTAAATATGAGGCGAGCCGTATTTAAGTATGTCTGCTAGGTTTTTCTCTCCAATGGCAGTGAGAACAAAATAATAATTTGACCAAACTGTTTATTAGCAAAACCAATGTCAGCCAAATAAATAACCCTTAATGGAAAAAAACACGAACAAATGCAGATGCAAACAAAGGCACTATCAGCGGCTGTGAAATTGGTGTAACAGTGTGTTTCCATCAAAGTCCAACACACTCCGGGAGCGAGGATGTGTTTTTATAACGTTGCTCCCAGGCACACGGGAGAGGTTATGAAGATTGGGAAGAAATTAAAACTAAGCATACGATGAAAACAAAAACATGGAACCGGTCTGCAACACTACGAGGAAGGAATTGGGTAAAGTTCTCGAAGATTTAGTAGAATATTAAGCATCCTGTTCACAAACTAGTTTTGTTTGTTCACTTTAATGTTTGAAACTAGCATAAATGCCCTTGTGTTATTTTTTGGAGGGGGGGGGGGGGGGGAACGAAGGACTCACATCCTTCCAATTGCTCGTTTAGTATACCGGAGCCTTTATATTCATGACTGTCTTCTTCAGCTTCTTAAATATATGCTGATGCAATACAGGAGTTCTTAAGGCAATAACTGAACACTTCAATGATTCTCTATAGGGAGTTTCAAGCTGTACTTTGAATGCTGTAACGCTCTGTCAAACGCATGGTATGGCTTGCCTCAAGTATGGAGAATCACTTTAAATATACCGTTAGTGTATTGGTTTCTCAATTTCTGTATACTAATGCTAGTCTGCTAATGTGCAACTGCTGAATATGCTTTTGACTTATAGCGTTTTTCTAATAATACAATAAGAGCATCAGTGCATAATAGAATTGTGATGATTATGATGGTTTAATGATTATTAAGTTAATAGTATCACAGTAGCATTTACTGTATCACAGTCTAACTGCTGCACAACAGCTAGCTATGGTATCACATTATAACTACTGTCACCCAGTATAACTACTATATCACAGTATAACTACTGTACCAAAGCTAGCTATGTTATCACAGGGTAACTAAAGTCACTAAGTATAACTACTATATCACAGTAACTACTGTACCACCGCTAGCTATGGTTTCACAGTATAACTACTGTTACACGGTGTAACTACAATATCACAGTATAACTACTGTATCACAGCTAGCTATGGTATCACAGTATAACTACTGTTACACGGTGTAACTACTATATCACAGTATAACTACTGTATCACAGCTAGCTATGGTATTACAGTATAACTACTGTTACACGCTGTAACTACTATATCACAGTATTACTACTGTATCACAGCTAGCTATGGTATCGCAGTTTATTACAGCATTTACTACAGTAGACTATATATTACAATAGTATACTATAATATAGTTACTACACAGTGTAGTATACTATAGATTACTATACTATACTACAATATAGTGTGGGATTTACTATAGTAATTTTCCAGACATTGTAGTGTACTATGGTAAATACTATAGTAAGTTACTACAAAGTGTAGTATACTATAGATTACTATACTATACTACAATATAGTGTGGGATTTACTATAGTAATTTTCCAGACATTGTAGTGTACTATGGTAAATACTATAGTAAGTCACTACAAAGTGTAGTACAGTATAGATTACTATAGTTAACTATAATATACTTTTTTTAATATATATTTTCATTATTCTGTAATTTGTCCTGAAATTAATATGTGAAACATAAGCCAAATATTTGTATTGTGTGGAGATTTTATTGTAGAAACAAAAACCACACATAAATATAAAACATAATGCACAACATGCATAGGCTACAACAGCCAGAATATAATAACAATGAAAGAGAGTACAATTGAAGCCTTACTAACTTTAAACATTTTCTAATACAGGCATCTTGATAAGAATAATTGACTCATCGTGTACGTAGCAAAAGCATTTGCACAAAATATCATTAGATTTGCAAAGAGGTATTTCATGGGTCTTTCTGAACTTCACAATTTGCTTAGCAGTATTCACCTTAGCAAAATCATCATAGATTCTTAATTGTCTGGAATCCTTTTTTAATCTAAAAATTTGTAGGTACACCTCTTCACACTTGCATGCTGATAAGCAACCACAATTGAGCTTACAAAGTAGTATTGATTTAATGCTACCATGCTCTCCGTTTTTTAGAGCCACACAAGAATTATTGCGTTTAAAATTTGCTGCATACATTTCAGTGGTGTATAAAGTGTGGTGGTTGAAACATCTCTTGAATTCTTTGACACTGGCCTCTATATAAGAGGCCAGTGTCAAAGAGAATGGACTCCCCCACTGTAATTACTCTTGTTGTGTAATTCCCAACAACCCGAGCACAACTACCTACTTTGTATGATTTTAACACTGTATTGTCTTTGTTAACAAGTTTGTTGAAAAGATCACAGACGTCATCACTGGCATTGTTGAATAATTCAGTGTGGTGCATTAGTGTTTTTGTGTTAAAAAATCTCTTAAAAATTAGTTCAGGGACTGCCTGTGTACAATTGAACATTTCAAGAAGAGTGCCAATTGTGTCTTCATAAACAAATGAAGAGTTGGCCCACAGCGGACCCCACATGTCAACTGCATTGCTAAGATGGGTTAAGCAGTGAACATTATAAGATACATAACATTTTCCATAAAGCTCTTGTACCTCGACAACAAAACGCGTAAGACAAGAGGAAGCATGCAAAAGATCAGCTTTTTGGATATTATCCTGGAGGAGTGTGTAGATGGAGAAGACAAGTAATAGCCAGTGATTATAATAAACCGGGGGGTAAAACTGTTTTCAAAAGAATGGGGGAATAAAATAAAAGAAATGCCCTCCATTCAGATGCCTTCCAATAGTGTCTCTCGGACAATGACCTTGGAGATCTTTTGACTTCATGTGGTGGGTGTATGGTGAGGACAGAACTGTCAATCTGTTGGATTATTTTTGGTTGTAAATAGAATAGCAGAGTTTTTTGAATCACACCAAATACAGACAAATTGTTTTGTTACACCAAGGCAAACACTATGCATATATTCTGGGACAAAATGTTTGATGATGTCGAAATTAGGAAGTAGCAGCAGTTGACTAGGTCCCTTAACCCCATTAACATCTGTGTCTGATTGTATTGCAGCAGATGCCTGATGGGTAGTCTGATCATGTGTTCTTAGTTGAGGATACTCAGTAGAGTGAGGATATACACGTGTAAACCCTTTTCCCTTTGGTTCTATTTCTCCCATATGCAGACAAAACCCACACCCATATCTGGCGTTAAATTGTTTCATGTCCTGTACCATGGCACGGGCTGGCGCATCACATATGCAGACACCTGGGGCAACTTTTGTGGTGTGTATATTACCAGTGTTGTCATGCCAAGAAAACCCTTCTGTGAATAGCTCTTGTAATTCCTTGACAAATGGCCTTAACAGTGTTGGCATTTCGGGTTTAGAACTAAACCAAAGGGAATGTAGAAGAGCATACTTTCCACGGATAGTAGATGGAAGTTCATTGACTGTGCAGATCATTTGCCAAATTGAGTAATTGGATGATTTAAAAACTGAAGCCCCGTCAATATTAAATGAAAGTGAAATGTTGTCAAGGGTATCAACAAAGGTTTTAAGTTTTGAGGTGTACATACTTCCACTGTAAATGTCCCCCATGCCCATATTTGTTTTGTTGTCGTTTAAGAACTTGTAGAAAGTAGTGTTTTGGAAGAGCTCCTTCAGTTGTTGCCGTAAGGGCATTAAGAAAAAATAATACCCTTCATTTTTGTTTACTCCTTCATCAACATTTCTGTCACTGCAGCAAGGGGTAAACAACTTACCTATATATTGCGAGCAAATTTTACAGTAATGGTGAATTTCGAATTGTTTTGCCAAATTAAAGAAAGATTTGTCAAAGTAGTATTTACTTGTGGGGGCACATCCAGGTGCTACAATATTTGAAAGATCCAACAAATCTTTTAATCCACTGCCACTAATGCTGTGCTTCAAGATGAAGGCCAGAATGTAGCTGTCCACGGTTAATTGTTGCACCAGAGTAGATGGGTTGCTCTTGGATTTCAGGAGCGTTGAAGATGTTCTGTGCAAAGAGATGCAGACAGAAACGATGCATTGCATTTCGTAACTCATGATTTTATTGTCATCAGTTCATCACACAGAATAACATCTCCAATAGCAAAAATACTCACTGTGAAACACTGCTCATCGTCATCCATTTCAGCGGATTCTGTTTCATTTGTTCCATCCTCTGGTGTCAAGTCGGGCTGTGTTAAATTGGATATGAGTGTCAAAGTTCTGTGCATGTTCAGACCCAGACCCACAGTTCTCGAGTTATTACGATAAGTGATCGAGTTGTAAAAAAAAGCCAGGGGGGATGGTGGATATTAACTTTTAGGGACAGATCATTTGTTATGATGACAGCATATGGTGGGAGACCAACGGTGTGATAATAATAATAATAATAATGATTATATTATTATATATTTTTGGGGATAAAATAAGAGAGATGACTACTGTCATGTCATCGCTCTCATTTTATCCCTAAAAACGCTGCTGATCGGACGCATCACACGATTCGGAGGCATACATCACATTTAAGGATATTAAAAACGGATTCTTATTCTTCAAAAGTTCATTCGGCAGAGAAGGGAGACTAGCGTTAAACACGGGTTGGAATGAAAGGGAAGCGATGTCTGAGATGCAGAGACAGGTTCACGCTATCAGTGTCTGTCTCGTACGGTGTGGAATGAGAGCTTGTGAAGGCACTATTGCGCAAGTACGCCTGCGTGCTTGCGCAATAGCGTACTGCCTGACAAGGCAGTATCGCTGTCAAATCTGTCCCTGGGAAAAGTATATTGTTGCACTAGGGTTGCCGCGGTATACGGTATTACTGATGTTAGCGGTGTTGAGGACACACCGGCAACACAGTTATTTTTATTTATTTTTTCCAGTAATAAAAAAAAAAACCTGTAGAAATTAATATTATAATTAAGAAAATACATTTTTTATAATAATAGATAGATATGATAATAGATAGGCTACCTAATAAACAGATTGATGATTTTGATCTCTCCCTCAACTCGAGTGCTGATTACGATAGGCCTATATTGTATTACATACAAATATGTTATATTTCTAATTTTAGTAAAAGGTTGGACACACAATTAACATTACTTATAAAGTAGGCTACTCAATCATCAATGCAGAATTCTGTCATAAAGTCTTATATGCCACTCCGTTCTCCCTATTTCAACTAGGTGTGTTTGCGTTTTGTGTGTACACACTTGCTCAACATGGTCTGGTGGATCATCACAGGGGAATTCAGCTTCATCTGAAGAGTCAATCTGGAAAAGCCAAATTTATCAATGAGATTAGGATACCCACAGCAAATAGAAAGTAGCTGTTTGTGGCAGCTTGAACTTAAATTACAATTGTACAGTTATAATTTCTGAACATCCATTCTCTTAATTAACTTTGTGTTTAATGTGTACATACCATAGACTGTGTATTAATTTGATCATCAAGGTCTCCGTCATCAGAGAATTCAGCTTCAAATGAAGGCCTTGAATCAATCTGGAAGCCAGTGGACAAATAGAGGTTAGCCTAGCTGTAGGGAATTACTTCGACAAAGTGTCGCAATGAGGCGCTCTTATTCCAGTTTTTCTTACCTCCTCGGTCGAACTTGCTGGCCGTTCCTCTGTTCTCAATTGACTTCTGTACCATTTTGTAGTTTTTGGCACAGGTATAGAAAAATCGGAAAAATATCGTTTATAATTTCGTGAAATTTTGCAGTTAGACGACTGTCAATGCAGACAAATTTAAACTGAAAACAACAACTGAACAACTGAAAAAGACAACTGTAAACCCGCAAGCGTCTCACGCGCTGCGAATGCGGTTGTAAACATATGCTACGCATTTGCAGCGCGTGAGACGTCCGTTGAATATTTGACAATCAAGTCGTGAGTTTTAGTCGTGAGTTTGCTACGGAAAAATAAAGAAAATGGCAAAATATGCACTATTTGACTTTCCGGATGAAGGGGCTGTGGACATAGGCGAAATAGCATGGGTGGTAGGCGAAGTAAATTTAAAAGATCCTTTTGTAACATATAAAGTTCATTGGCCAAACAAGGGAAGGATTGTGTCATGTCCAAGATGGATTATATCAGTCAGTGGTAAGTAACACAATTTTTTTTCTCCTTTGACTATGTTTATATAAAGTATGTGCATAACTACATACATATGGTAATATTTCAAATATCACGGTAAACGTTTTCGTTTCAAAAACGTTGTTAATTGTTAAGCTCGCAACGGTAGGCACGATAAGGCCGCCTAGCTCGCGGCCTATAATGTGAGGCACGGGAAAAATAATAAAAAATAATACTAGCATTTTAAACACACATAATGAAAACGTCATAATTTTGACGTTTTCAGACAACAGAGAGGAGTTAGTTTGCAAGAGAAGGCATTATCTTGATGGTGGAGACAAACTGTCGAGCCCGGAGGAGAAATGGAAGGGGAAAAGAAAGAAACTGAAGAATGGTCGATATTCTGACGACGACGTAGTATCGCTGGTAGGTAACTAAAGTTTTATTACAGAAATGTCATCTATAGGCCTTGTGGATGAGTTAAATTAAAATCGTTGAAAAACTAATCTTCATTATGATTTAAAGGATCCTCAGTTAAGTCAATGTAAGAAGAAGAAGAAGAAGAGACAAGAAACCCAGGTCTTAACGTCTTAATGGAACTGGAAAAGCAAGGTATTGGTGCAGTGATGTACAAATATTCACCTTATGGAAGTGCTTCTTAACATCAGTGAATTATTGTAATGTGATGTAGCCTAATGTTGTCTGTCATATTGTACACCATGTGGTCGCCAACTGGCCTGCTTTGCCTGGCCTGTCAGATCATTTTGACTTTTAGCTTTCTGTCAACTTATTAAGCATATTAACAAGATTAGATTTGAGTATTCATCTCCTGTTCCGCCTGCATTGTCTACTCGCTCAGGCTCATCCCCCCTGCTGACCTCTGTTGTACAGTCTTGATGTAACCCTTAACTCTATGTACATCTTCTGTTTGTCATAGGATCATGTCAGCTGAACTAAATTAATGAAACCAGGAATGAAGTAAGATCCACTAATGTAATAAACTGTCTGCACTTCATGTTCTACCTACAATTAAAGTTTTTATTTCCTAACTCTATAGTTTAGGGATAGATACAGCAATATATTCCTGTAATCTATCAGCTGTAAGCTTTGTACCCTCTAACTGGCTTTTGTATTTGCCCAGGTGTATGTGAGTCAGTTTTGTTTTTTTAATGGAATTTCTATTTTCAGTGCCATCACCCATCTTGTGAGCTGTTGAGGGAGAACAACCACAGGCTGCAGAGGGAAAATGATTCTCTCAAGGCAAAAAAAGCAACATTGAAATGTAATGCTATTGTTGAAAACTTTGGTTTTTTTTACACAAGGGTTTTTCTGTTTTACATGTTAGCTAAAAGGCTATTATGAATCCTTTGCTCAGTGCTGCCAGACGTTTTGCAGAAGATGGAGGAGTTTCTCCGCTCAGCACCAAGACCAACGACAACACCAATACCAACACCAACACCAAGACCAAGACCAGAACCAACACTATCACCAGCACCAACAGCAGTTCCAGCACCAGCAACAGAAGACCCATCACCAGCTCCAGGTCCATCATCAGCATCAGCAACAGAGGCCCTGGGTCACTCTGTAAGAATCTGTTTGTATTTATTTGTATAGGTTGTTACTTAGTTTCAGTTGCACTGTTTTTCTAAATGCATCAGCCGTACACTCGGTTAATCTAAATGCATATATATATCATTGAGGTAAGACGCTAGTCTGCTGTATGTTGAAGTAGATTTGTGGTAATGTTATCTACTTGCATTAAAGGTCATTCCAAAAGGACTTGTGGAGCGCTGCTCCTTCTAAAGCCCCCAGAAGTTCATAAATGATCTCCTTCATGGGATGTATACCAGGGAATACATGGCAGGCCATTCAGTGACTGGCCAGTCATCCAGCAGCTGCACAGAAGGAAAACCTGGCCTAGCCAAACCAGACCTTGTTGAAATAGGAAGTAGGTATATAGAAATGAGAAAAGATGTTGGTTGAGTGATACCCTCATTCTCATGCTCATCTTTCGTGTATGTGTTTGTGTGTGTGTGTGTGTGTATTCCCACAGATGCTGCAAAGTTGAAGTTCACCTACGTAACTGATATGAACATAAAAGCATTTATACGTAAAAAGCTGAACAATGCTGCCAAATTTCAGAAACAATAAATTATCAACTGTTTAAAGAACTAAACTTTTGTTCTATTTTTTTGGTATTTTAGCAGTCAGTAGAAAACACTGTGTTAATGGTGGTTGTAAGCCTAAGTTATGTGCAGTGAATTATTGTTACAGCACTATGGTTAAAAATGGCAACAACGAAAAGTGATACAGTTGAAAATATCCATTAGGTAAAGTACAATGACATAGTTAAAAGAACAACAAAATACTGCATAATGCAGTTATTGTAATGCAGTATATATAGTACTATGGTATCGTAATTGTAGTATTCTATAGCAAAATAAAAGTATAATAAAAGTTCTGTAATTTACTTCAGTAGATTGTAGTTTCTGTAGTAAACTGTCGTAGTATATAATGTAGTATACTGTAGTAATAAAACTGCAGTTTTCTGTAGTATACTATAGTTTACTGTAGTAGTATATATGTGGTATACTGTAGTAATAAAACTGCAGTTTTCTGTAGTATACTATAGTTTACTGTAGTAAAACTACTATAGTAAGGTTAAAAAACACTACAATATTTACTATAGTATATGTACTGTAGTTTATATACTATAGTAAACTATAGAATTTTCTGTAGTATACTATAGTTTACTGTAGTAAAACTACTATAGTAAGGTTCAAAAACACTACAATATTTACTATAGTATATATAGGGTATACTATAGTTTATTTACTATAGTAAACTATAGAATTTTTTTATGTGGTTTCTCTGCTGTGGAACGCTCTGTTCACTTGCATGGGCCTTCCCGACTTCTGGTGGTGAATAACTCTTTGATAATTGACCATTGCTCAGCATATAATGACCGCTATCAAGGAAAGTGGATTTTTTTTGCCTCCTATTCCAGTCTTTGGTATCACTCCGCAAGTAGTCCGGTACCTTATCAACCCCATTGTATTCAGTTGCTAAGCAACTTCAACGTCTTTGGCAGAATATTTCTCTGCTGATCAACAGCAGAGAAAGCCGTGTAATAAGCGGGATAATGTATAGAATGTCGCCTGTCATCGAAAATAAGCCCCTTCAGGGGCTTTCCCGATAATGACTGGCGTTCTATACATTATCCCTTACATAACTACTGTTACCAAGTATAACTACTATATCACAGTATTACTGCTGTACCAAAGCTAGTTATGTTTTCACAGTATAACTACTGTACACAGGTATCTATGGTATCACAGCTAGCTGCTGCTATGATGTCAAAGTATAACTACTTTATCACAGGTATCTATGCTTCACAGTATAACTACTGTACCACAGCTAGCTTTGCTATCACAGTATCACCACCATGAGTCCCACGTTATCACCGAAATGAGGCTGTTATATAGCAGCGGGTCCGGAGAGGTCAGAACGGATCTCTTCGTATGCAGATTCCCAAAAAAAAGAAGGAAAAAGAAAAGTCAGGACGTGTGAGTTGGTCCTTCCGCCTCCTCGTTTCCATTTGTCTGTGTCCGTCTTTTCGCTAGGAGCGTTTTTCGCTCAGCGTCACCTTAATCAGTCGGCCAGATAGGCCTGCCGACCGGGCGAGAGCTGTCACTAGCAATTCCCTGCTACACATTCTCGACATCTTGCAGTTAGCTCTTATTTTAAAGCTAATTAGAAAATTTAGAGAACACAACTTTTTTAGACACCCTCCCACCACCGCAAACACCGCCACCCACCACTCCCCCACCAGCAAAGTTTGCTGCGGTTAAGAAAAAAATAACAACAACGCCGAAAATCAATACTCTGGTCTGCCTCCAACATCTTAATGCCAGCTCGGATTGAGAGAGGCGTGGGGAGGTGATGGAGTCTCTGTCAGGAGGCAGACATCAGAGGACTTTTTAATTGAGGCCCTGTTTGGGAGCTGGGAGGAACCAGCGAGCACACACACACACTCCCATTCTCTCTCTCTCTCTCTCTCCCCTCCCTCCCTCCCTCCCTCCCTCCCTCCCTCCCTCTCTCGGCCCGGACCCTCCCTCAGGCCAGCGGGTTTAATAAACTTCCAACCACATTGCCTGGGCTTCTGCAGCCTCCATCTGTGGCCCTCTCATCGCTAACAAGGCGCCGTAGCAGCTAGCTTTGAAGTGTACGCTCAGTTAATTAGCCGGCTGTAATGGCTGTAGGATTACCTTCGACTGTACAGACCCGAAAACTCATACTCACCTTGCCCCCGGCAGGTGTGAATAATAACCTGAAGACCTCCGCTGTGTTTCTAGGCTACATTCAGGCACTCACTCTCTCTCTCTCTCTCGCCGTTCGCACACAATTCATTCAAGGTGAGAACATTTCAATATTCTCGCCGTATAGGCATTCTCTATCTATAATTTTTGCTCTGTATATTTTGTGAACGGCTCGTGAATACAAAGACCATCAGAAATCATCTGACAAGAATGTTGTCGCTGACAGTTTTTTATTAATGATAATAATAGAACACGTATAACGCGTGTAATTATACAAATATACTGGTGTAGTTCCATATATTACCGCATATGTCTAGTTATTAGGGCGTCATTGTGTCGGCTGTCTTTTTATCTTTAACCTGTGGTTAATGATAATTATTTATTTTGTATGTACAGATATTCAATTGTATAGAAATACTTATATTAACTTGTGCGCTCGCTCGCTCACTCACTCACTCACTCACTCACTCACTCACTCACTCACTCACTCACTCACTCACTCACTCACTCACTCACTCACTCACTCACTCACTCACTCACTCACTCAGCCCCGCTGAATCTCCGTCTCTCTGTCTGTACTGCCTCCTTCGCCAGATGGCGTTTACGGCCGTACCTCAGAGAGCGAAAAAGGGGGCTATTAGAAGCTTTATGTCGATGAATGTGGAGCCATTACTCTTTAATGTAATGTACTTAAATGTGCACATCTGCACACCCAGCTCTGGTGTTCGCCACAAGTCTGTGGCATCCAGGGAAGGGCAATAATGTCAGACAAATTGTGTAAGTAAATGGGCTGGAGGTTGTCCTAGGGTGACCGGCATCGCCTGGCCTGCATGCCAATAAGACAACAACAAGCGAGTGTCTCCCCAGAAAAGCAATTTATTGAAATTCAAAAAGAGGAGGAAAGGGCTTGCAGCTAAAAAAACGCTGACAGGACAAAAACATGTCACCATCCATCTTAGTTTGCCAAGTTCTCATCTCACAGCAAGTGACTTGTCCGCTCCCAGAATGCACCAGGGTTGCCATGGCTATTTATAGGCCATTGCCTTTAAATAGCTGTGGCTATGCCCAATATGGTTGGCGAGGTTAACTGATTTGATCATAATTAACAATAATGATATTATTATTATAATATATATAATTAAATATACATATTTAAACACAACCTATTAAAATACCATTGACTTCAATGCCATATAAAAGCTGAATAATGAAACAAATATACCTTTGAAGAATAACAAAAATGATCATATACAAATGGTTTTATATTGACAAATTGTCAATGAAGATAATCATACACAAACACACGAACAGAGAGGAATATGACGGAAAGGATCGCAGTGACAAAGGGATGAACAGGTGTTGGATACGGTCAGTGATGGAGCCCCCCCCATCCCCGAACCACTGGCCCAATGGACCGGCTGTCACAGCCACAGGTACCAGGGAGCCAGCCCGGTCCGGAGACAATGCCTCCGCCGCAAACAAAAGAGTGCATTACAATAAAGCTGGCGCCGGAATCACACACATAGCCAAGCGTCGAGCCTGGAAGGCAGCCACTGCAGCCACAAAGAGGGCCCCACAAAGAGGAACCCACATGGGCCCACAGACGTTGTTCCCCAACAAAGGCTCCGTCGGAGCGGCCCGACCGGTACGGGGCACCTGGTGAGGAGGGCGGTTAATGAATCTGAGGCCGAAAACAAAATACAAGTCATCCGGTCAATGCAGGCGCAATATTCATGCTCATGTTTCCCTCGCTGGATAATCCCTGTTGTCTGACACCAGGCAGCCCTTTTTTTCCATTAGGATTGTTGTTGCGTCTGCCAATCACACTCTCTCTCTCTCTCTCTCTCTCTCTCTCCGTCGCTCTCTCTCTCTCTCCGTCGCGCTCTCTCTTTCTCTCCCTCTTCCCCTCCCTCTCTATCCCTCCTTCTCTGTTCTCTGTTTAGCTGTGCAGAACAGAAGGAACCGAATGAAGAAAAAAAAAAAAAAAAAAAGGTCTAAATCACCAATGTCTGTAAGCTTGTTTGTTCCAACAAAGTGGTAGGCATCCATCACCTTGCCATTGTTTGGTTGAAAGTGATTTAGTAGGGCTGCTGGTGTGAATTTTATGTCTTATTCATGTTGGTGTCTCCACTCCGCATTGCTGTGTAACGACACAATGCATTTATTTGAGCTGTTTGTGTGCGAGATGTGGCTCATTTTTAGAGATGTCTCTATGCCCGCCTCCAAAGTTCAGGGACTGGTTGTGGTTCTCCGGCCTGGGGGGGGGGGGGCCCGCGTCGGCCCCTCCAGCAGGGCCTGGCTTCTAAACTCAGGGCCAACCCCCTGGACCGGCTGTGCTCGCTGCTGGGGCCCCCATCGCCCATCCCCTTCCCTCCCTTTCTTATGCTTGCTTGGGGACACCCTGACAGCATTGGTAAAGGCCAGGCCCCTGGTTCATCCTCACAATGAGAGAGAAACCTAATTGACTCTTTCTCCACTTCCTCTTATCCCGGCAGCTTTTCTGCAATGAGCCTCGAGGCTTCTTCTTCAGCCCAAAGCTGTCCCTCTGCCAAGGGACATTATTCTTCTTTTGGTCACAGCTTAAGAGGTTGAGTTTCATCCAGGCAGGTAAAGCCGTGTGGACCGTCGAAGGGGCGGAAAACAGGTTGGACTGCCAGCCGCCGTATAGACGCATGGTGGGACCGGGAAGAGGCGTCAGAGAGTCACAGGAACCACTCTTCCCATCATCACTACCGGGCCACAAGAAGACATTTGGGCCACAGAAAATGCCTGAAAATCTGGGCTTTTTTTACAATTAGCTACCGCCAAACAATACCTTGGCGGGCCCCGTGGAGCCCGCAATGGTGTCTTCCAGGCACCAGCAGCCTCATTTGTCACCTGTAATACGACTTTTTCCTGGGGATAGTTTTTTATCCTGCCCTCGTGCGGCTCCATTATAATATCTATTCTTATCCTTTGTAATCTTTCTGGGATGGTTTCTTGCTCATGAAAGCGGGGTCGGACCACCCTCAGTGCGAGCTGGTTACACATGGGGCACAGCGTCACGCCACAGTCATAACCCGGGCCAATAATAGAGCTTGGCGAACCGAATATCGCCATAATGTCACAGATGATATCAGATATAATATCATTCCCTTGACCTGCCTGCCTGCCTGCCTACCTGTCTGTGCGTCCATCCCGCTGTCTATAAAACATACATTCAGACAGGGTGAACGAAATCGTTAGAACGCAATGCCTATACTCAAATACGGCTAGCTTTACCGCAGCCTTCGCTGTGCACTGATGCACGGCCGGGGCTAAGGCTCCATACAGGGCACTCCATCCACACGGTAGCACACCGGGGGAAAAGGGGGAGAAGAGGCAAGGAGAGGAGAGGGGAGGAGAGGTAAACAGAGCCATTAGAGACAAATCTATTTCTGAAGAAAACAAAATCACATCATCAAACAAGGGGGAGAGGAAAAATCGGATGGCACAGCCCTGTGGGCCCGGGCGTAGGGATGATAGCCGACGACGGCATTTGTCTTTATCAGCCTGCCCTGGGGACGGCGAGGAGGGTGGGAGGAGGTGAGAATAACAAGAAAGAGAGAAAGGGGACAGCCGGATTCTATCCCCATCGGTCGCGAAAGGAACCCAAACCCATTCCTTCCTCTTCGGTGGAATCTTCTTGAGAGATGTGGACAGCTCAAGTATGATTCAGAGCACGGAGTATTCCTTCCCTGCCCGTGTGTGTGTGTGATTGTGGTTGTGTGTGTGTGTGTGTGTGTGTGTGTGTGTGTGTGTGTGTGTGTGTGTGTGTGTGTGTGTGTGTGTGTGTGTGTGTGTGTGTGTGTGTGTGTGTGTGTTGTTCACGCAGGCCTGCCCTCGGATGGTCATCCTTAAAAATAGAGCAGAGTAAAGAGGTCTTTGGACAGCAAGTCCCGCGTCATTCGTCACGCCTGGCCCGCGGTGGCATGAGCAGCTTCATCAAAAGGACAAGATTGACTTTCCACATTTTCTCCTTCTCGCGCTGACATTTAGTTGTTTTGTCCGGGTTTGAGAGGAGGCTTGGAGACTGCGACGCATGTGAGGAGTTTGTGTTTGTAGTTTTTTATTTGTATGTTTTTTTATACAGTGATTTTCCGATAGTGTGAAATGTCATGCTCGTACTTGATCAAGCCGACGATTACATTTCGGATATATTTGAAAAATGAGTCAATGTGTCAAAATTTTGAATCAATTTTGGTCATGTGTTATAGTTAA
This sequence comes from Gadus chalcogrammus, assembly GCF_026213295.1. Taxonomy (NCBI): domain Eukaryota; kingdom Metazoa; phylum Chordata; class Actinopteri; order Gadiformes; family Gadidae; genus Gadus; species Gadus chalcogrammus. The sequence goes on along the minus strand of NC_079425.1, from coordinate 23,045,250 downwards.
GGGACCTAACGAGAGGAAAATCGACATGTCAAATGTCTAAAGCTTTCAACAGCATTTTAATAATGGTTCGGGTCCGGATTGAAAACAAAGGAACTACCCTATAGTTTAGATAATGATTACCTTCCGATCGTCACTTTGGCTGTCCCGTGTCCCGCCTCCACTTTTATGGTTATTTTATGAACTGTCTTTCATCAAATTTCCCAGAAGTCAACAAAGGAAAGATTGTATTTCCATCTTATATTGTTCGCCTCCAAAAGTTCCAAAGAATCCTGACCTCCATCTGAGCTGTGTCATTTTATATCCTACCGGTCTGTCCTCACAGCATTTGCAAAGTCTGTGAAAAATTCTCCATCCATTACGCAGTCGAATGCCAGTCAATTTTCAGACATTTTCTCTACAATTATCTGCCCAACAAAGCCTCTTCAACGAGAAGGCTTTGTTTGTGTTACAGCCAGACTTCCATCCATTTTTTCTTTCAGGTCCATTGTTTTATGTATTTACTTAAAACAATATTTGTATTTACTCTCTCTCTCTCTCTCTCTCTCTCTCTCTCTCTCTCTCTCTCTCTCTCTCTCTCTCTCTCTCTCTCTCTCTCTCTCTCTCTCTCTCTCCTCCCCTCCCTTTCCATTGTTAAAATGCCCCGGGGAAATATGGCCATGTCTCTGGTATCTCTTTTTTATTCTGTTGATCAGCCACCCTCCCTCTTTTATTAGTCCAGTCCAGTTTGCCAAGATACTGTCAGCACTTTGAAGTCTAATTGTCTCCAGAGTGAGTTTAGTTTAGAGCTGTCTGACAAATCTCCACTATCTGCACACTTGTCAGAAGATGTTTCTCTTCCCCACCTCCACACACCTCATTAAAAACTGGATGGGAATAAACGTTGGCATATTTATGGTGTCGGCCTGATGATGAAATCAGGAACCAGCATATATGGCCCACTATTTCAAAATAAAAGCGCCCTAGATTCCAGGGGTTGCGAGCTAGAAGCTGGCAGAAGGCAGGGGCTGCGCTCGCTGCTCGTAAGGCGCTCCGTGGCCGGGTCGATGCTGTTTGAACAAAGTGAAAACACCAGTGTCCCATCTGGGCACAATTAAACCGCACTCTAATGTCTCACTGTAATTGGATCCCAATAAATTCCTCGCAGCGTTCGAAACGTAAGGTCTCCCTCGTTGGTTCCTCTCTAACGATATATAAACCTCGGCACGTTGCAAATGTTGCCAACTTGGTGACAACGCAAACCGTTGGCAAAAGTAACTCACACTAGAATATCTTAAAGAACTATCGCCGAGGCTTATGCGTGTGATGTGGTGTGTGTTGTGTGCTTCTGAGGGAAAACTGAACGTGCTTTGCTCTCTTTCTCTTTGTACCCCCTTTGCTCCAGGTCAGAATATGGCGTTCCCCCCGGTTGCTTTGTGGGTGACGGTGGGTCTGGCCGTCTGTCTGCTGGCGCTGCTCATCGCTCTGGCCGCCGTCTGCCGACGGAAGATCAAAGAGAGCTGTGAGGAGGCCAGGAGAGAAGGTACGGCAAGACACAGGAAAGAGGGACGAGAGAGAGAGAGAGAGAGAGAGAGAGAGAGAGAGAGAGAGAGAGAGAGAGAGAGAGAGAGAGAGAGAGAGAGAGAGAGAGAGAGAGAGAGAGAGAGAGAGAGAGAGAGAGAGAGAGAGAGAGAGAGAGAGAGAGAGAGAGAGAGAGAGAGAGAGAGAGAGAGAGAGAGAGCTTGTCCGTTGGAAGTTCTCCAACGCCCGCTTATGTAATGGATTCAGTGGGGAGCTGTTGTCTTTATTGAAGGTTGTTCCCGGTGTCGTTTTACGAAGTTCATGTTTCAATCATCAGAGGGAAGGTGAGAGGAACGTCTTGAACGCTCCTCTGTTTATCCTCAGTAGAACAGATACCAACGCTGTGTAAAACCACAACCCATTGTCATTTTAAACGTGAAGTTCGCAAGCTTTCAAAATAAACGACGGCATAACTTAACCCCGACTTCTCTACTGCCGCTAGCACCTCCTCCCTGCCACGCGATAGATGCATTAAAGTGTGATATGTAAAGAATGGGAGGACGATAGAGATCAGATGCTGAGCTGAGATTATGACCCCGAGGAACCATTACGATCCACATCTTTTTTTTTATTTTTTGTGTTAATGTTGCCATCATGCCGGGACTTATGGCTGCCGCAGTCAGGCCCATTATTACCCGGTGCTGTAATTAGCGTTGCAGAATAGTTCTGGAATTGCTGCAAGTGCAAAGAGAGAAAGTTTGAATGGAGGATGGATGGACCAAGGCCACCAGCTCTGCTGTAATGAGATCCGCTCAGACTGGGAGAGACATTTAAATAAAGGTCAGCCTGTGTCTGCACAGAGGCCCAGGGGGTGGAAAATAAATATAGAAGTGACAGAGACTCAGAGGAAAGAGTAAATAGCTCCATGGAACATATGAAATCAAATGAAATGGAAAGAGGGAAATATAATCCTCCTCCCCTCCCACTGGCCGTTCTCTGGTGCCGTCGTACCCCTCGCTGTTTTGCTTTAGTGGAAGGCCTGCTCTTCCCACTGCACCCATGTGAGGAGGCGGGACTGATTATGTGGTCATCTCCTGCCTGTCTCCCTGAAATATTAAGCCTCACACCTTTCCCGCCCCCATTTTGATTGTTTCAGCGCGTCCTTGTTCCCTGAAAGCCGATGGACGACTCTACCGCAGTATATATATATAGTACCTCGACATAGTAGCCAATCAGGAGCTAGGCGGTGCTCGCTGTAGCCTGATGCCGTCGTATGAATACAGATGTGGAAGGATCTCTTGAATGGGTTTGCGGGTTGCCAGGTTGTCATGGCGCTAGCGGCCGGGTTGCCGAGCGGAGGACGTAAGTGGCGTCTAATTGTGGTTGTCTGATCTCGTAACTGCGCCCGCGGGGTCGGGTCCGATCGTAGTCGACTCTTCGCTCGCTGACACCGGCTGCCGAGGGGGGGGGGGGGGGGGGGGGGGGGGGGGGGTCAGCACAAGTAGAGGGAGCGAGCGGGTCATTTTTCTTCGCTGTCATAACGCATATGGGGCAGTGCGGAGTGGAGCCTAAGCGAGGGGGGCAGCCCGCCGGATTGCAGTTGGAAGTGAAAGCTCAATTTGAGGGAGGCGTCTGTCTCTTGCCAGCACCACTGTTTACTCTCTTATCCTTCTTTTTATTTTTTACATTTCCTCTGCCGTTTTTTATTTATTCATCGATTTGTTTGCCTCGTCACATCCTTTATTTAGTTTGGTAGTTCTTCACACCTTCCCTTCTTATTTTTTCTCTCTCTCTCTCTCTCTCTCCCTCTCCCTCTCTCCCTCTCTCCCTCCCTCTCTCCCTGTGCCTCCCTCTGCCTGCCCTACCTTGTATAATACATGAGACATCAAGCATGTGCTGCTGACGGTGTAGCATCTCTCTGGCGTACCATTTAATCCCTCCCCGGCCCCTGGAGAACCTGACGTGTGTACATGACATGGGCGCGCCGTGTCTGCCGTCTGAGACATGACGTGCGTGTGGGAACAACAGGCCGGATGGATCTCATATCCTCACTCCTCCAGCGTCACCGGAGCGTCTGTTCGTACAGGGTTCTGTTGTTCTATCCGTGCTGTTCCTCGCTGACGCTCAGCGCCCATAATCGCCACGCATCTGGAATCGGAGGAAACTCTTAAGCCGTCTCTTGTTGTCGTTTCAGCGGGCATTAAGTAGACGCCATCTTTTTTGTTTTTGTATTAATGTGGATGATTTAGTGTCGGTCCCTTGCTGCCAGCGTCGCAGCGCTGGTCAGTTGCTCACTGTCACCGGATTGGGAGGCTTTCTGGTGACCCTGCTCCACTGACGTAGCTTCCTCCAACCTCTCGTCTATATCGTGGTTTTCTACTGCTATGTTAGAGATATTAGTATCTTAGTGTTGTGTTTCTAAGAACATTTTAGAGATATTAGTCTGTAGGTTGGGGTTCTGATTCTACTGATGTGTTAGAGATATTAGCCAGTAGGTTAGGGTTGTGTTTCTACTGCTATATTAGAGATATTAGTCTGTATGTTGGGGTTCTGTTTCTACTGATGTGTTAGAGATATCACCCTGATCACCCTGTATGTTAGGGTTGTGTGTTTCTACTGCTATATTAGAGATATAAGTCAGTATGTTGGCGTTCTGTTTCTACTGGTATATTAGAGATATTAGTCAGTATGTTAGGGTCTTTTTTCTACTGCTATATTAGAGATATCAGTCAGTAGAAAAATGTTAAACTATAGCCAAACTGGAATGAGCTACCAATACATTCTTCACACTAACTGAATAACACAAAATACTTCCTTTTCTATGCACTATTTGACTGTCTCAGCAGTGAGTGCACTTTAAAACTGACTCGTCATCTTCTGTCTTCAGTTCACCCCAAAGAATACAAATGTTGCTGCAACCAAATGGCAACCACTCTGAGTTGTGAGTAAGGTGCTATGAATGAATCGGCATGCCATGCAATGAAAGTAGCAAGCTGGCTCTCGGATGAATCACTGGGCAGAATGATCACCTGTGGGCATATGGATACTGCAGAGTCTTGTGTGCAATATTTGAAATTAGAATACACTTAGAAAATAGAAACAGGCTGAAGGATAAGGCTGCACACATATATATATTTATTTATTTATTTATTTCAAATCTAATCTGAAAGCTGTGTAATTATAATGATTCTTCTTTAATTTCCCAAGAGGATTATATTATGTTCTATCAAAGTCTTTGAAAATTGTGCCGGCAAACAGGAACAAACTCAAACTTGCTCCGGCATTTAATTCGGTTCAATTATCAGTTCAATCTGCGCAAGACTCAAGTGTTGCACGCTAAATGGTGGCTCTCAGGCCCAATCGCCAAAGATGTTGTCATGGATAAAGATCAGCTATTGGTTGTCTTGTACTCCATCTATTCTTGCGCGCACGCGTGTGTGTGTGTGTGTGTGTGTGTGTGTATGTGTGTGTGTGTGTGCGTGCGTGCACACTGTGTGAGAGATATTGTGTATTCAGTTCCACAAAAATACATCTATGTGCCACATTTATGTGTGTGTGTGTGTGTGTGTGTGTGTGTGTGTGTGTGTGTGTGTGTGTGTGTGTGTGTGTGTGTGTGTGTGTGTGTGTGTGTGTGTGTGTGTGTGTGTGTGTGTGTGTGTGTGTGTGTGTGTGTTTGAGTGTGTGACAGCCGTCACCGTGGGATGTCTCTCCAGCTCTGTTGACAATGGTTTTGAAGGGGCCAGAGGCTATACCCTAATGTGATTACTGTCTCTGTGAGAGGGCCCGGATTGGTGAGGCGGGTAAATAGGTTTGTGCGTGTGTGTGTGTGTGTGTGTGTGTGTGTGTGTGTGTGTGTGTGTGTGTGTGTGTGTGTGTGTGTGTGTGTGTGTGTGTGTGTGTGTGTGTGTGTGTGTGTGTGTGTGTGTGTGTGTGCCATCACTGCCTCCCTTCCATCACAGCTGAGATGAATAAACACAGTGAAAGGCTGATAACGAAGTGGCCATGCACATGCCAAAGCCTCACTGCTTTCTACCGCTTCCCTTTTCCTTCTGTTTTGACTCTGTGATAATTCTCTCTCTCTCTTTCTCTCTTTCTTTCTTTCTTTCTTTATTTTTCAATTCAAAAAAGCTTTATTGGAATGAGAAACAAACGTTTACATTGACAAAGCAGTCGAACAATTAGGAGGTCAAAGTATAAAATGCTAAATACAGCAGTATATACATATCAAATATTGGAAACTAAAATCTCTTTCTCTCTCTCTCTCCACAGCTGAGGAGTCCAAGGAGCTAGAAGAGGAGGGGTCAAAGACAGGTCAGCTAACCCGGACAAGCATCTGCCTCTGTGTTCCACCGTGCATATCTTTAGCTAGTGACGTTTCGTTTAGCGGCTCTTAGCTAGCGGCCGCTTAATGGACGCACATAGGCAGTGCTGGTGCAGCTGTTGCTATGCAACTATCGAAGCCTTTTCTGATCATTAGCGCATTATATGAGAAACATGCCCCATGCCCCATGCCTGGTAACCAGAGAACTAGGCAGGGAGAATGTCAAGGCCTGTAGTTGTGTGGTGGAAACACAGAAGGAAACAAACGGCCCATTCACATGTGGCAGGGGTTGCTAACGGATATGGTCTCACCGATGTGATGACTTCTTCACACGCTTCTTGTTCTCACTGTGCGGAACATACGCCTCTCAAGTGCTCCTCTGAATCCAGACGGGCTGTTAATAGATCTGCTCCCTTTGCCCCCTTCCCCACCCCAGGTGAGGGATGTAGGATATTTTGCCTAGTTTGAGATTTTTGCAATTATAACGCGTTACAAGCTTCCCGGTTACACTCTGACCATCCTTCCTTCGAGCAGTCACGTGATCGGGGTTCGCTTATGACCCCTTCTTTAGTCCGATTGAATTATTTAGTTGCTCCGAGAATTGGAAAGTTAATACCATTGGATTTTAATAAGGTGAGAGTTTCAGGCAGGTCTCTGAGCAGATGGGGGGCACTACAGTTCTGTGATGCCTGCTCTATGTAGTTCTAGAGCTGTGCAGCTTTTGGGAGGGTCAGCTGTGGCCCAGTGATTCACAAACGTGGTTGGGGGCCAGAACCGGGCCTTGGAGTAGTGGTCGCCGGGCCGCACTCCTCCCCCCCAAAAAAATAAAAGAATGTCTTGAATTATATTACTGACGGTTTAAAACTGTGCTTCACGTTTGTTGATATACAGACACGGATGATTTTATTGGTCCCAGAGGAAATCATTATTTACAGTTGCTCAACTCAAGCCAGAAGCATCAAGAACAGAACGGATAAACACAACAAGCAATATAAACACAAAATACAGCATATGGATATTTTAATTATAGATAAAAGATGTGTCTTACCAACAGCAGAAAGTAATTAAATGTTTGTATACATAATAAAAGCATATGTATAACTGACTCTTGGTAGAGTCAAGCAAGTGACTCTAAGATAAAGTAACTTGTCTCGGGTATACTGCAGGCATATTGCACAGGTCATCTGGATATAATGAAATAGCGCCATGGCTCAAAGTGACTCGGTTAAACCGACACTACAGAGTCTGGAGTGACTCACTCACTTCCGGCAGTGAGGGAGTAAAGAGTTTGAAGGCAAAAGGAAAGAAGGACATCCGGTGGCGCTCCCTCACACCCCCTACTGCCAGGAGTCTGTTGCTTAGCATATTCCTCTACAGCGTCATGGTCTAGAATAGAGTAGACGGCCTCCTCTTCTCTGTGACGGCGACACGGGGGACCCACCTTCACAACAGGACCGGCCTTCCTGATCGGTTTGTTAGGGTTAGAAAACATTGCAGTGTAGAAGAGGGGTGCTGGCTACCACAGAATGGACATCCGCCGCAGGGCCTGAAGGACTGGTGTTTTCCTCAGGAAGCAGAGTCTGCTCTGGCCCTTCTTGAGAACTGTGTTGGAGTTCACCGTGCAGTGGAGCCGGTGGTCCAAGTGGACCCCGAGCTACTTGTAGACCTGAACAACAACTACATTCACTCCCAGGAGGAAGAGGGGTGCAGCAGGAGTCCCAAATCTCCAAAGGTCTACTCGCAGTTTAAAGCGTTGAAGCTGTGCACCAGAGCCCTGTACTCCGTCTCTTCACCGTGCCTGGTGCATCCGACTACCACAGAGCCAGAGTCATCGCCCCGAAGGCTTCAGGGTGCAGAGTCTGGAGTCTGGAGTGACAGCTAGTTTGCGACGTCACATGCAGTCACATGAACGGGCGACCAGAGCGGAACACGTGAACCCCTTGGGTTAGGGAGTATGGACGGAGCCCCGCGGCTTATGGCTCAATGTCCGGGCTGCAGATACGCTTAGTCACACGATGACCCCGGTGGCACCATCTGTTGTAAATGAAAACAGCAAGTCCACAGCCTTTCCTCTGGCCACGTTGGGTGCCATTTCTTTCTGCCCAGTCGGAGAGCTGCCGATGGTAACTGAGGAGTCGGGAATATTTCCATGCCGCCAAGTCTCAGTGAAACACACGGCACGACCCTCAGTGAACTCATTCCCTGCCCGGCCTCACTGCGCTGCATTACGTCAAAGGAGAGAGAGTCAAGTCGGGCTGGTGGGGATGGCACCGGCGCGTCCCCCACGGTAGTCCACACACCTGGCTGGTGCAGGTGGAGACGGTGTTTATGGAGGTGGTGAAGTTGAGCTATTGCCCTTGTCATCAGAGATTACTCTTTAAGCTCCAGACATTCAGCTTTGTTGTGCCATCTGGCTCCAATTGCTGCTGACAAAGACGGAGGTTGCAGCCGGAGACAAAGACGGCGAAATGAGGAGCACTTTAATAAACCCGGAGTGATGTGGAGGCCGCGGCTACGTGTTATCTTAATGAGCTGTCCGGAGGAGCGCGCCTTCCCTTTCAAAGCCGGCCTGATTGGAACAATAACCAGTGATAACTGGGGACCTGGGCCCATTCGTTTGAATGGAGCCTCGCTCCCCTGCCTTTACAGCACAGCACTGCTGTGTGCCTGTAACAAACAGCAGCACCTAAATAAGGGGGTTGGTTTGCAGATGGCCAAGCGGAAAGGATCTTGAGACGGCTATATCATATCTGAGATATCGGATGTTTTCCACATATATCCCCTTATACCCCCTTATATCACCATATATCACCATATATCCCCTTATACCACCATATATGACCATTTATCATCATATATCCCCATATATCCACTTGTATCACCATATATCCGAATATACCTCTATATATTCCCCATGTATCCACTTATATCACCATATTTCCCAATTTATCTCTACATATCTCCATATATCCCCTTATATCCCCTTATATCCCCTTATATCACTATAAATCACCATATATCCCCATAGATACCCAACCTTCCCGAGCAAGTGCAAATGCAAGTGCAAAGGACCATTATCTTGCATGTATGCGATTGTAGCCCTCTGCGACACACACACACACACACACACACACACACACACACACACACACACACACACACACACACACACACACACACACACACACACACACACACACACACAGAAATGCCTTCACCTCCCCACCTTCTCTCAGAAATTAGTTTAGTAATCCAGGCATGACTCGCAGTTTAGGGGGGCTGCAGTAATCCGACTACCCTCTCTCCCACCTCTACCCCACACACACACACACACACACACACACACACACACACACACACACACACACACACACACACACACACACACACACACACACACACACACACACACACACACACACACACACACACACATTCCCTCCCTCCCCTACCATAAACACATGCACACACAAACACACACATTCCCTCCCTTCTTTACCACACGCACACACACACACACACACACACTCACATTCCCTACCTCCCCTACCATAAACACATACGCGCGCACACACACACACACACACACACACACACACACACACACACACACACACACACACACACACACACACACACACACACACACACACACACACACACACACACACACACACACACACACACACACACACACACACATTCCCTCCCTCCTCTCTCACACACACACACACACACACACACACACACACACACACACACACACACACACAGAGCGTGCCGGCCCTGGCTCCGCCCCCCCCGGGGCCCAGGAGCCGGGCCCTAGCAACCAGCCCCTGGAAGAAAAAGAGGGGAGTGTTTTTCGATGACCCAGTTCTTTCACAGCAACCCCAAAAAAAAAGCATCTTTAGACACACAGTAAATATATGAAAAGTCCCTGGCTCTAAAAAAAACAAAACAAGAGGCAGCGAAAGCGTTGGAAGGAACGGCTCCACCACTGTGCCGAATTAACCCCTGATTGCTGAGGCGAGGCGCAGCGAGGGTGGCATATCACGCGCCTTGATGCTAATGGAACCGGAGCCCCAGCCGCCACGACCCTCCAGTCTCCGCCATCTTCTCACACCGCCTCAAATCCCCCCCCCCTCCGGGACAAGGCCACCGCTGGAGGATTGATGGCAGTCGCCCCGGCCCCGTATTAAGGCGTCAAGCCCAATAGCTCATTGTCCTAAACGTCCCGGTGATTGTATGAGCGGTGACGGGGGGCTGGGGGGGGAGGCGTTTGTAAGGTGACTCTTAACACGTGGACGGGCCCCGCGACAAGGACAGCTGTTCCAGACTCAAAGTCACCGCTGTGCTCGTTACCGTGGCAGACGTGTCTGTGTGTCTGTCTGCCGCACGGCGCCCTCACAAGCCCCCCTCCCCCGGCTGTTAGAGATCCCCTCGTGGTGATGTCCCCCTTGGAGAACGACTCCCAGACCCACGGGGGAATACAGGAACGTTGCTTTAGGGAGTACCCTCTACGATGCGTCCCTGGTGATGTACTGTGCTAGGGTGATTCATGCGTTCTGCTTATGCACGCGGCTTAGTAAGTCAGGTGTTTTTCACGTCTGTTCATGCCGCCGTAGAGAACGCGGTTAGTAATTGTTGTCCGCCACACAACCATGGAAACCTGATCTTTGCATGGATTTGGAATTCCACCAATTTGTACTCGGGAGCCTTGAGATCACAATTGTTTTAAGCATTTTGACAGGGAGAAGAAAGCGCCGGTTTGATCAGAGCAACCCTGATTCTAGAACGAAACACCAGTTTGATGTGCAGATCCAAGCCTTCAGACACAAAATGGCAACCCTGTCCAACGTAGGTCTGCTCGATTATGGTCAATATTGAAATCACAATTATTCAAACGATTATTTTTTGTTTAAAACATGAACTTGAACTTTTCAGCATATCTCCCCAAAAAAAAATGTCTACAAGACATTTAATGAATAATATAAATATACAAACGCATATTTATGTATTTTAATCGCGGTAACAATTTGTTTAATCGCACAGGCCTAGTCCAGCGTTGCACATTGCATTCACCACGCCCATACTTACCCACGAATAAGACAAGAGGCTGCCTCGCTGTGCCGGGCCGGCCAGGTCCGCTGTCTCCATCGCTCCAGCTCCTGCTTGCTTCTCCTCAAGCCCCGGGTCTCTCCCAACGGTCACACATTAGCGCCTAAAGATATGTAAATAGAGCAGTCATGATGCCTTCATTAGGAGATACGGGTCACGCTGTAACTTCAAGAGCCTAATTAAAGTGGCTCCCTGCGCTCTGCTCCCCAGTGTTGTGGCGCTCGCATTTATCAGGTGGCGCACATGCTACGCTAGTCACACATTACGCTACTAGCTTAGCACCTTTTTTCCTCCCATCACATCTCACCAGAGAAGCCCGCAGAGAACCCGCAGAGGAGCTGAAGTCCAAGTCATTAAGACGTTGTCACCTGTCTCCGCTCGCTCCTCTCGCGTGGGGAACGCTAATGTGTCGAGGAGCGTTGTCTTCTCCTTCATTCCTTCCTTCCTTCCTTCCTTCCTTCCTTCCTCCCTTGCTGCATTTTGTTGCATCTGGTGGAAAGCCAACAACATCTCACAGGTTTTCTCCTGTTCAACGGTAAATGGACTGCATTTATACAGCGCTTTTTCTAACCAGCAGCCACTCAAAGCGCTTTACAATATTGCCTCATACCCACCCGTCCATGCACACATTCCCACACCGGCGGCGGTGTCAACCAACCCAGGCGACAGCCAGCTCGTCGGGAGCAGCTAGGGTTTGGCGTCTTGCTCAGGGACACCTCGACGCTCAAGATGAGCCGGGGATCGAACCTTTTTTAAGGCTGGCATCCTTCCGGTTACCAGCCGACTACCTCCTGAGACACATGCTGCCGCTCTTCCACTGCGAAGAAGGAGGATCCAGGGGCCATTTGGGCTCCGTAACCATCGTCATCTGGCCCCTGCGGGCCCCCCCCCCCCCCCCGGGACCGCTGGGGCACCGTCGGGAAGAGGGGGGAGACGGCGTTAGTACCGGCTCTCCGAACCACTGCTCTCCCCCGTACCTGGAACACCAGGTGGGAAGGCCCCCCCCCCACCCCCCCACTCTGGTCGGCAGAGCACACCTCGGTTCCCCATGAGCACTCAGCTGCTGTGACTAATTAAATAACTCTGTGTGCCCTCTGCCTCCCGTTAGCCACGGCAAGGTTGGCTCCGACACCAGGCAAGGAGACGGAGGATGGGGGGGGGGGGGGGGGGGGGGGACACGGTAATATCGAAGCAGATTGCCAACACACACTCCAATATAAATAGAACGTCTAAGGGGTGTGTGTGTGTGTGTGTGTGTGTGTGTGTGTGTGTGTGTGTGTGTGTGTGTGTGTGTGTGTGTGTGTGTGTGTGTGTGTGTGTGTGTGTGTGTGTGTGTGTGTGTGTGTGTGTGTGTGTCCATTAGGGGTGAAACGGATCAGTGTGTCCACGGTTCGGTTCAGATAACCGTTTTGGGCCTCGGTTTCGGATACGGTTCGGATTAGGATCATGTCCGTGGTAGTAAAAAGGCGGACTTTTTTTTGACGGAGGGTTTGGGGGAGAAACACAAAAATGAATGAGACCCACAGGCTATTTGCAATGTGTTAATTGACTGCAATCAGACAACTTGCAAGGCTTTTTTGTGCAATAAATGTTCCCCTAAATGCATTTGAAAACATGGTGCACTGAGTGTAACATGTAAGGGATAACGGCCGACGAGGCTTAGAACTCTGGCGACGAGCGCAGCATGAAGCCAGAGTTGCCTCTACCTGTCCATTATTTCCATCGAACCGGTCGACCTCGAAGGCCGTTTTCCCGCTATCACCCGTTTGTATTTATCTCCCGTATATTTAGAATATAATTGTATCAATTACTTTCTTTAAATTTAGGAATCGTGCGCTTCAACTTCAGAAAACAACCTATTACAGCTACCTCATTGGCTCGGGCAGCACTGGAGAGAATGCATTCCGCTGGGTCCTAAACACCCTTTGTATCGGACGTAGGCTACAGTAGGCAAAATACGCTACATAAGGCAATGCCTTCATGAAACCGAAATCCGCGGATCACCAGAATGCTCCGAACTGTGGTAAACGAACCGAACGGATTCGGATACAATTCGAATCCGCTGCAGGCCTAGTGTCCATAACATCATTATGATTTGCAGAAACGTATGTTTTCTCATCCATCTCGTTTGTTTTGTCTTCATTTCAGCCATGATGCCTCTGAAAAGCGAAAGTCCACCGAGCTAAGGTGAGGTGTGTGTGTGTGTGTGTGTGTGTGTGTGTGTGTGTGTGTGTGTGTGTGTGTGTGTGTGTGTGTGTGTGTGTGTGTGTGTGTGTGTGTGTGCGTGTGTGTTTACACTGGGTGTGTGTGTGTGTCCCTGTGTCAGTGGTGTGACTATGTCCGCTTTTTTAAATCGAGCCCTGATTGGGGGAGCGAACCGTACGTCTTAAAGCATGCAGAGTGAGAGGAGGAGGAAGAGGAGGAGAATAAGGAAGATGGGGCTTGGGGGGGGAGACAGTGCAATTCTCCATAACAGGCCAACATAACGTCCCGGAACCGGGAGTCGGAGAGGACATTTGTCTTGACTACGGTATCTATCTACTGACCTTCTCCTGGGCGCCCCTCTCTGCTCGGGTCTCTGCCAGTGGCTCACTGCTGAATCACCCCGGATCAATTATTCTAATATTTCTGTGGCAGTTTTAGTATTGATCAGCTTATTCATGCAGAGTGCAGCATATCTTATTTAATAACGTAAGTCATTGCATTTAATTAACTCGTTTCCGTGACGCTCGTGCCCCCCCCCCCCCCCCCCCCCCCCCCCCCTTTATGTTTAATGCACTCTAAATGTTGTGTGCAACTCTGTGCTCCAGCTCCTATTGTCGCCGTGACATCGCTGGTGGCTTGCTGCAGATTGCATGGCGGTCAACAATAAGCAGCACATCATTTATTTATATGCTGAGTGAGGCTGGCCCGGTGGAGTGGCTGGTTGTTGCTAAACGTTCCCCGACCTTCTGCCCGCGGTCGGGGAACCAGAGACCGACTGAAGTGAGGCAGAGTGGGCAGGCTGGAGTCCCAACTCCTGGAACCACTAGAGTTCACCAGGCAATCAGTATGTTCTTACCTTGTTGTTGTGGGCCACAACAACAAGGTACTAGTTGTGCTACTTGGGAGCCTTCATTTAAAGTTTAACAATACACTTTTAAGGTAGCCGTGGTAGTTTGTGTTTGATTGAACATTCAGAGGGACAGCGCGGTCAGGGCAAGGTCGTTTCAATTCATTTGGGAGGCGTTGTTATGAATGGTACCGCTGATCCCATGGCCAGTTTGCAAAGATTACATTTTCAATAAGTTTTTCTTGTAAACCCTTGAGACAAACATTATTTTACGGCCGGTATAACAATTACCTTCAGTTGAGCACCTCTCCAAAGAGCTTTACGGGCCTACTGCAGACAATTAACATCAGGAGAAAAGTCGGAATTCATAAAATGAAAGATGTGCGAATGGCTAAATGCTAAACAATGTGGACCCAACGTCTTCGGATGAGCGTCTTGATACTAGGAGACGGTGTGTGTGTGTGTGTGTGCATGCATGTGTGTGCGCGCATGCATGTGAGCACGTATGTGGATCACGACAGCGAGTCCCCTGACCTTCTGAGTTTGCGGAGAGAGATGACGTGCAGTGAGATAAACGGAGGAGTGCGTGCGTGTGTGCGTGTATGAGAGAGTGTGTGTCTGTGGTCTCTTCAGGTCACTCACTTCCCCGTCGGCGTTGGGGGGGCAGGCTCGACGCTGATGATGTCAGACAGGACACTTACGCCCGGGGTTACTCCGGGGGGGTGGGGGGGGGGGGGGGGGGGGGGGGTGATGGGAGGTCCGCCAACTCAGCCTCCTGCGTTATTGATGCGTTTGTCTCGGGCCATTGATCTGCGTTCTTACACCCCTCTCGTCTCATTGGCCGGCCCACACGGCCCTCCTCTGAGGTGCTTGCGAGGTGCGGCGAGCGGCGGTGCGTTCCGGAAGAGGCCAATTACAGAATATGCTTTTACATGAACGATGATAAGCAGGCATCCATACGAGTCAAACAGCGCAGTCCGGCGTAAAAATATATGTTAGCGTAAAAAATATAACGAGTAAAATGCTGTGCTGGCTTGCCGGATTACTTCAGTCGGGTTTTATTTTTCTTCCCTAAATGATTTCCATGACATGAAAAGTGTTGATATCTGAGCTGCAGCTGGGGGCCAGAATCAGTGATCAATGACAGCTGATGAACAGCGAGGAGACGAGCCCTCCTCCCCACAGAGCGCCACACTCAGAGACGCTGTCGACGTCTGACGGCCCGCGTGAAAAAAAAAACCGAAACCTTCCTTGAAACCATCGCCCGTGGGCTCAATTAGCTTCCATAGATTACTCATAACGCAGATAAAATATAAGTGTGTGTGTGTGTGTGTGTGTGTGTGTGTGTGTGTGTGTGTGTGTGTGTGTGTGTGTGTGTGTGTGTGTGTGTGTGTGTGTGTGTGTGTAAACGTGTGTGTGTGTGTGTGTGTGTAAACATGAGTTCACATGGAAAATCAAACACGCAAATGTATTCTACATGTACAGTTTACCCATTGCACACACTTGAGGTCTCTTGGTACACAGGGCCGCCTATCTATCCCCGTTGCATATATTTTGAAACATAAATCCTAAAAAACCTTGACTTAACAGATAATATCAAATAAAAAAGATATAGATGATACCCATGATATCCATATTTATGTCATTTATTTTTATGAATTCTGAGCAGAATCCTCTAGAAGCACACACAGCCTTCAGTGTAGCTGGGACTGCAGGGGAGGGGTGGGGGGGTTCCATGTTCATGAAGCATGAACATTAAACAGTGATTAATAACAGAGGGGAATCAAGAGGGTGAGCGATGGCCACGGCAACGACCTTATTAAGCAGCGGGGCGTGTGTGTGTGGTTGGCACATGAGCGGTTGAACTCTGTTCACCGTCAGATACCGGCATGGCTTTTAAACGGTTGGACTTGACTTAAGTTCACCAGGACAGGTGGACCAACCGCTCATATTCACACTGACCGGCGGCTTACTGGGTAGAGCGCGTACCATATAGGCCCAGTCCTGATGGCAGCGACCCGGGTTCGAATCCTGCCCGTGGCCATCTGCTGCATGTCCTCCCTTCCATCTCCCATAGCTTCGTCGCTATCTCACTCTATAATAAAGCATAAAAATGCAAAAATCAACCAAAAAATATATATTTGCGCTGACCGTTGTTCCTTCAGCTGCACTTAACCTCTTTGTTTCCTCGATATGGAAAGGCGGTTCTGATTAACTATTGCCTCAATCCAAGCGGTATGAGACACATAGCTCTGCTGTCCTCATCAACCATGTCAACAAACCTTCTAGATTTAACGGTACTCATCCTTATATCCAGCAAAGCAAACATTGCTCCAGTGCTATCGCAATATTGACATGAGAATACATGAATAGATATGAATATATATGCATGATAATAGGCAACCTTGTTAATGGTGAATATGGATATGTTTGTTACTTTGCAAACTAATTGCAGAGATCTAATGAAAGCCAGAGCAAATCTAGTTTGTTCTGCACATCAGGTGAATTACAGATGGCTCAGCGGGAGTCAATCGGAGCGGGTTCATACCGGTTGGGATGTGCATAATCTGTTTGCTATTGAGAGGGAACATCTTTGTGCGCAGCTACCTGAATAATGTATTGCAATTAAGGCGTAATTCATGCGCTGCCTCTAAACTATTGTTGGAGTTGTGCTTTCGCTGTGAAACTAAACGAGATAATGAATGGGAAGAACGGGATCAAATGTTGAGAGAAGGATTAAATACTCGGAAATGATCCGGTGTTGTCTCGGTCTGTCTCGAACGGGATTTCATGTCCCTTGAGTATAACAGCAGCTCTCGATGTTCAGACAGATACATCGTTCTTTGAGCCAGCTGTCGGGTGTAAGCAAGGCAATACCCGGCTCCTACCATAAAGTTGTTCTCATAAAGTTTGTCCTAATGCTTGCCCTGCTTCTAAAGTGTTTAGTGGCCCGACAGTCTATAACACAGCAACGTAACAGTAATAATATGAAGTCCTCCCCATCATCGCGCCTCAAAGTGTCGACTGCGTTGGATCCCTATGGCCATCGGCTGGGCGTCCTTGAACAAGATTTCTAACGCCTAGCTGTACGTTGCTTTGGATGATATCCTCTGCTGAAATCACGCCTTGGTAGGCTGAAGGGACATGGCTAACTGTACAGAATGAATGAGTGAGACGACCTCGCGTTGCATTCAGCATGGATGTCACCACATGGGCTTGTGATCACCATGTGATGACACGTTTGTATGTGTGTGTGTGTGTGTGTGTGTGTGTGTGTGTGTGTGTGTGTGTGTGTGTGTGTGTGTGTGTGTGTGTGTGTGTGTGTGTGTGTGTGTGTGTGTGTGTGTGTGCGCTGTAAACCCACATTATAACACTTAGACGAGGACGGAGAAGGCTGTCGTAGAGGCTGGCGAGGCGGGGTCTACCAAGAGACCTGACTGAGCCTCCCTTTGCTCCGCCCTTCACGTTGATAACCCGGCCAACCCCACCTCCAGGGCCCACCCCCCCCCCCCCCCCCCCCAGGGCCCACCCCCCCCCCTCCTGGGCCCACCCCCGCCTCCAGGGCCCACCCCCCTAGTCTTCAAACGGTCCTTTGTATCACAGAGGAGAATCAAGATTAATGCACTTTCACATCCCGACCTGGCTCTGGGGGCGGGGGAACTAGTGGTATAATTAACACCGCGGGGGAGGGAGGGGGAGGGGGGCGGCAGGGGGCACCACCAGTTACCTGACACACACACACACACAAACACACACACACCGTGGGGGGGGGGGGCGATAAAAGAGTAGGATTTATGTATGCTACAACAACGCATGCTGCTACACCGGGCTCATGGTTGTGTGTATGTGTGGGTGTGCGTGTGGCCAGGGCCTAAGGTAATACAGGTACACCCACCACTCATTCTTGTCGTCCTTCCACATACGGGCGTTTTCGTTCGCTAAGGCGGCTCGTGGTCGACCTAGAGATTCCAAAGTTTTCTTGCCATTCCCTGAGAACCCCAACTCCATTGATAAAACAATCCTTTTGGGAAGTTTTGATAGGCAACCTTTGACCCTATTCAGCCTTTGTGTTTCACATTAGTCACTGGACTCACATCATCACACCCCGATGCAGCAGCGTACCCCACCCCTCCGGGTGTAGGTGATAGAGAAGGAGTGGGCAGTGTTGAAGCTAGGGGTAGCTGTAGCAGAAGTTTAAACGAATCAGCATCAATGTGGCCGGGTCTTTAGTCAAACTGGCTGTACAAACATTGTACAAACCAGATTAAGCTCATTGCAGATCTTAACATGGCTCAATGCGCACATTTTGTGTGTGTGTGTGTGTGTGTGTGTGTGTGTGTGTGTGTGTGTGTGTGTGTGTGTGTGTGTGTGTGTGTGTGTGTGTGTGTGTGTGTGTGTGTGTGTGTGTGTGTGTGTGTGTGTTTGCATGCGAGAGAGCACCTATGAATCCCTTGTATTTAGTCTCCCTGTGCCTCACTACTTCAGGGAAGTTCGGGCGGGCGACCTTTAACACGTGACCGCCACACAGGACCGCCATACATCCAAACAGCGAGGCCAGGTTGACTCCGGTGCTCCGGTGTTATTAATGCATGCGGCGCTAAGCAGAATGAGGGATCCTTCACAATGCTCTGGTGGCCTACTTCCTGGTGGCCGTAATTATAGCACGGCGGCGGCGGCGGCGGCGGCGGTCCCCTCCGTCTGTCAGCCGCCGCTTTGAATTGTTAATGTCTCCCAACGAGTCGACATCGCCATCACATGTGTGAATCTGTTTCATGCGTCGGCTAATTGCCCTTGCACCGTTCTTCACGCTTTGCTTGGCTGATAACCCTGTAATGGATTTTAAATGTAGCAGAGTTGAGGCCGCAGACCGCGTTAACCAGAGTTAACATTAACATGCCGGGCTTCCCCCCATGGTGTACTTTGTATTATTTGAGATGGATTTAGCCTTTTAAGAGTTGTTCGTTTTGTGGTTTTGTCACTGGGCATATTTGGGTACAATCTTGTAAATATTTATACATACTTTCCAGATGATAAAAGAATGCACCCAAGGATGAGTATGATGTATGGCCTTTCATTGCAATGCAGATATGAAAATAATTTGGTTTGAATGTATCGCTGTTCGTTAGAAAGGATTTAGTTGGCCACTGCGTCTTTTGTAGCACACAGCGCCTTCCAAGAGCCAAGAGAGAATTACCGGTAGTGTGCAATTGCCGCTATGGGCTGCAAATGAATCAGCCAGCGTGAGTCCCCCCGTCTTTAAAGAGGACATGCTGGCCTGCACAGATTTAGATTCTCTGATGGATAGCGAAGAAAATATACTTTTGTGCTTGGAGTTTTCTTTTGATTGCCAATTAGAAAAATACAAATTGTGATTATGCCGGCCCAGGACGTTATTTAAAATGGAAGGGAGGGGGGGTGGGGGGGTCATACGTTCAGGTGTAGTCAGGCTTTATTCTCCCCGACTCAGTGAGGCCGAGCACGTGGTTTGGGAGTGCACGTTCCTGCCACAGTCCCTCTCAGGAACGCCGATTTGAATCAATTAAGATCACGCAGTTAATGAGAGTTTTCAAACAGGGTGCTAATCTTAATGAAATTAAAATGATCAAATAATTAAATTGAAACAAATGGCAAGATAGCACTTATTTTCCGTCTTGATGTGCTGAAGAACGTTTAACGAGAATGTGTGCGCCCTCACATGTGAGAGATATGAATCTTATTTATGTTTAAGTTAAATTAACATTTAACGAGCGGGGCAAAGTCACAAACTTTATACAATATTATCAATTATCTACATTTGTCCTATGCAGTCGAGCATGGAGAAAAATCCATCTCCATGTTTATATTTTGGGTACACAATTACACTTACAAATGACCTAATTACAAAGTCAATATCAATCAGCTTCGAAACGTACAGCACCGGCAAAATTTTCTCCTTGGAAAGCCTGCAACAACTCGTCAGTTATTTCCGTTAAAAAACATCCCTTTGATTCGAAACACAAGTAATTGACTCAAATTAAGTATGTAAGCTGAACCGCCGAGCATATAGGCAACTAAATAACCTTTCAAGTCATCAAGTGTGTGAGCCCCATGCGTGGCATCATTCCAATCTGTTCCGTGGTGATTTGGGCAGGTTTAATGACGCTGTGAGATCCATTTATTTCACTGTTTGCCACAGTCTCCGGGGAGCAGGGGTGAGGGAGGCAGTAGGTTTGGTAAAAGGTGCGTGTAGGGAGAAAAGCAGTAGCGAAGCTAAATGAAGAAGGACTTCCTAATCACGAAGAATACCTCCCCTCGCCTGTGCGATAATTAAGTGTCCATGTAACGATGACGAATGAACTTAGCTTTTAATTTACTTGTTTTCTCCTCCTGCAAAGTTTCAGTTTTTTTTGGAACAGCTTGATGCTTATTGATGCAGCTTACATTATTACAGTTATGTTAATATTTTTATTGATTGAATCAATTATAATAATATATATTTATATTATAATATATCATATATTATATTATTATTGAATATGATATATTAGTCCTTAGGTGTGGTCCTAGTGCCTAGTGTTTATGCTGTTTGACCTTTGGGTCAAAGTTCAAATAAGGTCAAAGCCCACCCATATGCATCGTTAAGACTAGCCTAGCCTCTACCTCATGATCTAAATCCCTGTAAACCTCTATAAAACCAGCTGCTGAATTAACAAATAGTGAAATTGTGTCTTCATTGTTTGCCTCAAACAATGACAACAATGTTGTGAGTTGTTGAGAACTGTATGCAGTCATTAGTCTTACATGTAACTTCCTGTTTCCAGGATGTGGTCCAAGAGGACAGGAAGCAGATGAGTCTGGAGACTAATCCCTCCCATCCTGTCAATCCCCTTGGACACCGTCTCCCCCCCCGGTCTCTCCCACCATGTCAAAGCCTCGCTGGGCCGGAGAGACTCCATCATGGTATCGCCGTCAGAGACTTACCCCCTGGATTCCCAAAACACAACACAGAATTTGTACAATCATTTTATAATTTGTCGTAGTAGTATTACATCCCTCCCCCTGTCCGTCGATCGATCAATGTGCGCCGCCTCCCCGAAACAAACAGGGAGGTCAAACGTCTTGTGTGCGACGCAACGCACCAAAGACAAACTCTTTGGATCTGGATTCAAACTGGATCGGGCGGGCACTACTTCTTGCCTCCCCGGTTCAGACATGGCTCTCTGTAAGTGTGTGATGTGGCATGTGCTTGACTTCCCCCTGCTTAATAGGAAACGAGGAGCATGAAGGATGATGACCCGGGCCTTGGCGGCCGTCACGAACGTCTCCGCCGGTAACGGAGCGCTTCTCCGCCATTACTCCCGCGGCGGCTAATTAGCTTCTGTCGCCCAAGTAACTTGAAGCTGTCAGTGTGCGCCTTCGCCCACCGTGCTCGATAACTTGAGGGAATTAGTGTAGGACTGCCGGCAGACCGCTAGCGAAATTGCGAATGTTGCATGAGATGCGTGTCTTTCTCCACTGAGCTGCCAGCGCTGTGTGTAAGAAGTGTTGTTTGGTTATGTGTCCACGTTGGGATGTTTTTATCAACTTAGAGGTTGTTGTTATGCGTCATGTTAGTAACTTGTGGCAACCCGCCACGCTGAGCGCACCAACTCCTCCCAAACAGGACAGCTTTTCGTTGGTTAAAGCCACAAAAAGGCATATTTAATTACAGAACATAAAAGTCTCTCCAAAACACAAATAACGTAAACGTTGAGGAATCCACGGTCCCCTCCTTCGTGGGTGGAATCCCGTCACCCACGAGGACCGGTCTCTCCTTCGTGGAGCTCCAAGGCTGGGAGAGCCCCGAATGAGTGGAGAAGCAGGCTATTTAAGCCCTGCTTCTCCACTTGTTCCTCAGGTGCTCCCAATATCCTTAATTGGCCTCGGCCGGGTTGCCACACTCCTCCACCCTTTGCTGAAGCCTCGGGTGGCCTTTCGGAGGTGGCAGCGGTCCGGCGCGCAGCATGGCTGCTTCTGCTGCCGGCGTGGCTCGTCTCGCGGCCTAGTCTCCCGCAGTCTCGTCTCCCGCGACCTCGTCTCCCGCGGCCTCGTCTCCCGCGGCCTCGTCTCCCGCGGCCTCGTCTCCCGCAGCCTCGTCTCGGGCTGCGTCGTCTCTGGCGGCGTCGTCTCTGGCGGCGTGTCGTCTCTGGCGGCATCGTCTCTGGCGGCGTCGTCTCTGTTGCGTCGACTCCGGCTGCGTCGGCCCCGGCTGCGTCGGCCCCGGCTGCGTCGGCTCCGGTTTGGGGGTGGCTTGAGGTGGGCGCTCCCACCCAAAATGGCCCGTAGCTGGGTCGAGTTGCCCGCATTCTCCACCATAGGTGGCAACCCGCCACGCTGAGCGCACCAACTCCTCCCAAACAGGACAGCTTTTCGTTGGTTAAAGCCACAAAAAGGCATATTTAATTACAGAACATAAAAGTCTCTCCAAAACACAAATAACGTAAACGTTGAGGAATCCACGGTCCCCTCCTTCGTGGGTGGAATCCCGTCACCCACGAGGACCGGTCTCTCCTTCGTGGAGCTCCAAGGCTGGGAGAGCCCCGAATGAGTGGAGAAGCAGGCTATTTAAGCCCTGCTTCTCCACTTGTTCCTCAGGTGCTCCCAATATCCTTAATTGGCCTCGGCCGGGTTGCCACAAACTGAACAATGCCAAGTGCCTAAACGTCATGTACATGTCAAAGACTGTTATTATTTCTCTAAAATAATAGTGCCTATTTGCATTAAAAAGACAAGGTAACACCGCCTGGTCCTTCCTCATTTGATGTGCCATTTCCACGGCACACTTTGTTTTTACACTCTGGCAAGCTCCACTTAGTCACACAGGATTTGTTGTTTGTGACGAAACATCAAATTATGGTCAGAATAATAAAAGAAGAACAAAAATATTTCATTTTCCATGCAAATGAAGCGAGGAGTGTTTCACGGCCCCTAGTTATGCTGTTGCAGTTCTGCCGAGACGCGGTCAACCGAAGCAACTTACTCCTTAAGAATAATGGAAAGTTTCTCTATGTTTGTTTCCGTTGCACAGGATATCGCTGCCTTCCACGCCACACGCGCGTGCGTGCACACACACACACACACACACACACACACACACACACACACACACACACACACACACACACACACACACACACACACACACACACACACACCTCCTCCCCCTTCCCTCCCCCTCCACCTCTTCCCCCCTAAGCTGGGTGATTGGAGGGCTGTTGATCAAACCTCAGTCTGAGCCGTCAGCCCTCTCAGATGTCGGCGTACAGTAGCCCTTGACCTTGCTGTGTGTCCTCGTGGCCCAGACACCCGCTTGAAATTAAATTACAGATTAGTGGCTCCGGGCCCAAAGAGAAGGCTTTATTCAGTTGGCCCCATCTCTGCGTGTCCACCATCTCCTCATTCAGAAGCTCGGAGGGAGAAATGTCATGGGTTTTAAGGAAGGAAGTCTGGATCCCCTTCTTATGACTTCAAAGCATATCTGTGCCAAAAGTCAGCCAGAAATCGAGATGTGTGTCAAGACGGGAAATGGTGAAGCGGTGGTTCAAGGGACAGGTTGGTATGAGGTATTAGGGGGAGTTAGGAGAAATGGATTCTTGGTATTAAAACCACGATAATATATTTCATACCGAGACAAAAATAGTTGCTAGCTTGTCATTTCGTTAAACATTAACTGCCGCAAAACTTAAGCTTCTTACCCTTTCAGGATACAATTTCCCTCCTGTGTTGATTAATTAGGATCAAAATAGATCATAGTCACATTTTTTATTTAATTGCACAGTTGCCAGACAGAGCGAGCACCTTGACAGCAAAACTAATTCTCCTTCCCTCTTAAGGGGGTTGCCGTATGCACATACAAAGCATATGAAGACAGATGCAGTCGCACAACATTGTGACACATTGTATCCCTAGAAATCCATATCCTTAGTGTGGCTCATTTAAAAGATATATTGGGAAAAATAAATACAGAAAAAGGCACACCAAAAAATATGATTCTCGGTACATCTCCGTTAAGCGTCAAGCGTCACGTTTAGTGTCTGTCGGATCTTCTTTGCTTGTGTTTCATTTCAACAATAATCGCTTTGTCTAAATATCTTCAAGAGAACAGTTGGTCCTAAGATTAAACCAAAATCCTCCTCTGAATCATGTTACGGAGTACAAAAACAGCCCTTCCTTAGAACCACGCGCCGACTCTACTGGACATGAGTAGTTGGCACCGGGAAGTAAAACTGAGAACTACGGATGGATGTTTTTCTTTTGACGAGGGGAAATGCCAACTAATAGAAATGAATAAAAGCGGACTCGAGCACTAAGCAGTAAAGAGGACTCAAGCACTAAGCAGTAAAGCTGCAGACCAAATGTTTCATGGCCAGCTGTGGGTATATACACATGGATTACAGTGAAGCATGCGTGCTGAATGGCGACAGTGTCTCTATCTCGGGTCCCATTGTAAGTCACACCGAGATACATATCCCATCCCTACACTGCCATCAACAGCCATTTTGTCAGAAGAAAAACATCTCACAGGTTCAATAGCCACCTATAGGAGAGCGGTTTTGTTGGCAGGCTGTTTTGGATACCCCTTGCAACATTTGCTTTTGTTATGATTTTTTAATGAAAACTGTCTCCCTGTACAATGGCCGATGCTAGCAGGAAGGTAGTCATTGGACTGAAGTAGAACATAATAGCTTCTCAGATTGTCGTCTTGGCATTTATACCAATATGATTATGAAGTTGAAACCCTAGGTACATGTATCTAGAGAAACACAAGTTTACGAATGACACCTTATCGTTCCCGTAGCAAAGTTGTCGCGGAAACTTTGCCAGACAAAACTGGCAGCGACGCTTTAAAAACTCCAACCTTTGGCTTTGCCAAGGGAAAATAAATAAATTACAACTAAATCCACATCACTAACTCAGCTTGGCACTGTAGTTGTACTCAGTTCTATTGGCTGCAGATAGAGTACCGTGGCAATGACGTTCCTTCTGCACCAACTCCAATTGATTAGAAAACATCCAGCAGTATACAGTTTGGCATGGGCCGTTTTTAAGAGCTGTCTTTCAGCCACGAGGCCTACTTAGAGGATAACAAGCACAAAGTATATCAATTATTTGCTGAACCTTAACCCGATAAATATCTCTGCATATATAATCAGTGCAGCAAACAATAGCAGACATTTGTAGTCACATGAAAACAGTGGTTGTCTATGATGTATGTTATGGTGAGGTGAATGGTTCAGTCCAGCTCAAGTGGTCGAGCAAGGCATTCCAACTCCGCGGAGGGTGGAGGTTGACTCCCACACGGATCACCCATGTTAATAAGGGATTTGATTTGGATTGATTTCAATGTAAAGGTAATTGGCATAAGCGTTGTCAAAATGGCCTCTAATTATATTGTTACATTTTATATAATAGAATGATTAAGTGCAAAGAAGTATTTAATAAGTAGCAAATGTATTTGCTCATTTTTTTTTCTGCACATTATATGGTCTTATATAGGCTTGCCTACCTTGAGGGAACCAAACTAATGAGGCCGTTTGAATAATATTTATCTGAGATTATGTGATAGCAGTTCATTGTACTCTGTGATGCATTCTACTATTCATTTCACATTTAATATGTACTGAATGTGTAATTACTCCCTGAACTATTCAGGTTATGATTACACAGCCAATACACTTTGAAAATTTCACATGAAAACATCTGTTTGGGTTTCTTCTAAAAATATTGATCGCACTCTTCTTGCATTAGAAATCGATTGTCTTGTTTTGTCTTCCACACTGAAAGCCTGCCTGTCTAAACACATGGATAGTCACACTCTTTAGGAGTGCTCTGGCTGGAACCATTGCATTTCAATACACTTCATTTAATAATACTTTATTCGTTCTCACGCGTGTTTGGTTTGTCCTGACAGAAGAGCATTTTCCTGTACGGGCATCAAACTTTAATTCATGTCCCTGCATCACATTAGAGCAGTGTTGAATAACTATCTTCTGTTCAATGTCAACATTAACTATTCACATGGCATATGGAGAGGATAGAATACTGTCAGTAAATAAGACATGTGATACGATTATAATTAGTTCTATATGTCATATATAATTAAGTAGTACTCGTATGTTTCAAGTTTCAGTCGTCAGTTTTCTACAACATGTATAGTGGCTGATTTGATTCAAATTGTTCTCGAGGAAAAGATTGCATTCATTGATGTAAACGATATAACAGCCCATCTCATTGTTGTTTCAAAGATAAAATTTCAGATATCAGTCATTCTACTGTGTGTTAAAAGATAACAATGCAGTACACTACCATGAAATACACTCTGGCCAACCTCTTGCTTTCAAGCAACAGGTAATAGAAAAAAACACAACACTTTCTCAGGTTTCTATATTGTAGCACTTAAAGCATCTTGCCTATTTGATGAATTTTATGTATGTCGTTTTGAATAGAATAGCCTAAAGAATGTCATGTAACGTCAAATGACTTTCCACCCACAGGTTGACAGTGCAAAGAGCACAGATCAAATTATTCTAGAACGATCTATACAGACCATAATAGTGGTGCCTGGTGATTTTATATATTTCTCTTCACTATTTATGTTTACCGAATAACGTTTTTTTTTCACATGGTATCTTATTTTTTTCCCCAAAATTGGAGGAGGACTAATACATTTTTGACTGCTCAAACTATATTTATTCAGAATAACATCGAGAACACCATCAATCAAGTACTTTTGAATAGTGGAATACATTTGATCAAACAAATCTAAAATCTATTCCCCATGGACTTCGATTGAGCAGATGCTGTAAAAACAAATGTAAGCCACCAGGTTGGGTGAATGATAAACTGTGGCAATGGACTGGATTTAATTGTCCCTGATGAAGTGTGTATTTCTGAGAGGGAAACAAATAATAAAACATTTATTTTGCCAAAACCCATTAAGAAGAAGCGTTGTAAGTAAATCACTGGACCAACCTGTAAAAAAACAACAGACACAACCGGGCTTATTTTAGAAACTCAATTGTCTGCTTTGTCAGGCTCATTCAGTTCTGCTGAGTTAGTCTGTCCCTAATTAAAGTGTTCCGCTCTACAGAGTCCTGGGTCGACCCTGAGCCTGCACAAAGTGTTTGATTCCTCCATCCATCACATCTACTGTAATTACTTTTGTTTACAGTGGAGGAAGCGGCAGCTGTCTGATTAGACGTTATTGAGGAGATAACTCATGGGCGGATCCAGAAAGGGGCCCGGGCCCTTGATGCAGATGAAGCTCCTCCTCTCTGGGCTTTGAGGGGCCCCGTCCATGGGCTGTGTTCCTGGAGAGAGAGACACTGACGAATGACTGCAGGGGTGTGAATGCCCCCAAAACATTTGCCTCGGGGGCAGAGCGTCGTTGCGCTCGCGACTGCTGCCCGCCCTCTCCCCACTGTGGTGGGTTTCTCTCTCCTGCCACAGAAATAAAATAATAAACTGTAAAGTTAACAAAAAGCAATTAGCCGGGCTTATTTTCCCAATCGTTTTCTCATTAGTATCAGGCGTGTTTTATTTGCGTTATTAATTTTGGTCATTATTATTCTTCGTTCTAATTCAAAGTGTTTTACTGTTTGTTTGTATTGATATGATGCAAGGAAGGGTAAGACTATTTCAATAATAATATACGTGTTTTACTCCCGAGCATCTTTACAAGCAAACCCTCCCATAAAACGCGCCCACACCAAGGCGCTGAGCAACATCTAGATTATGTATCCTAATATATCATAATTATATATAATTCATAGAGTTGGAGATATAATATATCAGTTCAACACCTGCCATTGTATTATCAATACGGTGAATGGAAAAAGCCAATAATTATATGGAAATATGACTCTGGGGTTTAGGAGGAGTATTGGATATATATATTACACTATTGAAAATGTATGAAGTATGTGTTAGATCGGCAGAAAAACACATTAAATATTGACGCATGTTAAAATAGAGCAATCCATCCAAAGGGGATTTCATCGCTGAGT
Source organism: Gadus chalcogrammus (assembly GCF_026213295.1). Classification (NCBI taxonomy): domain Eukaryota; kingdom Metazoa; phylum Chordata; class Actinopteri; order Gadiformes; family Gadidae; genus Gadus; species Gadus chalcogrammus. The sequence goes on along the minus strand of NC_079425.1, from coordinate 23,017,238 downwards.
GTTTGGTCAGGCAGATCTCTCGGTGATCGTTCTCTTTTCAGATGTATTCCTTCTCAGTTCCCAGGATATGATGTATCTTTTGTTCTATAAACTTGAGCAATTACGTCCTAAACTATCAGAACCACTTCTCGTCCATGTAGGTCTCTAAAAGTTTTGTCCGATAAGAATTAACCCAAAGTTCAGGTCGCTGTTCACTGAATGTTAGGGAAATATAATAACAATACTCTGGCAGTTTCTCTACTCACCGGCCATACCTAGAAACCTAGACTAACAGTGACACAAGGAATATAGTTGGGCAGCTTTGCTAGAAATTATATAAGGATTGTGCTTTTTATGCTAAAAGCGTCAAATTTGGTACACAGCCAAAGACATATAGAACAATATTAGATGTGGAGGCACGACAAATTTTCAATATGCCGTCCGTTTTCAAGGTGGCCGCCAGTTACCGCCTGTTTTGCGATTAAATTTCACATTAACAATGGATAATAGGTGATAGAAACATGAAATTTGGTAAAATTATAGCCAGAGAAATGGGGAACATAGAGGGATCATCAAGACTTTTGAATATGGTGGCCATTTTTCAAAATGGCCACCAGTGACAACTGTTTTTAGATAAAATGTCATATTAACAATGGATAATAAGAGATAGAAGCATCAAATTTGGTAGTTATATGCTCAAAGACGTGGACCTGTCATACATTTTTTATATGGTGACCATTTTGCAAAATGGATGCCAGTGACAACTCTTTTTAGATTATTATTTTTTTTTTTCATAATAATGAAGGACATAAATGATATGAGGATATATGTTGGATTTATCTACTAAGGATAGCGCTTGGGAACCTTCATTTGAATTACTCCTTTTTCAATATGGTGGCAAAGATGGCAGCCAACTACCAAAAATTGTCAAGATGGCGGGGATGCCTGGTCGCCTAGGAAAACAGTGCTTTCAATACAATTGCATTCATCTTAATTGGATATCAGTTAGGGTTAGAGTTAGGGTAGTCTGTGTAGATTTGTGTACATTCACATTTCCACAAAATAAAATTGTCCTAAATATATGGATGTCAAAGCATAACCAGGGCACACTGGTGACACCACTGCTGTGAAACTCAGCATGGGGTTAAGTGACAGCTAATACACTCTGCTTTATAAATCTTCACTAATTTGTGGTAGTTTAGTGGTAGTGTAGTTTAGTTTCCTAATTGATATCTAATGTTAGCCCCACATCTAGTGGTGGATAACATGATGTAGTTAATTAGCCGCACCTGAATAACCGGGAAGTGCCGGCGCGGGAGAGCCGAACCAAGGGCAACGGGGCTTTAAATTGTATAAAAATATAAAAACACAAAGATCATCCAAATCAGAGAAATGTATGCAACTTTATTGCAACTACCATTTTTTGCTAGTTGGTTGCCATCTTGGTCACCATCTTGAAAAAAAGTATAACATAAATGATAGTTCCCAAGTGCAATGCAGATAAATCCAACATATATCCTCGATGCATAACCAACATCACATTATATCCCTCATTAATATGAAAATTGTTCTGAAAGCAGTTGTCACTGGCAGCCAATTTGGAAAATGCCCGTATTTTTTTTGTGTATTTGGACATAATGGTACCAAATTTGATGCTTATATTACATATTATCCATTGTTAATGTGAAATCTATTATATATTATCTATCTATAAACAGTTGTCACTGGTGGCCATCTTGAAAAATGGCTGCCACATCAAATTTTTGTCATATTGAAAAGTCTTGATCCCTCCACATGTTCCCCATGTTTTTGGCTATAACTAACAAAATGTATGTTTCTATCCCCTATTATCCATTGTTAATGTGAAATGTAATCTAAAAACAGTCATCACTGGCGGCTATCTTGAAAATTGGCCACCATATTAAAAAATGTGTCTGCCTCCACATCACATTTTTTTCTATATGCCTTTGGCTACAAGCTTAACAAGTTTGACGCTTTTATCATAAAATGCACAAACCTTCTGGTTATCTGCCCCACTACTACTAAACCCACACTCATTGACAATGCAAGGGCACTCTGTCAATGTTCACACTGAGAAAGAGCCTAAACAGAGTTGACAAAGGAAACAAATAGCATGGGTTTGGGGGAGAATAGACGCTAATTAGACGTATGCAGCATTCCCCTCTATTCCCCATGTGCAGGATATGTAAATTTAGCCCATAATGCACAGCTTTCCAGGGAGCTCTATTTTGTGGTTTTGTTTATAAGATAAATGCGTTTTCTACCAAATGTCAGATATGTTTTTAACATACAATTTTCATAAAGCGTGTTTAATCTATACCTGTCACAGCTGACCAGATGCGACGTTGCTGGGAGTGCTGAGTATGAGTGTGTCCTTGACTGGTAAGTTCTGTTCAATAAGTACCACTCAATGGGTAGTTCATCATATTAGCCCGGGTCCATTGACAATGATTCATTGTGACTCGTTCCTCCATCATCCCATCGCGGTCGTGTGGAAAGCAAAGGAGTGGCTGGGGCCCACAAAGCAGAGTAATTACGCAAATGTTTGCCATACACAATGTACTAAACGTATATTTGGAGTGTACACAGATTGCACCCACCTGAAGTCGTCCCATTACTGCACCCTGCTCCGTGTATTTACTAATAATGTACCTATTCTAATGAAGCCCGGCTATTTTCCATAAGGCATATCTGCTTTCCGCTCCCCGCCAGCGTGTAAGATTAATTACCCCGCTGTAAGGGGGCCCAATGCATGCTGGTGGTAATTAAAAGATAATGATTGGTCCCTTTGAGTGTTCCAAATAAAGATGCACGTCGGTGATATCCAGTATGTTCCAGAAACATTATGCCCTCTGTGAACACGGGCGTGGGCCGCAGGGTTGGCCGGGACTCGGGGGGGGGAGGGGGGGGGGTGTCGGTGTCGGGGTGGATGGAGGGTTCTTGCTGATGATAGTTAAGAAGTCGCATCTGGAGTTCAGGGGGAGCTGGCAGATCTGTTGATGTTGCCATAGCGCCGGCGTTCACCCAGCGGTGCATTCATTGTCCACCCAGCAGCACACCAGATACATATTCATCCTTTCACGTTCGATTGGAAACGGAATTAAAAACAGCTGCCGATTGATTGTCTCGTGTGTGGGGCCGACTCCCTGCGTCGTACAGAGCTGGAGAGGAATTAAAAAGGCGCAGTCGGGGGAGGTCGGGGAGTCATTTAAGTTTCATATCTGGGGATGAATCTTCTTGTTCTTGAGCTTTAAGTTTCTGACAGCTGTGTTCTGAGGATTGGGGGGCAGGGGAGAGGCTGGTGGTCCGGTCTTCCCCCCAGGGTACGGGGACTAGACTCCTGACCCCGTTTGTGTGGTTTCAAACCATGGTGACCTGCTGCAAATCGCAGGAGAAGTGCATGCGGGGGAAAGGGGAGCTTCTGCATGAAGTCTTCTACCGCTTGTGACGTGTGCTGGTAAATAGGGGGCCGCGCAGACGTCGTGTTTCCTACGCTTGATAAATTCATCCCGACAGTTAATATGCCGCGCCTGCATGAGCCGGTGTCAGTGCTGATAGATGAACGCACGTCGCCTTGTTGCCTTGTTATTAATGGTTTTATTTGGGCAAAGTGGAAATATAGTTCGTATTTTGTCCTCGTTATTGGGGTGCAGAAAAAATAATGGCATTCTCTGCGTCTCCTTTTGACTTGGAAATAACTAATTTAATATTCATTGAAGTAATTTAATAATGCACTCCACCAACGCCACCACCACGAACGGCCATCTTTGCCTCCCTGTCCATGGGAAAAGGTAATTTAACCGCCAGTCACTCAGAAAGCAGACGCCTATATGCTTCAAACCGCTCGTGTGAGATTAAAACTATGGGATTGGGTGAATGGAATGAATTTTTCAAATGGAAGCCGAGGGAGCAGTCGATTTAACGTCTGCAACAGAAGGGAACATGACGATGGGCCCCATAAAGCAGTAGGCCTGTTTAGGACTCGGGGACTGCGGGGTAGTGCTGTGAAGAAGTGTCAAGTGATTGGGTAAAATGCCCGGGATCGATCGGCGGATATTCTGGAAGCTCATTAAGAGTCAGTGAAAAATCTGCCATTTCTTTTTAACGCTTGTCCACAACCTCACAGTCGGTATGCTGTTAGGCACCGGCCTTCAGTGAAAACAATATTGCCGCTTTGGAATGGGACTTGTTGCCGCTTGTCCTTCGTTCTTTGCATGCAGGTCTGTATAACCTACTGTCTTTTGTGTATTTCACACAAATCAATGCTCCCTCAAGAGGCCTCCTGAACTAGGCTGTTCGGAGCATCCTGTTCTCCAGAGCCAACTGTAAAACACCTCTGCTATGACATTCATTAAATCCTAGTTCATTGGTAAGCTCGCTCATCTTTAGTGGTTCCTGAATGTATAATATTGTATAATAAATGTTCAATCAACCATGAGACACAACAAAGGATGTGGCCGTTCCCAGACAACCCAAAAGGAGGACATTTTTCAAAACTTACGTATACACAAAGCCGACACGTCCAATAACGCTACTGCACATATTTTGTGTTTTTGCATGCTCTCTCATGTTCATCCACAGTTTAGGAAAATGTATTAATGCATTTAGCATTCAAATATAAAACATCATTAAAGCTTTATTATAAACATGCCATAACAGCGACACTTTTGTGTCGCTGTGTAATTATACAGTATATTTGTGTAATTTATCTCAGTTAACCAACAGACCAAAGCACTGTTGGATAGACCTAAAGCCAGACTCACTGTCCCCCTGGAGGCAGGACTAAGGTTGCGAGGAGCAATAACTCCATGTTGAGCATGGAGCAGGTACTATTGTGTCCCTTTAAGACAGTTGTGTGGGCGTTTCCCCCGATTGGCCTAGATCCTACATGTCACAAAATGAAACTCCCCCTTTTTAATGGCAATCTGGTATCCAGACTCCAGACCAGGTGGTGGCAGAAATGCACCAATTACCTGGTTTGGCAGCCACGATAAAAACTGAAGAAGAAGAAAGAAGAAGTCAGTTAGCTCTCCCTAGTTAGTTTGGTCTAAATAAGCATAGTTTCCCAGGGCTCCAGTGATTGGAGATTGCCTGGTCGTCATCAGCGTGCCAAGCTTTTTATCATCCATAGGTAGGCTTATTATGCCTCTTTAATTACTGTTTCATTGAACCATTCTGGTGGGATTGTATATAGTCATCATTATCCCTAATAGTTTACTCATGTTTATTTCGATTTAGTTTTGGATCTTGAATAACCTTTTATCAGATAGGCTATGCTTTTTGGTTCCTGTTTTGTTTTGCATTTTGTTATTTATTTTAAGCCTCTCCATGAGGTCTCCTACATCTTCTGACTGGCATGTTGGTTAATAGGACCTTGCAGCCTTAGTGGTAAATATGCTGTGCTGGTGTAACGTCCATGGCTTATTTGTTTGTTTCCCGGACAAACTGACAGTGTAAAGAACTTTAGGAGCAGGGCCTAGTGGTCCTCGGAGGGGATTTCTCCCTGGGTCATTCCCTTATTTTCATGTAGTCAACTACGTGACTTGGCAGCATGGCAGTATTTGACCCAGCATTCATGCATTGAAGTTAAAGTTGAGTTGATGTATTAACTATGTGGCGATAACCTGTTATTATTTACCACATATTATTGTTAATATTTATTGGGTGTTATTCCCAAGGTATTGATGCAAGTGAAATGTAGCATAGTGATCCCTAAGCCTAGGGTTAGGGTTACACTAGAATATTCACCAGCCAAATTATCATTTCCATTTTGCCAAGAGCTAGAATACAATTTAACCCATATTTCCGATTTGACATTCACAATCAGCATCAGCGTGGACCTATAGAAAGGATTCCGTAGAGAGACCCTAGGATTCCTGCTCATCACTGGTTGGTCGGTCAGAAAGAACATGCTGTGTTTTGAAATGTTCATGCATGCAGCTTCACACGCGCCATCGACCGCAGACCCACACTATTATTTACAACGTGTTTGCTATTCCCATGTAAACAACGCAACAACTGATATACTCACTCAACAATGCATTTAAACAGTATCTCCTCCCATTCTCCTGTTCTCCTACTCTTTTTCCTCCCTCCTCCTCCTCACACGCCTCATGTTGGCGTGTCTTTTGTGATCCCCTGGCAGGCATGGCCGTTTAAATATCCCTGACTCATAACCGAGAACATGAGACCAAACGCTCGCTCATTGACAGCCGGTCAAGCCACGCCTTTTGTTAGAAGGGCGGGTCACATTGGACGGGCTGCTTTCGAGGCCGTGGCGGTGGCCCGCTCTCCAGGGGGTCTGTTATCGTCACAGCAGGGGTAGGAGGAGCGATGGTAGCTCACGTAGGGATTTGTTTGCCGCCACTACAGAGATTGTGATTAATAATGCAATTAATGTAATTATGCTTCGCAAACCAACCACAAAATGTACGGCAGGGCCTAGGTGACAATGTCGCCGTCACGTCCCGTCAGGAAACAGGAAGTGGACAAGGTGGATGAATAGCTTTGTTCCTCCTGTGAGTCACCGGCCGACATACAAGGGGGGCAGAGAAGACAGACGCTGTCGTTTATGAAGATCTTTACCACTCATCTGCTCTCTGCAGGATTGAGGTCGAGAAGATATCCACCTTTACGTCGGCCAGGCCTCGGCCGGGCAGCCATTGATTTCCAAATATGGGCTCAGGCCATATCCTTCCCAACCCTTACATTGTTCACAAAACTCCAGCCAGCCAATCCGATTGACGCTCGTGCTCTGTTCATTCTTGTCGATAACAGTTGGAAGGAAGTGAATCACAAACCTATTCTAAGTCCGAGCGAAGCCTTCTGTGCAGATCTCTGTTCATCTGTTCACATTCTTATCAGTCCATTTCAGATAAAAAGCATTTCATCGCTACACTTACCGTGAGCGCTGCCATTGTTTTAGTACTTGGCGAACTGGCTCGGCGCTCCTTGTACGGCCCTGGAAGATCAACAGAATATGAACTCTGAGATCAGGGCGGTCTCACGAGGCTAATGCTAAGTACTTCACAAACAGGCTTTCATCTTTGGCTTGGTTTTCTGTTTGGGGGAAACCAAGCCAAGCAGCTTCCACTGGCTCAGGCTGATGATGATGAGGGGGGCGATGGTTCTCCCCCCCAGGGTGGTGACTATGACCTGCTGGTGTTGGTGCTCAATGTCTGTGGGCATACAGTGAATGTCTAACTGCATTTGATTGCAGCAGAGTCTAGTAGCAGAGGACTATGCGTAACTGCATGTGTTATCTGAGACTGCAAACTGAACCGGGTCCAGCTGCTAGCAGAGTTTTTAGTTATGTCACCTAACTCTTGAGCAATCAGAAAATGTAAATCTGCGCTTTTTTTGTTGGCGTCAAAATGGGTTTAGATGGACTGGTATGCAGTCATTAGGAGATAGGAATCTAGTCCTCGGATAGAGCAATTTATATTCATAATGGCTTATAAGATAAAACCTTGAAAGGAAATTTATATTTTTTTCTGAAACTGATGAAATCGAAGATTTTAATGGTGTTCTCCTGCTTGTGGTTTTATTGGAAGCTTTTAGGAAATTTCTCCCAAAAAATAAAACTTTAAGTGCAAGTAAATGGCTGATAGTGGAGATACAATGTTATTTTTACACCGCATTTATGGTGTTGAAAGTAGGCATTAAAAATACATTTTATTTGCCCCTGTGTCCCCCCTGTACACAAATGAAAGCTGCTGTAATGTATTGTTTGGAAGATTGCTTCAGTGAAAACAATTTTACACAAAGAAGGGGAGTATAAGAACAATTGATATATCCCTGGTTTTCCTTTTGACACATTTCGAAACTGAGGAAGCTTTTCATATTCGCCCTTCAATATATTATGTACTTTCATCATTGTGGGAGGAAACATAAAACTCTGAAGAACATAAGGCCTCATTTTGTCCTGACACAAATTGCCAATCAAAAAGCAGAGACTAATAAACGTCACCGGCCCCCAAATTCAAACAACTTAACTTCTGTTGAACCTTTCAAAGTGAGGCATACAAGGACCTGCACAGGAACTAGGAAATCGTCAATAATGCTCCTATTTGAGTTAATGAGCGAGTTGATTTGAACAACAAACACTGTAACAAGAGCCACTCCTGTTATCACGTTTGCCAAGCCATCTTCTTTGGAGAGGTAATTATAAATGTGTTTCATAAAGCACATTGCGATGGAGTATCTCTAAAATGCCTTATAGAGCGTTGCTGGAAGAGTTGCACACTACAGGATATTTTCGGTAATAGTTAGCGGAAAACCTTAATGGCACGAGGCAAAAGGATTCCCGCTTGACTCGTACATGATAAATATTTAATGTTTCATTACAGTAATGATGGCAAAGGCAGTCGCTGTCAAACACCTCTGTTGTCTCATAATTAGAGGAAACTATGGAAGCCTAAACAACTCTCACATAAGGGGTCTGCCAGCATTTAAAAGATTGGTGACAGGGCGGGGAATTGCGTTACTATGTTGGACTGCAGAGCGGAGCGTTTGCTGTTAATTTAATTCTTGGCATCAGACTTTCATCTTCTTGACAATTTAAGCGTTACCAATTAGAATCCAGGACGCTCAAACAAAGGATATCCACTCTCCCTCTAAATATGTTTACTTCCTCTCAGGCCCTTGAGAGTTTGAACCACTAGTCAGCCTACTTTTGGGTTGTTTTTTCCTTCAAACAAGACCGTTGCGACTCGCGAGCTTGCTCTGAAACCAAAACTTTTAGCGCTCACCCCTGAATAAATACATATGTATTACTTTGACTTTTTTTTACAGAAAACAAAGTGCCTGATTGATCTCTGGTTAGTTCTGATCAGCCTTGGCCTGATGCTCGGCTTACAGTGGCTCTCCATCAGCTCGTTCTGCTCCTGGCTCGGAGCCTGCCAGACTCCAGAGGGGGACGGCCGATCGATACGCTGTGCCGCCGCCATTATCGCTGGACCACTTCTTTGTACATCTTTTTCCGCTGCTTCCTCCCTCTCGCCAGCGTCGAGGAGTCAGGCTAGGGTTGTGATTTACTCATCTTTAATGGCGGGTCACCCTTAATTAGTTGACGTTGCAAACCCGCCCATATGCAACTTTAGAGTCAGGTCTGTCACCGGCTCAAGATGACACCTGCTCAGGGCAACCCCACTGGCCAATCAGATCAACCAGCAGCACGCTCACAATAGCTCGCCCACTGATGCACGTTGAAGGGGGTAGGAGATAATGATGTGATGCATCTTTTGCCCACATTGGGGCTTTGTTTTTTTGTACCTTCCTGCATCAAATAGTCAACACGGATATGTTTTGTTCTTATTGTAGTCCTAAAACATTTCACTGGCTCCCTACTGAATATTAACAAAAAAAATAACTAGCTAGTTTAATAGAGTGACTCGGACTCGCACGTTGTTGCAACAAGAGCAGCCGCCAGTGCTTTGATCCAGATTAGCAACTAAAATACTAGCTAGCTGCTCATTAGCTCCTCGCAGAGTTATGGCAGTCGGGCACATAGGAAACCTGAATAATATCTAGTGAGAGGCTTGATGAATTGCATAATATCCAGATTAGCAATATGTCACATTAAGCCACTGGCTAGGGAATTGGGGAAAATTCTCCACTCCCAGTGTGATGAGAAAGATAAAAATAGCAACCTTGAAGCACAATTTGTCTTGTTACATGAACAGAATTGCATTCCCCTCCCAACCCCGCATTCAATATGTAAGGGGGGAGGGGGGGCTGGGCGGGGGACCGGGGTCTTTCGAGGCAAATCTCATCATGTCATTACGCAAATGGTAATGCATCAGTACAAACAGTGACAAATATCACGGTTAAAGCTGGCTTTTATTTGATCACCTCCAGTCGAAGCGTCTAACTTTGTTATGCCGCTACAGACGTCCCCATCATTCAGGATGTCAGCATTTGTTTTTATTTATTTTTATTTCTAATTGCAAACCGTTTCATAGCACGGCACAGTATTTTCCCCCTGACTGAAGGATACGGCCGGATGTGATGTTTCAGGCTGGAGTTAAGTATATGGGAAGCATTTAAAATAAACCTTTAACAACACCTTTTAAATAACCCAATGTGTAAAATTGAAATAGGGCATTTGGAATCACCATATAAGAATAGAGTGTATATCACAGCGTACGCTTTACAGCCCACTGCAGTAAAGAAAGGCCCACTGTATGCCTCGTTTTACCCTTACGCTTCTACTTGGCATCTTAAAAGTGTCGCTAAAGAAGTTTACGTTTACCATCTTCAGTGATTTGAGTCGGGTCCACTCCCAATCCTCTGCCGGGCCACAAAAACCTATGGGTCCTGCCTGGGCATCCAGGGCCCTAACTCAGCTGCGACTGTGGTTATATCTTTATACTACTGTCACCAGCATTGGTGAGTTCTGATACTCGCGTGCGGTCCACTTCCAGGTCAGGGTTGCGGCACAGCGGGGCAGGGAATATAACAAGGGTGTGTTTACATGACGCGACAAACAAGCCAAGCCATGAATTCAGAGCAGGATATTGGCTGGAGGGGAGCTGTTTGGAAGGTAATTACATCAAAGGCTGTTGTGGGAATATTTGGCATGCAGAAATTGCAGCCGACAATAAGCGAATCCCCTACAAGCAGTAATCAGGGACCTTGGTTGTGACAGGGAGGCCATCTTTGGGACTTTTTCCCTGTGAAATAATTCCTCTTCCATTGTTTTGCTTTGCAATTTATTAACCTGCAATTGTGCCGAGGCATAGTGCTAAAGAGGCCTTTAAGCTATTTGTCTCTTCTCACTAACTAGGCTACGGTTCGGGAGGGCAGGTTTGGTTTTGCGCACGTTCCACCTTTCCATAGCAACAGGAGATAATTTTAACTAATGTGGAAAACATTTCTTGTTGTTTTGGATTCTGCTGAAGGGCGGAGTCAAGATGTCTCCATTTGAAGAGAGATTATGATTTGTGTTCCCTCTTTAATCGGTTTGTCTGGAGTGTTTTAATAAAGTTTAATTTGTATTGAATTCTATGTCGCCGCGAATGAACCGAGGAAGACCGCTCCAGGAGTGACTTTAATTATGGTGGAAATGTAACATTCGACATTTAAGAGGATTATTAACAAACTTCAAATTGCAGTACTCTTTTAAATTCCGCTTTCCCAAATCCTCCGTCAAAGTGGAGTCATAGGGCTACTGGCACAACCCTGAACCTCCTTTAATTCGGCCAAACTTTTTTTGGAATAGTTTCTTGCCATAATGTGCTCCCAAATACTCATAGCTGCACCTATATTTATAAATTCCTGCCGTACACATACAATGCGCTGTGTTTAACCGTGGCAGAAGACTAGTGGGCCTACCAATCAATGCAATGGGGTGTGATTAGGACTCTGGAGAGCAGAGGAAGGGACAGGTTGTGCGATTTGTTTATGTGATAACGTGAGGACTGCCCCTTCTGACCGGTGACAAATCTATTTCCTGCAGCTTAAATGTAATCTCTGAAACAAGAAATCCAAGAATAATATTCCCATGTATACATGTGCGAACGAAGGTGTACTCATGTGTTGATGAGTTGGTGTATGTATCCTATTGATTCATTATCTGTGTGATATTACTTGTGTTGCGTTGATTTTTATTTATATTTTTTTCTTAATTGCCTCCCACTTATGCTAGGATAAGGGAATACACAAATAGTGTGTATGTGTGTGTGTGTGTGTGGTCCCATGGCATCACACACATTTTCTCATTAGGAAACACAAAACTAAAACTGCAATCTGAAGCCTGATTAAATGTATCATTATTTTTTTTTTTTATTTTAGTTTCCATTAGAACTTAAAAATAAATTCCCTTTATCCGACATAAACTAACAAAAAAACTAACAAAAAATGTTACTCAATTGTGTATTGCAAATGTTTGAGCAGTTTGTACATTTTTAAATTAAATAAACATAATAGCAGAGATAAACTGTGTGCTCTTAAGTAGAGCGCACAGCACCCAGGATCTGTTACAGAGTCGCTGTTTCTCAAGTTCAACGAAGCTCCTTGTTTAACAGGAATTTGGTGTGTGTGTGTGTGTGTGTGTGTGTGTGTGTGTGTGTGTGTGTGTGTGTGTGTGTGTGTGTGTGTGTGTGTGTGTGTGTGTGTGTGTGTGTGTGTGTGTGTGTGTGTGTGTGTGTGTGTGTGTGTGTGTGTGTGTGTCAGAGGGAGCGTTTTTCAGAGAGAGCGTGTGTGTCAGAGTGTATGTGTGTGTGTGTTGCAGCGAGTGAGTGTGCTTTCGTTCTGGGATCATTTGTGTGCATTGGTGTAGGAATAGAAGTAAAACTGAGTGTGAAAAGGCAGATGTTTCCTCAGGGGCCGCGTGACGTGCTCCGCAGGGGGGCGGAGGGACGCACGCTGTGCTCGCTGTAATTGGTGCATGTGTAAACGCCCGCGCTCGCTGCGGTCCCTCGCGCTGTTTGTTTTCCCCGCATATTCATCTTCCCAACGGATCGCAATCCAGGTCGGTGTGTGTGTGTGTGTGTGTGTGTGTGTGTGTGTGTGTGTGTGTGTGTGTGTGTGTGTGTGTGTGTGTGTGTGTGTGTGTGTGTGTGTGTGTGTGTGTGTGTGTGTGTGTGTGTGTGTGTGTGGAGGGGGGTCAATTAGACAGATTGTGCTCAATGACTGTCACTCGGTTATAAACCGAGGAATTCTCCTCGCATTCAAGAGCAGCATCTGGTCAAGATTACATGTAATGGAAACGGCTGGGGTGGTAAATAGCATCAATAGGATAGGTCATGCATTATAAAAAAGGTAATCTTTTCATGTTCAAGGGATTAAATCTGCATTTGTGTACCCATGCATTGGTTAGGGTGACCTGATCCCAATTCACCAGATGTAGGACAAAGGCTACGTTTGTGTGGGACAATGTGGGACAATGTGGGATACCAATGCATCGAGTCTAAAATAACTTAAAAAAAAACAAAAAAACATTTTTATTCTGCCCCTTTGCTTATAACATTACTATGCTTTGCAATCTGGTTGATTCAGTAGCACATAACAGCCTGCAAATTAAAACTAAACAAATATATATTATTTAAATGGAAAACAGTAAGCATGGTGCTTTCTTTCATTGTTTATATTTTTATGAGTCTCGCATTGTCTGTGTCGTTTCATGTCGTATTCACCTCTGTGTTAAATGGAAAAATGACTCAAGTCTCGCCTTGCACTGGTTTCACCCAGGGCTAGATAGTTTCCCAATCTTTATTGTAGCTGCATTTTCTCTTCTAGCCGTATGGGTCGTGCTTTCCTCCGTCTAGTGCTGCATGCCGTTCTGACCTGAGTTTCATTGTTTCTTGTTGGTCGTGCCCTTTACCTGCTACCGCGTCCCAGTTTGATTGACGTAATCAAACACCCCACCCCGTCCCTTGATGACAGCCATCACTGCTGTCACCGCAGACAGCTTTTTGAGGAAGAACCTAACTGTTTAAGCCAATCGGGTTGCAGCTAAACTTTGATTGGCCGGAGTACTGTTGACGCAAGTCGTAGGCAGCAACTTTCATCTGGATGGAGTTTCAATGGCTGCGTCCCTGAAACTGAATGCAAACGGAAGTGAGGGAACTTGATGGGTTACAGCCACACATTGGGTCAGACCAGCATATCTGGGAGGTTTGGTGTCTAATTGATGGTGTATATTTGACTCTTGATCACCAAGCCAGAAGGCAATCGTAGACTAAATGAGGTAAAATCAAACCCATCCCCTGTGATGATACAAATAGATCCAGAGGAACCTGCTCTTGACATTTATTTCTGGGCCTTATGCTCTTTGAGGTTTTTTGCTACTCTGTCCTTTTTTCTTACTCTAGGGGAAATAATAGAGACAAGACAGCAAGCAGGGCCAAGGATTTGGGTCAGAACCGCAAAGTTGCAAAAAGAAACGCATGAAAGAATGCATACGCAATGATTACCTGATATCTAACCTAAGTCAAATTATATATTAAAAGAAAACGATGAGTTAATGCTGAAAACTTTATTAGAATAGGTTGATTTCACAATACCACAAAAACCTTTTTAGTCAATTTTATAGTATTGAGATAGAACAGCAAACATTTCTGAAGTCATTTACATGCTATTTTGTATTGTCTAGCATGTATTAAATCCTCAATGCTGTTTGTACTAAGTATAATGATCAATAATCCCAAATCCATCGTCTCAGACTTGTCTCAAAGCAGGGATCTCGGCAAGAGCACAGTGTTGAAAGATGAAAGTCAATATACCAACTAATGACCTATACATCCTCCCCCTCCCAAAGGACGTAAGCTATATGGATTTCTATTTAATCTACACTACCATTTTGTAGACATCCTATATTGGAGCTGTGTTATTTTAAAGTGTTTTGTTATTTTGGCCGGTTGGAACGTCAGATGGTGCAGTTGGAACCAGCTGGTGGCAGGACATCATTCACCAGTGATCTGCTCCTATTGTTAGTGTCCAGCCTACTCAGAGACTATACATTACCAATGATTCATACGTATAAAGGAGGCATGAAGAGCCTCGCAAACCCTTAGGTGGTCGTCACTGAGAAATCATGCAGTCGCTGAAAACGGAAAGCTATTCAGGCCATTCTTGATTAATCTTGCTTCCAGCAGTCCTACTATGTTAGAGCAGACCTCCTGATCCAGCGGTTCTACTATTTAATAGCAGAATTTCTGATCTAGCAGTTATACTATGTTACAGCAGAACTTCTGATCCAGCAGTCCTACACTGTTAGAGCAAAACTTCTGATATAGCAGTCCTACTAAGTGACAGTATACCTTTTAATCCAGCAGTCCTACCGTGTTACAGCAGAACCTCTGATCCAGCATTCCGACTATATTATAGCAGAACTTCTGGGGGGAGACCGCTAAGAGCTAGGGTCGGAGACCAGAAACTGAAAGGGCGGAGTTACGCCTTGCTTCCGGCTTCGTTACGGAGATATTGCACAGTAACAAATTTATTTTTGTGAGTGGTTGAGGCTTTCTGAAGGGGATTCTGAAGGGGATAAGTGTATTTCTACAGTGTGGGTGTGTGCGTGTTCATCAATTTTGCTTTTACAGATCCCCGCCTCCAGCAACGTAATTGGTCACAACAGATATGAAGTGAAAGAAAGTGAGACGCCCCGTTTGCAAAGATTTGAGCGCGTCTGCCGTCAGACTCTAGATATGAATCTAAAGGCGGATTTTGAGAGATTAATTCTAGAAATACACATAATGGCTTCCTCATCAGATTAATTTGCCATGAAGAAATCATTCTTGCCAAGGCCATGGTTTTTACATTTTTGGGCAATCAACATACAAACAATTCGTTAGGCAAAAGGGTTAGACGTTACAAAGAAATATATTGGAATAACTTTACCATTCCAGGTCCTAAACATCCTCGCCGAACCTTTATCCCTAGGTCTGTGACAAGACAAACAAGCAGTAGGAACTGGTACGACTTCTTGTATGCCTTATTATTTATCAACTATTATTGCAATGTATAAACTATTGTAGCTCTATCTACAGTATACAATATACTCTGTTTATTTATGTGCAATAATTAACATTGGGAAAGCATTTGTATAGACATATTCATCTATTCATGCAAACCAGTGTGTATAAATGCAATTATATTTGTATTTAACCTCATCATTCATCCATGGATGTTTTTCTAGAAAGGTATGTGTGTTTATCCTAATCATTCTTCCATGGACGCGCTTGTGGACGTGTTTGTGTGTTTATCCTGATCATTCTTCCGTGGAGGTATTTCTAGACAGGCATAGAGCAGGCGGCAGGCTGAGGGGTGTGTGTGTGTGTGTGTGTGTGTGTGGGGGGGGGGGGTCTTTGTGGGCTCGTGCAGCTCCCTTGTTGCTCATCAGATTACCAGCGGAGCTATTTTTAGACCGCTAATAAGAATTAATTTGAGGCTTGGACTTCAATTGAAACCAGGTGTAACACGAATGCGCCAGCCAGGAAGTATTTAGCGTGGAAAAAATGGACAAAATCACAAATTACCTCCCAAAGTAATGGCTGACTGTTTGCATGAAGGAATGATGTGATAGCTCATACATTATTTAAAAGGGGTGAGTGAAATATTTAAGGGTTGCTGTGGTTTGCCATCACATTTCCTTTGAGCGGAGGGCATTGTAAGTGTCAATTGTATCAACTAAATATTTTAAGGGTTTGACACGGTAAAGGCCTCCTCGTCTCCCACCCGACGATGTGCCTCTGATACATCATTCTCCCGCTCGCTCACGCACGCAACGCAGCCCCTGATCTGCTCCTGACCCGAAGGAACTGTCAGGATCGGTTTTAATTCTGCGTGGTGCCGCCTGCTGTCATATCTACTCCAGTGAAACTAATCTGTTCCATGAAATATTAAACTTTCACGCTCAAAAGGCGAGAGGAACAAGACAACTGTTGAAAAAAGAAAACGGAAATGTCAAGCTTGCTTTTGAACCGCATTGAATAACTAAGCTCATGTCTGATGCACTGGCAATATCCTTTGTGGTTTGAACTTGATCTAATTATTCATAATGGATTATAATAACAGTAATTACAATAATACAAGCCTTTGATGTGTTCGTATTGATTGATTTGAATACTAATTGGTACCATACGTACAGTCTGTCTGCCTTCCAATTAATGTTGACGTGCAACACATATTTGAGGGCGTTGGAACGATAGCCCTGGAAGAACATCACTTTATTAAAAAGGTTTTTTTTTGCATCTGCTGAATGACCTTGAAGGACTATCCAGGTATCGCTTTCACCAAATGGTATCCTGCGCTAGCTGATCTAGCTTGCTAAGTGTCTCTTGTAGCTGCTTAGAAGCAAGCCTCCTCTGGCGTGCCAAAATCCCTTCAGCACGACGGAGGAACATGAGAGCTAGGGCTGGAATAACAAACCGATTTCCAAGGCATAAAAAAGCCCAAAATGTAAGTCAATGTGATTATTTTCACTCAAAGGGCTTTAGTCTTGTAATAATTACTAAATCTAGAGCAGGAATGCTAGTCTACGGGCAAATTGGAATACCTTATAAATAGGCAAAGAGATACAAAAAACACAAAATGGCTGAGATACAATACCGGTTCCCTCATCTCCGAAGAATGGCACTCATGCATTATGGAAATTCACTAATGAGATCAGCAAAATTATTCTACCACAGCCGCGGAGATGTAGAGAATACTTGTGAGTGTATATATATTTATATAATCATTTGTTTGACTATTTATTTATTATTTCATTTCAATTATTTATTTGTCCTCATTTCGGGGTAAAGAAATGATGTGAGTTGCTATGAGTTCAAATTGGTTTCCATGGTGATGTAAGGCAAAAGGGCTCGACAATAGGCATTTGTTTTCTGTGTTATGTCACACAAAATGTGCCATGATTTGGGGGTTTGGAATAAACGATTGTGTGTGCGTGTGTTTGTGGCTGTGCCCAAAAGTACTTGGACTATGACACACGGAGCAGTAAATGTTTGGGAGAGTGCTTCCTGGATGTTGAGAGAGAGGGTTCTGTTTATCACCCAGGCCCCGGCTCCATTCCGTGAGCACAAATTACCAATAATGCCCTTCATATGCAGATATGCGTGTTTAATTGTTACAGTGCCTGATTCTTAATGCATGAGAGGAAATGCATCCAAACATGCAGCATTTGAATGAAATATTCAAGCCTCGGAATTTAATATTCTGGCTGTTTTTTGGGCTTCAGCTTTGATGGGCCGCAATGCAACCCCAGACTGCCTTTGTAACTTGTTGTTTTCTTTAGTGGTTGTATAATCTTGGCAAATATAATAAGGGATGGTATTAAAGTGAGACAAAACGTTGAAATAATGAATTATTTAAGACTTAATCCGGTATTCTCGAAGATTAACGTTTTGTCGTCTTTGACGGCACCCTAACTTTTCCCTGTAGCCCAACAGTTTCACCACCAACTCCCAGTTCATAACATTTATAATACTGTGAATGGGGGCTTTCATTAGGGCATAGGCCCAATCACCATTGTGTTCTCTCATTTGGTGATGGATTGGGACTTAATGGACATTTATTAACATGAAAATCTTTAAGGTAACCTGCTAAAGCATGTTCCCTTTACATAAATCGAAATGTATCCGTCTTGACTTAAATAAAAGAGACATTCTTATTAAACCACCAGGTGTGAATCTGATTAGCCTTACAAGCCATTTCGAAAATCTGCCTCATATTCTCGAAATGGTTTGTAAGGCAGAGCGTTTCTTGAAAAAGTCACGGCCGTTTTATTAAACGCCTCTCCCAGCGTTTTTTTCTGCCATACGGAGCGCTGAAAAAAGTTCAACTTTCAGGAAGAAAGCCGTCGACGTCAGGCGTCTTTTGGGCAACTGACCAATCACAAGCGGAACATTGACACTTCGTCACGAAGGAAACTGTCAAAACAAGAAACAATGGTGGACAAATCACGCGGGAAAGTGCCGGTGGAGCGATTAATAGTTTCAATTACAGAAACTTTCGAGATCTACGACATGTCTAATGGGCTCTAACCTGGATACGTAGTAGGCGAGTAACGTCGGGTCTAGAATGGGTTCGTTGCTAGGCGATAGAAAAAACGCTCTTGGCGCTTATAAGACAAAAAACGCTGGCAGCTTTTTTTTTTACAACGGTTACAACGGTTGGCTCAACTTTTCCCTATTACAAAAAATGCTAGATGTGAACGCGGCCATAGGCCATGTTCACATCTAGCGTTTTTCAATCACAAGCGGAACATTGACACTTTGTCACGAAGGAAACTCTCAACTGTCAAAACAAGAAACAATGGCGGACAAATCACTCGGGAAAGTGCCGGTGTTCTGCCAATTTCTGCTCCTTTGTCAGATTTTGCTACAGTAGTGCGACTCGATAGCGGAGTCTATCAAATCATGCTACCCATCATGATGATTCTGCAGTGGGAGCAGTATTTGATAGAGCTGATAGGTCTATCCACATAGGCTACTTTACCCCTGCTATCTTAAATAAAGACATTATAAACAAGCAAGTATTTCAGATACTCACCCTTTAATTTGAATTTTGAAGCGTACCTCCTAAGGTTTAATTTCTGGGACTTATCAAAGCCATCCGTGAATGTTCCCAGAGACAGGAGGTCAAGAGATTGTTTCCATCTTTCTTCCATAGCTTTACAAACACAAGTATTTAGAATTTATGTAACACGATAAATTTCTTGTGATAACAAGACAAGATGTCTCCCCCTCCACCACCGACGAAAACTTTCTCCGCTCCCAGACACGTAAAGATAACACATATATCATCTTATTTCTACATTCATCAGAAGTTTGCATCATATTTACGTTCTTACAGGTCAAAACGCACAATGTTAAACATATTTAAGATAATTGCTCAGTTAAAAACATGTTTTAAAGAAAAAACTCACCATCGTCATAAAAGGTAGCAGAAACTGATGGGTGCGCACGCAGGATCGCACATTTTCGAGATGCGCTTGGGGAGAACCACTAGGTAGTAGAATTTGATGGGAGAATTTGGCACAACAACGGTGAAGCGATTAATAGTTTTAATTCAACATACAGAACATGTCAAGATCTATGACATGTCTAATGGGCTCTGGCCTGTACGTAGTAGGCGAGTAACGTCGGGTCTAGAATGGGTTCGTTGCTAGGCAATAGAAAAAACGCTCTCGGCCCTTTTAGGACCAAAAACGCTGCCAGCTTTTTCATTTGTTGAAAAAACGGTCTTCTCAACTTTTCCCTATTACAAGAAACGCTAGATGTGAACACGGCCATAGACTTCGGCAGCGTTTTGAGCGTATTATTTTTGCGTTGTCAAGGTTAACATCCGGTTGATGTTGTATTTGACCATTTAAAGTCACATTTTGTAAGTTTCATATTTAAATTTAATGGATGTTTATACAAGTTCATTTTTTGTTCACAAATAACTCTACTCACAACATTGGTGGCAATTTATTTTCAGTTTATTCTTTCAGTTTTATCTCAAAACAGTTTACACGGGTAGTTTGCTTTTGTCTTCAAACGCTACCTTGTGTTGTTCTTTTCCACGGCATTAATCATTTTTGAAATAGGATGATCAATATCAGAGCCCTTTGCTTTGTGTCCCTTAACCTAATTAGAGTGGAATTACGTTTTGTTAGTGGATAGTCTTATATTTTCTCTGTCTGATGATATTTGCATAAAATGTGGTTTCATTGTGTAAAATCAAGCCTAATTAATCACAGCAGAAACCACCCCTCAATTTATTTATAATAGTATTCCCTTATTCACATGCACAAGTCATTAGGAATCATTTAATTGACTGTTTAGTGTTTAAACATGATTTATTGATTTACATAAAAATGTTTTTTTTTTTCCTACTCGTCAATTCGATACAAAGGTTCTTACGCACCACCAGATAAATCTTCCTATCCCTTGAATGAAGCCATGGAAGGGGCTGATTGGTTACTGGTATTGGTCCCTCCCAGGTCATCTCTACTGCCCTGTTAGTGGATAAGATGTCATACACCCCCACAAACACACATACACACACATGCTAACTATGTAAAGCTCTTTGGGTACCTTCAAAAGGGCTCTACAAATGCAATCAATTATTAATATTATTATTATTATCAATTATAAATATTTTACTGAAAATGGTCTGCTAATGGGAATCTCTATTTCTTTGAAACTTTTGTTCGAATTAACATATATATATATACATATATATGATCATTTTCAAGAAAGGGTAATGGTTAAGAAAACTAATGATTTCTCAGAATTTGGAGGGAATCAGCCATCAAAGTCCTGTTGTGACCCAGCAGCCTGGACATGCATGGTGCAGAGCTTACATTTGACTTGGGGCTGCTTGCGAGTGACTGAACACTGTTGCCTTTTATTTATTGGTGGAAATGAAGAGTTTCCCCCTGTGTCTTTCAGGTTTACCCTTTCTCTTTCAGTATTCATACGCGTTCCTCTTTGTCCTAATAAGATGGACTATGTGGCAGATGAAGCTTTAAAGCCGTCTTGCGTGCGCGCAAAGAAATTAATAGTCCTAGGGTGCATCTCGCTTTTATAACTTAACAAATATTTAATGTGTCCTTCTGAGGAGAGGAGAGGGTATGAATTATTCAAATATCCAAATGCTAGCTGGATGTTTTGACTGTAAATACAGTCAGTATTTGCATTATCAAACCACATTTCCCCCCTGGAGACTGTGTGAAAAATGCTGTTTGCAATATGTGTGCCATGGTCGCGTTAGACATAAGAGTGTGTCAGGTAACACAATTAAGGAGCCGGGCTCGCAGTCATCTGTGGGAAACGTAGGAGATTGTGTGTGTGTGTGTGTGTGTGTGTGTGTGTGTGTGTGTGTGTGTGTGTGTGTGTGTGTGTGTGTGTGTGTGTGTGTGTGTGTGTGTGTGTGTGTGTGTGTGTGTGTGTGTGTGTGTGTGTGTGTGTGTGTCGTGATTAAATGGCAAACTTCCCCGTCGTAAAGGCCCCTCGCTTGTCCCGTCAGCCTACCACGCCCTCCTCCCTCTGTTTCCACTCAGTGCCTCATCGCCTGCTCGTCCCACGCAGCCCAACAGGGGAGCCAGAGATGCTGTTGTTTGGAAACGTAGGACCTCCATTTGACATTGGTCAAACTTTGTGGTATTGTATGCAAATAGCTTAAGATGAAGGTGGGAACGGTTTGATGTGCAAATGATGAGTTTAAGGGCATTGTGGATGCGCAGGCCATCCCATCTCTGATAATTACCTTCGCTGCAGAGGGAAGACGCTTCGTTTGAGTGGGAGCTAACATGTGGTTTAAAACACCCCTGATAGAAGGATGTTTGTGTATACAGCACGGAACAGCATCGACTTTCGATTTAAACCTGTCGTTATTGAGTACGTCAGCAGCTGACAATGTCTGCTAATGAATGGGCTGGTGTGGTGGATACATCAATGGATCTTCCTCATGACTGTGGACACACGTGGCGATACACGGAAGCAATGAAGAAGAAACCGCCAGCACACCCCAGGTTTTCTCATTTATTACTTTTATTTAACAATTTGGATCCAGGAAGAGAACAAGAATACAGAAACATGCCAGAAATGTACAAGTGCAACATAACAATTCAAACCTTTGATAATTTTCAGGTTAGCTAAGGTCGGGGAATCTACTCCTTTTTGTTTAAAATGGATCCATTCGTGTCCATCCAAAATGGATGACTGGCTCAGCTCTTCACATTTAGCTTTATTTAAATTGTATATGAGGCAAGATTTGTAATTGTCTCAATTATATTTTGCCCGCTGCTCCTCACCGGGCTTCCTTTATGAAGCTCAAAGAGTTATGTTGATCACAGCACTAGGCACACCCCAGATTAATGAGCCATTGACAGACTTCCACTGGCTCGCTCCATTTCTTTTATTTATTTCTGTTTATTTATTCATTCATTGTCTTTCTTCAGAAAGTGATTTTGCTGCAGGGGTATTGGTTCACTTTCGGATCCACCTAGACTTGATTTCAAGGTAGCTGCACTGTTTTGATTTAGTTTTCTCTAAGATATTGATGCGCTGCAGTCAGAAGAAGAGTAGCACGATACTAGCATACGTTGTTCGACGGATTCAGAGGGGGAGAAAAACTGCCCAAAGGGATCCAGTCTCTTGCTATTTTCATTTATTACAAATCAGGGAAATATGAGCCTCACTCTGATGTTTTTGGTTGTGACGGGGAGAAGAATGTAATGTTTCCACAACACTTCGTAAACGGACGCAGGATGGGATTGTTGTTGTTTTTTTGCACACTCACCGCGGCGAGATAGATAAGGTTTTTGTTCTGTGTTTGAGAGCGGATACTTTCAGGGGAAGATCGGTGTTTTCCACGCCTCGAGGGCGTGAGCAGTAAAAGGAGCGCAGTAAAAAATTGCCAAGGTTGACTAAGGACAGATAAGAGTCACAAATGTGTTATAATTAAGGAAGGGGACGTGCTCCAGCTGCTTTTTATCTGCTGTTCTGTGGGAGGGGGGTGACACTGCTACGAAGAGCAAGGGGACTGCAACACACAAACAAACACACAAAAAACCACTGGATCAATTTCAGAGGATGGCTTTTTAAATATACACAAGTAAGGACATAGGACACATTTGAAATGTAACACAAGCAAGTTAGTAACACAATGTAACACAAGCAAGGACACCTTTCGAAAACACCGATGCTCATGAATAATGAATACGGCTTCCATATTCGTGACCACCCATCTGTGTATATGTGTGTCCGAGGGTGCTGGTTTGTGTGTGTGTGTGTGTGTGTGTGTTTGTTCGAGTGCGCCGAGTGTGCACACATTCCGTGACAAGGCGGCCCCTCCCAGAACGCTGGCGGTTGGGAGATGCGGCCTGCGGGCTGTTGGTCGTGTTGATTAATAGAGGGGCCGTGCAGCAGGACTGCACTGTGATTAATTGGGCTCAGGACCTCATCTGCAGTGTTTTGATGAAAATGAAGAGAGGAAGTGGGGTTGTGCCGCCAGAGCAGAGAGGGCTGAGCGCCGTGGCAGGCAGGCCGTGTGACGAAGCGGCCCGGCCACCAGCCTGATTGTCAGTGTAGATAGCCGCTCCTGCTACTGTCGTGACACCTGTACTTGTTACACACCTAGTATAATTGATCATAACCAGGTGTTTTTTTCTTCAATTCTAGAAGACGATCCGAGAATATACCAAGTTGGAAGACGTGTTTGTTAGACTTAAATAAATGGAGAAATACATAAAATTCAATAAAAAACAATGAACAACTTTATATTGTCTGTTATTAAGTAGGGGAACCAAGGTGAAAAGGTACATTTTACAGTCAAGGTAAATTGTAGTGAGCATTACTAAATATTGTAGGAGGTACATGTTAAGGGAGCAGATCTGCAGAAGGAGGTGCATGTTAAGGGAGCAGTACTCTAGGGTGAAGGAGGCGCATGTTAAGGGAGCAGTACTGCAGAAGGAGGTAGAGGTTAAGGGAGCAGTTATTCAGGGTGAAGGAGTGCATGTTAAAGGGAGCTATATGGTGAAGGAGGTACATGTTAAGGGAGCAGATCTGCAGAAGGAGGTGCATGTTAAGGGAGCAGTACTCTAGGGTGAAGGAGGCGCATGTTAAGGGAGCAGTACTGCAGAAGGAGGTAGAGGTTAAGGGAGCAGTTATTCAGGGTGAAGGATTGCATGTTAAGGGAGCTATATGGTGAAGGAGGGACATGTTAAGGGAGCAGTAATGCAGAAGAAGGTGCATGTTAAGGGAGCAGTACTTGAGGAGAAGGAGAAACATGTTAAGAGAGCAGCATGTTGAAGAAGGTACATGTTAAGGGAGCATTGATTCGTCCCAAAGTGTGTGTCTCTACATCGATCCATTGACTGCACGGTGCAGGAGGTGGGAGTGGGAGTACTGGTGAGAGTGATGGACTACTGCTCCAGAAGAGGAACCTGACCCGGCCCTTTTCCCATTAGCAGCAATTAGAGCGTCAGTGTGAGGAACGCCTTCGCCCGCCTCTCTAATTGTAAATCAGCTTTCCAAAACACGCACAATCACTTTTATTGTCTCTTAAACAGCGGTCGAAATACCAGGTCGGGGCAGGTGGAAGTCCCTGCCAGTGTTTAAAGGACAGCGTCTTGATTTTCTAATTAGCTGCCGTGCAATTAATGACATCAGCCGGATCAAAGAGGGGCTGGAAAGGGTGGGGGAAAGTCAGGATAATTACATTCCGGACATAGAATTTGACACTTTTGTGCACAATACGCGACAGAACACGGCAGTATCCATATTTTTGGATAAGAAAAACGTATGTCCTTTTTAACGAGCGTGACACGATGACCAAACTATGGATGTCTGTAAAAGAAAGCTGGGTGATGCAGTAATGACCCGACAGAGTCCCTTCCTTGGGGCTTACGTCAGTGTGAGATTTGTTGGAATGACCCACAGAGGTCTGAAAGACCGTGTGTCTGTGAATGCAGTCTTAGGGGCAGCCATATACAACCGGTGGAACGAAATGACCCGTCATGAATGCATTTGGAAACTCAAGCCAGAAATCGGCTGTGATTTCACACGGTGCAGTACTTAATCGCAGACACAGGCGGATCTCCGGTGGGAGGTGAGAGGACCCATCTGGGAACCGCCGGTTCCCAGATGATAGATAGAAAAAACAGGTTTTTTTCTATCTAAAATAATGAAGTTATCAAAGTGATAGGAAAATTGAGAACCTTTTTAATGTGAGCTAACAGAATGAATAAAATTGACTTGGATAAAATAAAAGGTTCACGGTGGAAATTGGGGTCATGCTGAGGTAGGACCAAGCCAAGTGGATGATGGCAAGGTGTCAGCCATCTCTAAATTAGAGCCATCCCATTGCATAGTCGCACCCACCTACAGGCCATGTATCACCTCCCAATAGCCTCACCCAACATGTGTTCATGTCCTGCCTGCAAGCTCCATGCAGACAGGACATGAAAACGAGAATCAGCTGCAGGTCTCCCAGGCTCTGGGTCCACCACAAGGCCTCAGGGGTGTCCATGGCATGATTTATTTGGGGTACAGTACACTGGAGTTACACATATTGAATGTAAGCAATGGCTGACTGCACCACTGACTGTCTGTCTGAAAGTTCTTTCTGATGTTTTAATTTCTCTTTGTGAATGTCCCTCCATCCAAGCTCTTTTCCCCATCCATGCCCTGTTTTACATGGGTATAGATTCTCTCATAGTTATCTCAGGCAACAGACAATATTTTCATAACAGGAACGTAAAAGTACTTTCAACTTTGCGAGGTTGATGCAGTGTGCAACTGGTTGTGACAGGGTTTTAAACAAAATGCCTTCAAACCGCCACCGTGTTAGTAGGAGTAGGAAAGAGATGAAGGGGGAGAAAGAAGGATGAATTCTGTTCTGTGGGTTCTGCTCTGACGCTATATCTCTAAAAAGCGGGTTTTAAACTTCCCGAAATGAATCCAATTACTGGGAGGGCTTTCGGTGGCACTTGTGGAACTCTGGGTAATTGTGTAACCCTAATTTTCCCGCTGCCCGAGCTCTGACATAGACCTGTCATCTCCCCTTAAGCCTCGGCTGTCGGCGGCGATGTGAAAATGAGATCTCCCCTTAGCTGAGGAAACGCTGAAAGGAATATTAGAGGCAGCAAAAGAACAAAATCATCTTTTACAGAGCAATCCCTTTTGAAGGGGGACTTTAACATCTATACTGCCCTCTCACATGCCATGATGTAACTAGGGGGTGGGGGCACTGTGAGATATTCATTTAACGTTCTTTCAGATAAACAGACAGATAGAACTCCTGTGATTAGGGTGTTTAGTATTGCAATACCCAATGCCCATGTTAAACTTTTTCTTTTCATCCCTTTTAACAATTTAGCTTTTTATTTATATTTCGTTTCCCTTTTTGCCAGTGTTTGGCAAGTGTGAATTCCAAAGCAACAGTTTTGTCTGCTCTAAAGAGGGAGATAATTGACCATGGGGATGGCTTGTCGTGTTATTGATTGCGAGTGTTCCACGGAACTTTACTCGGTCCCACCCTGTGCATACCTCAACAGCCCCCGGCCCCGGTCTCCTAATGCCTTATGAATATTTTATGCAAGGGCATGATTGTGCGCTGACATCTGGCTATTTTGTGTCAACTTTGGCTATTGCGCGTCCCTTCAGAGGAGTTTACACCGAGATGAAAAGGCGTTCGGTGGTCGGATCCAGGGCGGTCAGGCAATTGAAAGTGGGGAGGAGAACATGCTCTGAATGACAATAATCCAAGCGAGCGACTGGAATGGGGGATAAACGGAAGCTGGGGCCATGTTTTTTATTTATTGTTGCATAATGTAATGGTTGGTGATTCGATATCTTCCTAACGGCCGTTGTTATTTCTGTTGAACTCGCTGGTCACTAGAAACATGGATGGAGAACGTATCCCTCCTGACCTGGCTCTGTGGAGATTTGACTCCAACATATTTCAACTTTAGATCACTCATTAGTTTGTTGTTTTTGGTGTGATCTGCTCCCACAGACAACCTCTGTTCCTCTGCTACTATTTTCCCTTCAGTTCCCTCAAAGAAAAAATGGAAAACCAAATGAAGGAAACACTGTTCCAATGGACAGTAGATGGGCCGGCTCAGAGAGCATTTTTTAACTTTATTACTTAATAACATTTAGCATCCAAGAATGCCGAGACTTTTTACTCATTGCTAACTTCATTTCATATGCTTTATCTGATAGGGTTAGGGTTAGACATACTAAACTTGCAGGTTTTTCACTGCATTGTTCTGGATGACAAATATTGGGGAATTGCCTATCAACTGGATTCTTATGTTATATCGCTAACCTCACGTATAAAGGTGTGTGAGGTCGTGGTGGATTTTGGGGTGACTGGTAGAATTAACGCAGATAGACGCAATTCTACCGCCTTTGATCTTTGCAGCCATCACGGTGCCCCCCCCTCCCCTCTCCCGGTCGGACAGCTCCCATGCGGTGCTTCACGTTCCCGCAGTAGAGCATCAAACAGACTCTCTCCTCGTGTCTCTCCCACATGTCTGGCGCAGATGCCGAGACAGCCACGCTGGTCTGAGCAGCGCTGCAGTGGGGCTCTCGAATCAGTCGTTTTGAACACAGCAGCACGGGTCGTCAGTATTTTATGTCTGTGTGCGGCTTAAAACGAGAGGCAATCAAAATTGACCAAAACACAAAATCTGCATTTTTTTTGTATTTACTATGTACTTAAATCCATCCTCATGCATAATTAACTACGTAAGCAACTGCTTTCTTCTTTAGAGCGTTACCCTGCATGAATCCTGAAATGGAAATAAACTTCTGTGCGTGCGCGTGCGTGCGTGTGTGTGTGTTAGTCATAGTTTCCAAATTCAATCGATGCAAGGCATGTTTCCGTCTGCATCAGCAGAGAATATAAAGGACAGTAGCAAAGGGACCTCTCTCAACATCTGAAGATTGTTTGACCTTGTTTGTCTTGTATATTTCAAGCTTCAGTTGCTATCAGTTAACCATCTACATTGTTGATACAAACAGGACTTGGTTGACAACATCAAAACACTGTAATTAGTTAACAACGACACAATTTCTGCTTTGTAATGTTTTTTTTCTGATTCTGGCTAGCTCTGACAGGAGTTCCTTCAGTAAAAAAGTTAACAAGTGATATGTTACTCTAGCAGGGTCATCATTAGTCACGTTTATGGAAGGATAAATATAAAGATGCTATGAATGCCTTGACTGTTTTTGTACACTTTTGTTTTACATGAAATTCAAATGAGGCTTAATGTAGGTTGGGCTGATGAATGTCAGAATACAGTATGGGATTTTTTGCCTCTGATACTCCATACGCCATATTGAGAGGTACTGTAAAATTCAAAATAAACATAAATCCACTGTAACCTAGGCCAATAAATAAGCCACGTCTCAAATGAGAAACTCTGTGGCAGTTTCAAACACAATAGTGTCTTGCCATAATGACTCATTATTTCACTATCATCGACTAAACAATGACAAAAGAAACATTTCTACCAATGTAATAACTATCATTCTAACACTCTTATGCTCGCAAAATGGCAGTGGTCATTGCACTGTGATGTCACGAAGTCCAAGCCCCATCAAATGGGAATCGAAAAGCTATAATTATATATAGGCCTAGTTACATATTTTTTTCTTTATTTACTTTATTATACCACAGCAAAAACAAGAGCTTAATAATAATGAACTGCCTTTTACCAGCTTAATTTCCCCCCAACCTTTCTCTTTACATCTGTCCCAAGACGGTACAATTTTGCTCGCTCTTATTCTCCATCTGACCATCCCAGGCAAAACATATCCCAGGGTGGCCGATTTACCTTATCGTGTGTCAGCAGTCTCCTAACTTCGAGGTGAAAGGTTGGCTGCATACGTCCCTCTCTCTCTCAGCTGAAAAAAGAAAGATGTATCGCTTGGCCGTGGCATATAGGCTAACCTAGAGAGTCTTCACCTGATGATTTGAGGATTTTTCTTTTTTTTTTTCATAGTGCCTCTAACCAAATACTGTCGTGTTTCTATATTAGCGATCCAGGAATGTCAACATCTTTTTGTTGTTGTTAGCTGAACAGATGCAGTGATATTATGATTCCATTTGCGAAATTCTGTTTTCCACTCACTTTAAACATCCTCTAAAACAGATCGGTGTCAAGCATCCCAAACAACTAAATAATTATAGCTAGAAGGCAAGCAGGTTCTTCCATCTATAATCAATGATATCCCTCCCATATGTCGTTCCTGTTTCCCTTGTAAAGACGTCCCACTGAGACAGCGATACGGTCTATCGTCTTTCAGCTTGCCCCATTCATTATGACCAAACAAACATACGCGGTACATATGTAGCGTTGTATCTTCCGCTTGTTTTGCATCTCCTTCTCCTGCTTGAGGATCCCACATGACTCCACGCCCCGACCGGCTCGAGTTATGCAAAGACCTTGACGTGCACCGTGGAGCCCCTTCATCTTCGCTCACGTCAGTCCTAATTAAGACGACTCCCAGCCGTCGCTGCCAATCAATGACATTTTAATGAGGGAAAGGGTGGCTCGTTAGCCCATTGTGACGGCACAGATTGTCGTTTACCAGCACCACCTATCGACATCGACCACGGAGTCGCTCCACACAACCAGTTTTTTATTTTATCATCTGTATTATTTATTTTTTTATCTCGACGCTTACGGCTATAGAGCTAATGGCCAGAGCCTGCCGGTAATCGCATACACTATGTTGACAGTGATTGCTTGTTTATGCTGTAATGGAGAATGGGAAAACTAAGTCAAGAGCCACTTAAAATTGATCACCATGCTGAGCAATGGAAATCCAATCCATTGCAGTAGCCTATTCAATTGGTGGTGGGGGTTTGAACGGGATGACAGCAGAATGTGATTGTTTGGAGTTGAAATCCCTCTGCTGCACCAGTGTAATCATAAACTGCCACTCTCATTATCATGTAGTTATCCTGTTTGATGAGTGTGGTTCATCATCTTTAATTCCAACCGTTAATATCAGTGGTTGGTTGGAAAGGAACGTTTGTCAAGTTTGCAAAAGCCCGCATCACAAGGTTTTATTCATTTCCACTGTGTTAGAGTAAATATTATATGCTTTATGAATTCGTAGCACTGATACGTTTTGCACAATTAGATCTACTATCTCAAGAATCAATAAAACATTTAGGAGGGACTCCAACAGAGGACGCCGTTGATGTATCTTCTCTTATAGTGCCTCTATATCATTTTGACGAGCGTAAAGGCCATTACTTTTTCATTCATAGATGTGTATCACATGCGTACCCTTAATGCTGCCATTACATTACAGATTTGCTGCCTGTCTGATTCCGGTTATCATCCTCTCGTAGCCCATTCGTATAGTTTTATTTTGTCATAAACTTTGGCAAACTCGATTATCATTAGAGTACAACCGCCTGCGATTTTGTCCATAATAATGGCATTAGCAAAACAAGACCTGAAACTGTATTAAAAATGAAATACTGCCAATGTTTTGGGAGCAAAGTATAAAGCTTTATTGCTGTAGACCCAAGAAGCAGATTAGGAAGCTAAAGCTTTTCCAGGATTTCCTAGCTAATGTTTGAATCCTTGCCTCATGCATTCTTGCACACATATACATACTGTACACAGGTAGGGGTTCTACATGTTTGTGTGTAGGGTGACATGTATCACACTTTGAGGTCATGCGTGCTCATTGAGCCATTATTATTGCAAGTATTGAAATGTAATCATAGCCATATGACCAAATGGCCTACTGATGTTTAGGCAATCTTGGGGGAGGGAGGGGGGGAGGGAGGGTGGGAGACAGAGAGAGAGAATTTTTTTTTTCTTCAGGGGACATTGATTAATTATGCCACACACAATTAGCCCTTCAAATGGAGTGTGTCCTCCTCTCCTCTGTGGAAGAGGTGATGTCAGAATCTGATGGGGCATTAGGCATTATTGCACCTTGTGTTTCCTCAGAGATCGCTGAAGGGAGTACGGCTGGGGAAGGCACGTCTCGGCGTGTGATTATGTGTGGGAGATGCAGGGTGGAGGCTTCGAGAAGGGTGTAGCGAGAACACCGCTAAATGTGGCTTTTAGACCCTGCGTCAATATTGATCCCTAACACTTCTTCCTTCGGTGCCAGGGTCTGCCGGGTGAGGGTCCCTGGCCTCGCTGCCATGTCGGTGGCACCGCGGTGACTGAGAGGAAGACGTGTCAGTGGGAGACAGATGGAGAGCACACAGTGAACCGAGGTGAGCGGCGGCCTTCACTGTGCAATGCAAATGTCCCTGAATGGGATTTGTGTGTCCTTCTTTTGTACGTTTTCTACCAGAAGAGGAATGCCTGTAACCCATTCCAGTACAGCTTCCTGATAAGAATTTTCCTTTTACATTATTCACGTATCCATATCAGTGTTTTTTTTAATTGAAACGGGGGGTCCCCCCCGTTTCAGTTCAATTCAAAAAGCTTGATGGCACGACCATTGTTGTGAACAGTTTTACCGATGAATTATTGATCAGGTTTATTTTTGACACCTGATGGAAGTATGTTTTCTTTCCCTACGAGAGTTTTCTACTTTGTTAATGCATAATAATTAAAAAAAAATATTTAAAAAAATAGAAATATATAAATTTTTTTTTCATATACATTGGTAGTCAAGGCGGGGCCCTATTGTTGTTAAGGCGGCCGCCCTAACAACACAGTGCTGGGGAAAACACTGCATATTCTAAACCTGTTCTCAGTCAAAAACAAATGCACAATATAAATTCAGTCACATGGCTCTCTACCAAATGGGTAGGTTTCAAATGGGCGGGTTCATCCATATATCCAGGCCTCAATCCATAATATGAAAGTTATCTCTGGATCCAAAATGCTGCTTCTTTCTGTCTCCTCCTTCCTCATTCCTTTCTTCCTTAACGTAAACCTGCCCTTGCTATGCCACTCATCCATCATTAAAATTGCCGTAACTCCTCGCCCACTCTCGGTGTCATTGACTTGGCAATAAATATTTCAGTAGTAATGCATTTACTGTTCTGTTTTTTTTTGTTTATCCATCTTCTTTCTATTCATGCGGTTGTTATGGCAATTGTGAAGGGCACAGCCCGTGGATTCAGGTCCCGGTCTGAAAGACAATTTCCATGACAACCGCTTTCCTAAGGTTTCTGACTCACAATGTGGTGGACTCGGCACACCTTGAAGGGGAGAGAGAGAGAGAGAGAGAGAGAGAGAGAGAGAGAGAGAGAGAGAGAGAGAGAGAGAGAGAGAGAGAGAGAGAGAGAGAGAGAGAGAGAGAGAGAGAGAGAGAGAGAGAGAGAGAGAGAGAGAGAGAGAGAGAGAGAGAGAGAGAGAGAGAGAGAGAGAGAGAGAGAGAGAGAGAGAGAGAGAGAGATCTTGAGTCAAATCTAATTGAATGCCTGAACGCTCAATCATGCCGCTTGTTTGTATATTATTCCCTTAAAATTAACTCTTGAACTGCGTCCACTCCGTGTGCTTGAGCTGCCCGTCCCTGTACACAGCCAGAGGTATTTTGCTACAGGGATGCTGTGGTTCAATGGTGTGCTTGAAGGGAAATACCATCAGACCAATATCCACATCAAAGGTGGCGTTGGGCTTTTTTAGAACCACCATGGGAAATAGGGTCTCTGATTGAATACAAAATATGAATCTACCTGTGTCCATGGACGAGTAATATAATGCTTTCTTTAGTGCCTATAGCATGTCTGACGTAAGCATCTCCTTGCCCTTATATATTGAAAGAGCCTCCAGTATCTGCAGTGCTGGTGGGTTTGTGGAGATGTTTATGATTTTTCGCAGTATCCCTTGAAAAGCCTTGCTTTAATGTCAATGCACTAATACAGTACTTACCGCCAAAGATGGGTAATGTAGAGGATGTAACACCCATGATACACCACCTGACCAGTCGACCCCGTACTCCTCTGCAGATGGAGGAATGATATACTGAGGCGCCCGTGGGTGAATTTTGTGTATCAATTCAAGGAGTACATATGGGTATTAACAGGAGAAGGACATGAGCACCACCCTCTTGCCCATACACATGCTAAAATATTGGCCAACTTGGATCAGCCCGACTGAGAAGTACAATAGTGTAGTGTACAATAAACGTATACAATCCATCTTCAGGCGAGATTTTTTTTGGCCAAGGTATTCCCATACGAGTATATTTTTCTAAGGGTTGTTATATTTCCCTAACAAGAACAATTGTTTTGCATTAGCCACATTTTTCTCTAATGCAGACCCATTAGGAAATTATTCAAATGTGGACTAAGAGGGTAATACATTTGACCAGATTGCATGCTTAAAACCTCAAAGCTGCACTTGTTGTGTTTTATTTATGGAATTCTGCCTTCATCCGGTCGCGTCAAAGGGAATTCAGATATAATTCATGAACGTGTAATGTACTTATTTATTTATCCGGCCTCAGAGGGGAGAGGGCGAACGTTCCAAGACAAGGATACGAGGTCTGTGGGGCTGGTCAAAGCCAAGTGTATCCCTTCATCCCTGGCCCGTCAGGTTACCACTGTCACCAACCCATACACCTACATGTTCTTCTTCATTTGTAACCACCTTTTACTTTTATCGTTAATCCTGTGAAATTATTAGTGGCAAAAGTGTGTGTGTGTGTGTGTGTTTTTGTCAGAGATTGAATGCGTGTGTCTGTCAGAGAGAGTGTTTGTGTGTGTGTGTATCAGAGAGGGTGTGTGTGTCAATATTGATTATTAGTTGCAAAACTGTGCGTGTTTATGCGTTTATTTGTTGTACAAGATTTTTTCTCTGAACTTGCAACTTTAATCAGGAGAGAAACTAGGAAGATGAAGTGATAAAATGGAAAAGTGAATCCAGAAGTCCCGTTCATATCCAAGTTCACTTGCTGCTCCATCTGACCCCAGGCCAGACTCCCCGGCATGCGACATTCTCTCAAAAGCCCTGGGAGAGAGTGAGTGGGACAATTGGAGAGAGAGAGGCGGACTCTTTCCTCTGTGTGCGCCAGCAAAACAGTAATTGTTTTGTGTTCACATCAAATAGCCAACTTTCACTCGAGGATTAGCCTTAGAATATTCCCAACAAAATAACAGTCCCTTTTGTTAAAGTGACATCATTCCAATTCACTTTGCTGTTTCCTTGCAAAGAACCAATGTATACAAAACGATTCGCACAGGGCTGGAAATGTATCATGGTTAGTGCCAAAAACACACACCTTGAAAGATGTAATGGTTTGGAACAGTAGCCATTTTCCTTCCTCTCCATTCTCTGCCACAATATTTTGTGTGTGTGTGTGTGTGTGTGTGTGTGTGTGTGTGTGTGTGTGTGTGTGTGTGTGTGTGTGTGTGTGTGTGTGTGTGTGCGCGTGTGCGTGTGCGTGCGTGCGTGCGTGCGTGTCCTTTATCTCTCTGTTTAGCTGTTCAGTGATCCATAATGTAGGTTTCTTAGAAAAACAGCGACAGGCCACATTTATCCTGGCGTCTTTATCTTAACAAATGTAAGAGCCATATATCCAGATTACTTACACATGTTCAGTCGTGTAAACGCAAACGATTGACAACGGTGTTGTATCATTAAATTAATGTGACTATAAATGTGTCACCGTTTCAAAAGCAGTTGTCAGTGTTGTTGGCTTTATTTGTCTAAACCCCATGCAAATGAATAACAAAGACCTGCTTCTTGTCAACCTCACGTTGTTTCAAACAAATGGATGAAAGCAACGCAGAAGCACGTTATCAGAAGAGGCACGCTATCTTTTAATTGGATTAGTGAGACACCACAGCTGTTCCATAAACAACTGACCATTTCTGTACTTCCAGACTACAACTTAAAGCTAATGCATTCTGTTCGATCAAGTTCACTTGATGGTATAGCACGACTAATTGCTTTGTTTTTTTTTGATTTTAACAAAATTTTTCCTTTAAGGCAAAATGTTCAATTTATCCATATGTATAGCAGCACAATGTGTCATATTCTTTGCAATGTCAATTACGGGGTTAGTTCATTTGTTTGTTCTTTGAAGAAAGTACTATGTACTGGTTTTAGTAGTCTGGGATTGGAGCCAGGCCGATACATTCACTGAACCCTGGGATAAAGGGACCGGGCTGCTGACATGATAGAACACAAACCATAGCTGGATCCGTTGAGAGCAGTCCCTCAATGGATGCTTGACACTAGATGGCTCCACTTCAGCTGGGTGGAAGAAGAAAAAAAGTCAAAACCATAAACCTGGGTTGGTCTTTTGGAAATCACTTGCATCCTAGGTAAATTCTGAGAGATGAAATCATGCAGCGAAATGGCATGCTCATCTCTGTCAGGGTGCCAACGAGTTGGCACTCAGCTTACCAGTCAAATGGAACCAAGCTTCTCAGATCCCAGCCTGTCTGCAAGATTTCTGGGCAAGATGGGTCATGACACATTCACCCTTCTGGAACACCCTGAAATAGCAGCACATATGCCCAACATGGACCCTTGCTAGGATGCAGGGCACGGCGATGGCCCGGGTCCAATACTATCATCTCTCACCAGTTTAACAGTTTCCCTCGGTCGTCGCACTCGGTTCCATCTGCTCTCCGTCAGCGCGCTGCAGCAGACACCGCTGTAGGTACGTGAGAAACAAACAGAATGACCTCGGGATAAACACTTGGCTGTGTTTCACTGTGTTGAGTTGTGTAAAATAGTTTTTTACACATTCGTCTTAATATCCATTCCACTCGCTATCGAATACAAATTAAGATGAACTTACCGAAAATGTTATGACTGAGAATGAGGGGATTTTATAGTAAATAATATTTATATCTATATTATATGCATTATTTAGATGTATCAAGTGTTATTGAATACAATTATTTTTTCACTGCAACAACTTTATGTACATCCTCAAGTTAGGCCAAACTGCTGGTCGGTGGTTGGTGCCCTGGTCGTAACGATGTTGGGGGTCTGTAAAGCATCAACTGACCAGAGTCTTGCTTTGTACTGCATGTGTTGCATGCAAAACATTCACTATCTGTAGTTGGAAAATGTATTGGCAACCTAGGAAGGCAAGGGTAGGTAACATTGTTGGCAATATTCTGTCAGGCTTGTTTCATTTGCAGAAGAAAGAAATGACAGAGAAAACCATTCATTGTCTACGATACGTTATTGAAGTGTTTAAAGTACATACATGTTTGGTGGCTCCGATGCATGTAAATGGAGGTCAAAAATATATCACTTAATTCTCAACCGAGTCGTGAAATTCAGTAAGCACCTTTTTGCAGGTGTATGGGTAAAACCAAATTTAGAATGGGTGAGGCATTGTTTTAAGAGAAAATGTAGTGTTATGTATTTATAGTTATCTCAGATACCTGAAGAGTACAGGGGAGGGTTACACTGAGTTTGGATGGGGAAACATAAATAATGTGACCTAAAACATGAAATTGGGGACAATGGGGAAGATGGATTGTGAATGGACGTTAGGTGGGTTACATTTACTCTATATATAGTTATCCCTTGCTCCCTCCATAACCCGTTTCTCTTGGGTGTATTTGAAGTAATATTTACACTGTCCTTTTTAATCTCTAAATGCATGTCTTAATGTTTGTACTATAGGTAATCTGTCCCTGGCTGGTAATCCTTGGGTGATTTAAAATGTTTTACCAATCTCAATGTTAACAAGAGGGTCTTCCAATTTCTATATTAAAAATGTATACTTTTATAGTTGAAACTTCACTTCAAACACAAACTTTGTTATGTTTTTTGTCCAAAAGCAACCTGATAGTTATACATAGTCAGTTATATAGATAATATCATTTTCAAAGGCAAACATGGATTCATTTCTGCAAACCAATCACTCAAGGTGGACAGTCTCTGACAGGATAATAACACAACGGGCATCTTTCCATTTTAGTTTTTTCTCACTGTGGGCCGAGAAGTTATGATTGATGAATCGGTGGGTATTAATTTGTTTATTGGACCTTTGTGTAGGAACTTAGAAACATGTTTAATAATCTGACAGCTCGGAAAGCTGCATGACTGCTTGACTTGCTGCACGGAAACATCTGGCCCTTGTCAATGCCCGGGCCCCTGAGAGACTGTCACTTAGAAAACACCCGTGCTGCTAAGCAGGAGTCTGGAACAAATGGAACATCCCTCTTGTCCATATATCCGTGCGACGATGCCTTGCACATTAGTTTTGCATGGGAAACAATGAAAGGAACGCAGGGGCAGTGAAGCCACGTTTGGAGCCCCTTGCTGCTTGTGTTGAATTTACGGCACTCAGTTATTGTTTAATTGGTTTGACATTGACCCATCTCGGATCCACTTCACCTTCTGCAACATTTAGGTTTTCTGTCAGGTAAGAAGGCAAAGATTGCTCTTTGATAGAAAGTTTCATAAAACTTGAGCGTCATGAAGGGTTCCTGATTTCAAGTCTCACAACTAGACAACCGCGGCTAAGATGCATGTGAAGATGAGCTGGATATGGATGATGGGGAGAGAAGATTGTTATACTCCTGTGATTACTAATTAGTACTCTAGTAAGTATTCTACCAACAAGCCAACAGCCAATATGGGCAGAGCAAAGTAATTGTTGGCATAGAAATTGGGTGTTTCAATGCGGTCTTATCATGGGATGAGATGCTTGCAGCTCAAACATCTAGGCTGCTTATTTGGCTGGTGAGATCTCAGAGTAGTAGATGCAATTTCATATTATACATACATGGGTGGATGAGACTTGTTCCAAAAGTTGTCTGTTTTCTTGAAAAGTGATGCTGGTTTGTGTGAGGCTACGTTGTTTGGTTCCAAATGGGCTGTTTTATTACAGCTCGTTCATGGCTCGTTGGTTAGTTTTTGTTGTGTATTGCTTAAGAAGAATTTATCACTCCTGATTCAGTCCTGGGTTTTGATTGCATGATGTTAACGACCAACAACAATATGGCGAGTACGCTTTCAGACTCCCACAGCCAATCAACTATTGGCAGCTTAAAATGGTTTGGGTACAACTGCTTAATAGTGCAACATGAACGATTTGGCCAACTGTCAAATGAGTCTACACTTTGGGGGCAGAATACTACCAGAAAGTTGTGGTGTTCACTCCTTTTGTAAGAAACACTGAAATACAAAAAGTGTGACTCAAAACGTTTAGATCTTCACATTCTGATGATAATTATACTACTTTTTTTATTGATTTAAAAAATAGGTAGGCTACTTAGCAGGTGTTCTTACTATGACAATTGTGACATAAGCACTTATTTGAGACGTTGGTATATAAATTAAATTAGCAGATGCTTGGCGAAGTTTTAAGGTGAATTAAAATTCAGTTTGGATCACCATCCTTTCGTTGGAGAGTCAAATGAATGCTGCATGAGGTTCCACTGGAAGATATCAAATGAAATTGATAGTGTGCCAAGACAGACTTTAAAGACGGGATCTCTCTCATGCACTAAAATGGAAAGTTCTGAACTAGCTTATGTTTTTGATCTCTGAATCTGTCAGTTCCACTCTGCAGAGAGTGGCTGTTATTTCTGTGCGTTCCGTGCATTATGCTGCAGATTCCCATCCAGCTCACTAAGGTATGCAGCATATCAGTCCAAAGGATCCCCTCGGACTGCTCCACCCATCATCTCTAGCATGTAATACAATACATTCTATTGACTTCCTCGGGGGCCGTCTACAAAGAGAATTTATCCTTTGGCCGGGGCTAATTTGACTCGCTGCTGCATGGGTACAAAATAAAGGAAGGCGCTGGACCGTGCAGAATGAGAATAATAATGTACTGTTACTGAATGGTTCGATATTTTACCACATGCTTGTCATTGTTTGGTGTGTGTCCACATTATCTGGTGCAACTAAGCTCTGCGGTTGGCCTGAAGTATTAATGTTTCTGAATGGAAAGTTGCTCTGTAATAAATTGACTTGAGAGATATTGTTGGAGGGTTGGTTTGCAAAAATGAAAAAGAAAATGTATTCATCAACACAGTGGTTGGCGCTATCCCCCTCAAACACAATTAGCACTAGGCATCGTGTTTCAATGTGCTGGGTCTACAGTACGTAATAAAGCATATTATTCAGTTCAAGGCCATAACTTAGTTGCACAAAGCAGATTCAGTCCTATTAGATTGTGGTATGGACTGTGAGTGATCTGTTACCAGTTAAATTATGTTGCTAGTTGTTTGATATTGTCTCTGATGTGGACTGCTTTCTATTATTTATCTTTAAGGAAGAATAAAATAAAAACACACAATAAGGACTGTGAAATATTTACTGAGATTAATAACTAAATATGAAATCATGTTGAATATCAATGAGAAATACGTATTATATATATATTTTGAAGAACTTGTGACCCAGGACATTGCCTATCCTTGAGTGAACTTCATCATGGGTGTGGGGCACACAAACCAAGCAGACAAATAGCTACAACAGGCCACAGTTACTGTGCAGGTGAAGGGAAAAGACAGTGTCATGGTCTAACAAATACTGTAGATACAAATGCGTTTTCATGCATTGTTTACTCCCAGCTCTAACAATATTTGCCATCGGCCAATCATAAGCATTGGTCCGTCAAACTGCTTGAACAACCTTTAAAGGTTATAAACTACACAGCCCACGACAGTTTGAAAATATAGCTCCATTTTCTCAATGCGTAAAATAAAACATTATTTTCCCCTCATACAATGTCAAATAATCAGTCAGTATAATGAGATTTTACTTAAATAAGGCGATATTTCTTTGAACAGTAGCAAAACATTGTGACTCAGTATTGTTGCTTGCCTTTTATGAATGATTGTGTGCTCTTTCCCTCAATAATCAGGATCAAATTACTCTCGCTAGGCCTGGTTGAACCAGCCAGGGTATTTTATTTGTATGATATCATTATAATGCCCATGAATGTGCCTTATATCCCATAAAAGATAATCCAGAAGACAAAGCAAAATGTGACAAAAGAAAGGGCCCCTTTATCTTTAACATCTCTTAATATATTATTAATTAATAGTTCACGTCACATTACCTCGGTAATGTGAGCACATTGGCTTGTTTTGGGGTCTTTTTATATTGAAAAAGTAAAAAAAATCAGATCGATTTTTTTTAAATAAGTATTCCACTTGTGTCCTTACCAATACTTCCATTTTGTTTGGAAACTGAATTATGTGTTATTCCCCAGTTATAATACATGCATTGAATCCACATTCTACCCCATATAAAAAGCCTTATCTGAGATGCAACAATATTCCTTTGTTTTGCCTAACCGTAGTTAGTTGGGCCTTTAAGGTAATTTCAATAATGCAACGTATATAAAAAGTGCATTTAACACATTCTTGACACATACTCTGGTCCCTAGAACCTCATTCTCTTTCTCACATTGTGGCAAGAAAGAGTAGGCTCACATCGTTTAACCAAACTCCTCGGGCCCGCTACACTTGGGTGGGAAAGTTGTTGCTCATTTAATTTTGCTGGTTTTCAATGAAAGCAAATGGTTAGGTCTGACCTCATAAAACGTGTATTATCTTCCAACACAATTGAAAAGGGAGAACATTATCTTCCCCAAAGTATGTTGTCATTATATATATACAATTTCAATAATTTGTTCTATTTAATATGGGAGATGTAAATTACCATCTTTGCTGCGGTCTTGGAGAATATAAAAAATGAGCTAACTGAAATGACACGTCTATAACAACCAATCACATTCTGATTTGTCAAGCTTCATGGATTCAGTGTGGTTTAAGAGACAATAACACAACTGATATGGATACATTGATATTTCATAATATTTGTAATATGAATGAAAGAAAAGCTGAGCCTTGACAGCAATACACATAGAAGAAGATTTGACACTATTAATCAGCGTAAGTCCTTTCTGTGATCAGAACAACTCACACTCTGAGACAAAAGTCTTAAAATACTGCATTCACACCACACGCATGTTGGATTCCAGAGAAAATACAGTTTAGCCTGTGCACGGCAATTTACAGACCGATGTTAAATCTGTGTTTATAACTGCTCTCCTAGGATTCATGTTTGTTTGTTTGTTTGTTATACAGCCAAAAGTGTTGTTGCGATTATGTTTTGATTTTTAGCATCTCAGCCATTTCTGCAAACAGGAGACTGCAAACTATTAAACAAGTGTGTAAATCTGCACCTACCCAGGCTACTGTGCTCAACTTAATAGCAGTGAGTTTTACATTGTTTAAAAAAGCACAAAATAGGGTTGGAAGGGATTTTCTTTTGTGTGTGTCACAGGGATAAAGGAAGGCATGCTGCCAAGGCAGTGAGTAAATATACCTTGCGTTGCAGGATGATGATAGAAGTCATGCAAATTTATTTAATTTAAGTGCTTGGTAATATTATTGTACTATGTGACTGGTTGACAAAAAGGTATGGAAAGAACATACACAAAACCCATTGATACTTGCTGCGCTCCAAGGTACTAGGACATCATAAATGTGGTCTTTATTGTCGATCAGTTAGCACCCTAGCTTTCTCCATCAGGATCCACATTTTAAGGAACACTTCTTAGACTGTCATTTATGAAATTTGCTTTCAAGGCTGTCTTGAAGAAAGAAAAAAATCTTCAAACCTGATTTCATTGCAGTCTGGTCATTTCATCTGTGTGATAATGGAAGCCATTTCTATGAAGGATTTTTACCGAACACTGTCAATCTGATAAGCTTTGTTGTGTGTGTGTGTGTGTGTGTGTGTGTGTGTGTGTGTGTGTGTGTGTGTGTGTGTGTGTGTGTGTGTGTGTGTGTGTGTGTGTGTGTGTGTGTGTGTGTGTGTGTGTGTGTGTGTGTGTGTGTGTGTTTATACAACAATCCGGCACCTTTCCGGACAACACTGAAGGGTTTTCTGATCCTGTCCAGAATCCGTCAATGACTTGGAGTCTGTTATACCTTTGAACCATTATGGCGGGAGAGTTCTTTCCTGCTCACCTGGCCATGTCGAATCCATCAAGTCAAAGTTCCTTGCTAAAAGTGTTTATGAAGTTATAAAAGTCATAAAAAGGTGAACAAGTATTGCAAAGTGATGAATGCATTGTCTTAAACATACAACACATTCTGTTGTTCATACAATCCATGAACTTTGGTTCTGGGTCTTGGTTCTGGCCGTGGCATGTGGTCGAATACCGGGCTATAAGCGATTGAATGATTCAAAGGCAGCCTCCAGTAGGGCGTTCTCTCTCTCTCTCTCTCTCTCTCTCTCTCTCTCTCTCTCTCTCTCTCTCTCTCTCTCTCTCTCTCTCTCTCTCTCCTCTCTCTCTCTCTCTCTCTCTCTCTCTCTCTCTCTCTCTCTCTCTCTCTCTCTCTCTCTCTCTCTCAGGGCTGGCCAGCATGATGCATGAGATCATGTGGTTTGATCAGGCTGAAAGTTGACCTCGGCGTTCTGCGGGTTAAAATCAAAGTCGTAAGCATTCGCTCGTTTGCGTTTGATTGATATGTCCAGATTGATTTTGCATTTGTTAGCATAATGGCACGGAGCGATCGCCGAGTTGATCTCAGGCCGTTTGGTTATTGACGGTAAAAAGCTCATGAAAATTGAACAGAGCGCTGTTTGCTGACCCCTAACAGCGGGGTGCTGATTGCAGATGAGAAAGGGCGTTCACCTTCGCTGCTGAGCAGAGGATTTCATCAACTGATCCTAATGACAACACGGTCTCCATTAACACACCCAGAGTCACAGCCCGCCGTCAAAACCCATCACGTTTGCATCGAGGAGGATGCTAATGTTGGACGGGTCGAAGTTATTCTTATTAATGCATGGTGGACATTTAAAAACAAAACTCAGAATGAACAACCTTGAATTCACAAATACATTTTGAATAATTTTCGTTAGTTTGGTTCGTTAGGTGGACAAGAAATGTATCAATGGTGATCGGTTCCATTTTTCAGCATCCTTCTAAGGCACCATGACCCGTTTTGCAATCGAGTTAGAATGCACAATCCTGGCATTTTTCTGGGAACATCTGTGCTTATTTAGAGATCAGACGGAACAATTGAAGTCCTATTTGCACCTGGGCAGTGTGTGGCCCTTTCCCTTTAAGTGATACTAACTCCCCTGCCATTTGAATAAATGTCAGAAATACTGAAAACCCGCTTTGGGAATGGCTGACCAACGGCTGGCACATACGACTGCATCGCAAACCTGGCCCATTGTGCCCGTACTCCCACTTGCCTTTACCTCCCCTTTTTTTATATTTTGATGAGGTGGCGGGGATCTCTTCAACCTATTCAGAGCCTCTGGCTGCAGCACAATGACAAAACAGGCTGTCCGTTTTTCCTCCCATGCTATCAGACACAGGTGGCCGGGTCATGGGGGGAGGATACAGGGCCGGAGGGGGGGCGAGAGCCTGGTCACAGAGCATGACATGGTTAATGGTAAGTTGCCGAGGACTGGTGAAGCTTGCAGGCGAGATGGCTTCATTTCGTGTTCAGGATAGCGGGGCCCAGGAAAAGGGAGTTGCAAGCAGAAGGAGCGGAGGCCTTCAGGAAACTACCACCACCCCTTCTCCGGGGTCTCACCATCAACACTGGACATATCCATAAAATGTATGAAAAATGATTAGGCGCTGACTAATTACCCGCTTAGTGTCGCTGAAAGTTGTTAAACAGACCATTACCTTTTAATACCTAAAGTAAGGAATGGGATTAATTAAGCAGAAATGTATTCTTCTAGGCTGCCAAGTCCCCTTCCTCACACTCGGTAAAAAACACAGGGTGTGATGGGGTTTGCACCTCAGGGAAATAGTTGTAAATGGTCTGAGAAGAGATCTTCACTTTCCCATTCACCAGTTTTGGATGATTGGATGAACGAGGTGAATAAGCACTTGATGGCAGCCACAAATCCAAAGTGCGTCTGGTCGTTTGGGATTCATGACTTTTCTCTGAATTCTTTCTCTTCCCCCACCTTAGATGTTGTTCAACTGGTCGTTCTGCACTTATTTACCATATATTAAGCACACCATTTAGGTAAAAGTTGTGATGCTAAACACTTAGTGCTTAGG
The DNA here is from genome assembly GCF_026213295.1 of Gadus chalcogrammus. NCBI lineage: Eukaryota > Metazoa > Chordata > Actinopteri > Gadiformes > Gadidae > Gadus > Gadus chalcogrammus. Next base: position 22,973,319 of record NC_079425.1, on the reverse strand, counting down.
AAGAGAAGCTGTTCAAACAACTAGAAACATCGATCTTCAGTATAAGTGTTAAATTTACATCAAGATGTGTTTATTCTCAAGCACACAAAATCTCCCCGATCCCAAACAGTTTGTGGGAGTACAATGTTCCGTTGGGTTGTCATGGTCTGGCCGGCCTTGTCATGGTGTCACATCCATTTGCATTTGGATTTTCCCTTTCTTTATTTGAAGATGGTACGAGAACACGCCCTCATTAATATCCCCATGTCCTCAAATAAACAGCAACGGAAAGTCACAAAATACAACTTCTTATTGAGCAACATGAAGCAGCCTTTTTTGTTCGTTTTTTTTGCAAATTATGTATTGAAGACTGAGCTTCGGATCTGTTGCATGTTTAAAATATATAAATTAAGTTTCTTCTCCCTAGACTTCCTGGCATGTGCTGCAGTTGGCCTTCTGGCGGCCTCTGTGCAGGGTGCTAAATCTGCTTTGGACACTGGGAGATCGGTCTTTCCACCAGGAGATTTACACTTGACATGCTCTTAAAACCCTAGTCTGACACCAAGGGCGCTGGAACCCATTGCCAGACACCAGACCGGCACAGGGCCCACACAGCCATTTAAAAGCTGTGCTTTATGGCTTTTATAGGTGCATTAGCCTGGCCCAGTGTACCCAGGACACAGGCAAAAAAGGAGCAGTGATTGACCACTTTACTAGTGCACACTTATGCCAAGAAATCGCAACTTCAGTCTGAGACCTTTCCGCTGAGACGTCTTAATGGACCTTGACCCTGATTGTTGGCTGCTTTTGATCTTATTTCTTTTCATTTTTCATTGTAATGATGATGATACCCACTAGGTCTCTGTACGAACATGCAGTATGTAGTGATATAGAGACCAGCACAAATATGTTTGTTTTGGAAGGACATTCAAACTATACCAAATTCCTTTTACACACTTATTGTCAACTGAAAATATCTAGGATGTAATATATCAGTTTATAGCTTGTTTCAGATTCATAGCCATTCCAACCATTAAACGAGGTACAGTGTTCATTAGCATTTTAGATGAAGGAAATATCATAAATTATACTGCAGTTTATGACGTTATGACGATTCAACACTTCTCCTGTTAACTGCGTGCTGCCACTTGGGTCACCAACACATGGCAGAGGTAGGGGGTTACATTTCAATTCATTTATGTTTATTTTCTCGTGTTTGGTGCAAGCCCAAGACTTAATGAAACGCCACTAGCTATTAATCTTTGGACATACCTCGAAGCTTCTAGGTCAGCAAACCACCGTGAGCGGGCAGATCCATCCTGACATTTGACTAATTGCAGTCATTTGAGAATGATCACTACTCTGTTTTATTTGCAGTACCCGGCGGTATGGTCCGACATACGTGCAAACCGCCTTTTTTCCGTGACTTTGTCTGAACTCAGAGAAATTGGACTAGTCATCAGTGTATCTGTGTTGCCATTAAAGACCCGCACTAATTGGAGGTGAGTAGAGCTTCCATAGCCGCCTTGCTCGCTCGCCAGACCCTTAGTACCAATGATACCAATCATTGATAATTAATTCATGGCTCGCACATCTCTTGTCTCCTCGGAGCCCTCAGCATTGCGGTAGAAAACTTTTGCACAATCTAGGCCTCCTCCTCCTCCCTTTCCTCCTACTCCTGCACCCGATTCTAAAAGAAATGACTCTAACCTGTCCTTGGCACTTTGTGCATCACTGGATGATGAAGACCTTCCGTGTCTGGTTCCTGGGCGAGGGTGGAGCACTCTTTATAGCAATAAGCAAGGAGATGGAAAGTGCGTAGCAAGGGAGAAATGAGCAAAATGGGGGGGGGGGGGGGGGGGGAGGAAGAGGGGGAAGAGGAAGAGGAGGAAGAGGAATAGGAGGAGGGAGAGGAAGAGAGAATATAGTGGGTAAGTAGTAAATATGAGAGATTGGGAAAGCCCTTTTGTAAGGTGATATAAGGGGTGCTTAGGGACTTGCCTGTCCTCATCATCATTTAACTCCTATTTGTTGGTCTTACTAAACTGTCAGCAATTCTCTCCTTCCTTGGCCTTTACCTGTAAAATGCCATGAAAATGCTGACAAGCTGCCAAGAAAAAAAAAAACACTGCTGCCTTTTTTTTTTGGATGCACTTACTGTAGCCAACCGGGCCGCACCCTGCATGGATATTCTCCATTCATCCATCTATGCATATGCTAATGAATATATAATGGCGGCCTGGTTTCTGTAGGTCTTATCTATCTGAACCACTAATAAAAACCAGGGGTGCGAGAAATACCAAAAAATGAATCGAATACACTGCCTCGCACCTTGTTGGCAGTAGTTTCCACTAATATCGAAAGTCAGTTTTAGGCTGTAATTTATACAGGTTTTTGCCACACTGAAACTCACCTAGTCAAGCAGTTTTATACCTGCTTTAACTGTTGTAAAGCTAGTGGGATACACTCCCAAACAGCGACTTTAATGTTATTTCCATTGGCAACAATTTGAAACATGATGAATCCAGTGGAATTTCGTTTTAGCAAGGCCATTATTTAGGCAGGGTACTTTGTAATTCGCTGCTTGTGTTGCGATATTGACCAAACAACGAGTGCTGTGGCTGTGTTCGCTTGGCTGCCGTGTCTCCTGGTCAGGTAGGAATTGCTAGACACACTGGGAATCGTCACATCACTAATTCAGAGCATGACTATCTCTTGAATAGCCAACATCTTCCTCACTTATGTAAAACAACGTTCAAACTGAATGGCTGCTATTGGAAGCATATAGCGCTATGCTGCTGTACGTTTCACTTTCAGTTTGGATTTCGAGGGTCAACTTGCAGGCATTTATTATAGAACGACTTCAACACTGCCCTTAACTTCTATCTGTGGTTCACACAAATATGCATAGGCGTCAAAACGTGTTTAGATTATTTTTTCTATAACAAATACAGAAGCATTTGAATACAGTTTTGAGATTTGAGAACCTCCTCTTTCGGCTGAGGACACTATTTGCTTGACGAGTACTCATTTAATTGAGTAGATGTTTGTGTCCTCAATGAAAACCTCTAAATAAACCAAATCTTTAATGAATACAGATTATTTCCTCAAAGAAGAATGATCCATTTCCATTAAGAATCTGTATTTTCATCCCATTCCAATTTTGATTATCCAGAGCGCACAGCTTTACATACATTAACAAAATGTACGCAATATGCCACCGATATATTCCGACGTGTCATTCACAACTTGTTGTGATTCTCTTTTGTGACACCATCAATGTGTGGCACAAGCCAATCCATTATTTGCATTCAAACTGACCAATGAAGAAACGGATGGAGGAATTGGCACCATTCACTCACTCCTCCTCGGCATCTAATGAGTCGATCGAGTGCACGGAATCATAACAAATTAACATTTCCCATTCGACACACCTCTAATTGGCATTTCTGACAGCGTTTCTCGAAACGCATGTGCTCCTGGTAACCCCTTTACAAGGTATTTCACGGAGGTACAAATTGGTTTGCTCATCTTCAAAAAGAAATCTATGATGGTAATGCATTTTACCTTCATTAAAACTGGTGTGCTATTTACATACACGAAGTCAAAAACTATTCAGGCATTTCAAGGGATACATATGTATGAAACCACCTGCGTACTCATACGTAGTGTGATCATACACATTCTATTTGACGGTGTCTGTTTTTGAACAAATGCAGAGATTAATTTGACGACCGCATTCGACTCGACTCTGCCTTATGATAGCCTTGCCGGTGACCTCGTGGGGAACAATTATCACCTCCAATTACCTTTCTTTGTTTTGCACAGCACACTCTTCAATCAAACCGCTATGGTGTACGTGGAAGTGACAGGGTTCTCATTAACTCTAATTACTTTCTGCCAAACCATTGGACACTTTTGTCTTTTATCCCTGGAACTCAGACCTCCCAGTCTGCCCCCCTTCTGCCCCATCCTCTGAGGCACTTCTTTCCCCCCCACTGTTGAAACAGCCCTCCCCCTCCCCCTCCCCCCAGCCCTGTCCTTCATCACCTGTGAAGGTCTAATTGTATCTGTGGTTCTGTGGCTCTTCATTAATCACTCCCGTGGCTCAATCAGATGGTAAGTGATGCTGGACACGGCCTTGTCCACCCGATCGCTCAGGGTGCTGTAGTTCGGCGGGGAGATGGACAACCAAACCAGCCGCATAGATCCTGTAACATGTCCTCTGACTGTCGAGGCATTGCACATGTGCACAAACGGCCGGTGAATTCCCTCCAAGCAAAGTTCCCTTCTGTGCCAGGTGTCCTGCACCACCAACCTTGGGGAGACTGTAGCAATGATTCTCTCCCCGTCAGATGCAGTGATGCGCTGCATCGTTGTGAATAAGTAAGTAAGTAAGGTGTCGGCACCGCAGACACATCCGGCCACCCCTTCTGACTGGTTCCCCCAAAAACACAGGAGATCTGGGTTGAAGATATGCAGTGATTGAGGAAGATGTGGTTGGGGTTGGGGGGTTTGGGGTGGAGAAGATTGAGGGAGGAGGGGAACATGGAGCAGGGATAGTTGTTCTGGTAGCAGGATATAAATGACACAGAGATGAAACAAATCAAACTCAGGTAGCCTCGGCGGTTATCCAATCCATAGTAATCAGTGTGAGTCTATTGAGCTCTGAGCTTCAAACACCCTAATGAATCAGCAACCAAAACAGAGATCCATCATTCATTTTCCTTCTGCTCTTTGACGCAAGCGATGGCGACCTTTTTTTGAACGTGAAGTAAGGAAGAACGGTACACCGTGATGAAGGGGGGGGCATGTTGCTGTGTCTCTTTAGACTGCACGGCAACGTTTAGAGAGCTCGATGCAGCTACAGTTTTAATCTCAATTAAATGCAGAAAAGGAACAGCCCACGCCCCCTTGGGCATGTTCAGAGTTCCAAGATGCACGTTTCCATAAATACACATTTGTTATCACCTGCCTAGAGAGGTAGGGAAGTTCTTGGCATTGCGCTGTCTTCCGGTTTGCGCGATGTTTGGATGCCACCCATCTTTGTTCTATGGAGAACTGAGGCTGAAGTTCTACCCTATTAGAAATGAATAATGAGCCTATTGGCAAGGGAGGTCATTGCTAATGGTTTGTCCAAATATTTCCAAGTCTGTCCCCACTGACAATCTATTCCTGACCCGTGCCAAACCACATTTATACGCGGATAGGTGGTTTAATTGCCTGTTTATACTTTTCACGAGAAAATTAAAAAGAGCAACGTTATAAAGAGTGCCTCTTTTAAAAGTGCGATGTTGCGCAAATGTACAGGCATCGCGATGCCTGTACATTTTCACAACAACACCCTTTTGAAGCAGCTTAGTTGGTTTCCATGTGATTGATAGTTGCCTTGCTTCAGGGCTCTGTTTGTTTATTCTAATGGGCCGGGTGACCTGTTGCCCCCCCTCCATCTAGCAGGGAAATGGCAGACGATGCCATGCATGGCAGCCATTGATCTCCCCTAAATACATCTTTCTCACAAGAACTCTTTCAGGATTAACTTGGCTGGAGCAAGATGAAAGAAGAATGAACGGCAAAAGACCAGCACGGTCCAATTGGTTTGCTTTGGCATGATTGCATTATTTTTTTCCTTTTTACTAGAATATTGCAGGATATGTGGGTTGGACTTTGCTGGAGACTTTCACGTTTAAAATGTAAATTGTTAAAAATATATATCATGTATGATATGATCCGGTCCAATTCTTATGGTTCGGCTCACATTTCCGACTGTCAGTATTGCTGTTGAATCTGAGCGGTCACATGGGTCACTGCCTAGAAAGATGGTCATGTAAGAACAAGCATTGCCTATACTTACCGAAAGGGGAATGATTAAGTTTGTCAATTGTATGAACAACTACAATTTGATGTGTACAATCTGTTCCTTTATAAGCCAAAAATGGGCGTAGCTAGTTCTGGGCAGGACATTCTAGTTATCAGCTGACTACTAACGCTGTCCAATCAAACGCACGTACACTGATGGGTCAATTCAAGGCCTTCAATCTTAAACACTCACTATGCGTAAGTTACGTGTGCTGAGCAGAATTTGACCCACCACCAACCCAGCCTCCACCTGCTTTGGTTCTGCTTGTCTGTAACCTGTAGGGTGGGTTCAGATATCTGATGTTCCCCATGAAGGATTGGATTGTGCTCCCTGTGCAAATGTTGGTATTCTGTATCTGACATGCGTCTGTCATATTTTAAATCCAGAGAGAAAGAGTGGAACGATAAATCGTGTTACCATTTCATGAAATAAATTATCAATCTTTGACATGACTGATTCCTGATAGAACCATAATTTAAGGCATAGGCCTAACATTGTTAAAAGATGAACACTTGAATACAAGTGCAGCAATAACTGTAAAATGGAACATAAATATACAGCACATACAGCCAGCGTTCTACAACTAGCAGGAAGGTTCCAAGATAAAATCCCAGCAAGAAATTGCGGTCATCAATCATACCTCTAACTGCTTTTTGATCTTTGTTTTGTTTTTCGGATTGGAACTAAATTGTGTGAAATGGTCTTGACTACCAAGGTATTATTTTTATTACCTTTGATTAATCTGCCTCCACTCTACCATGTCAAGTACCTCTTATGCACACATCTGAAATCATTAACTATAATTAACTAAATCAGCCGTAAAATGCTGCTTGGTTGGTTTTAGTATTTGTTAAATAAGATAAGATAGTTGTTGACAAAAACAAAGCCAAAACAATTATGCGTTGTTATTTGCTCAAAGACAATTCCACCTCATACTATGTCAAAGGGTTTGGGAAATTTTGAGGTTATGTGCTAGCAGTTAACATATAGAATTCTATAAAAACTAGAGCCTTACAGCAATGCAGATTTTAACGAAATCCTTAATAAATCCGGAATAACTACGACATAAATATAGTGATACAAAAAAGTGAATAAAAAAAACATTGTTTTTTTAATAATAGTTTCTAGGCGAATAACATGGACACAGGAGGAGTCATCAGCCTAGCATGGGGTGGTCCTCTAAAAGCGTTGACCTTAACATCATCTCCGCGTGGACCAGGATAGATGATGAGGAAGGTAAAGGTGACGAAGGGCATCGGGGGTGGACGCACTGAGCCACAAAAGCCATACCCCGGGAAATGTTATTGCTTGGCAAAGGGCTCTGGACGGGAACACTATCTGTTTGCCATTTACTCAAACTATGTGGAACATATTTTGAAAATGTCAGCTTCGGAGCCACATCCTCTGTATGAGTTTTGTTCTGTTTTTTTCAAGTAAATTGGTCTGACTGTGAGGTTTTTGTTCGCGGACCGCGGGAGAACGGCCTCCATGGCCAGGCTTGGAGACCTCTCAAACGGCGCCTCTTCTGCCGTATTGATCACAGCGGCTATTGGCGTTAGCCTGTGAATAAACACCGCCCTATCGAGCTGAATTCCCCGCGAGAAACTGAAAGCAAGAGACAACAAAAAACTTTCTTTGCAACTGTTTCTCGCCGTTCAATACCGGGGGGCTCAAAGACATTGCGTACGTATAGGAAAAAAATAAACAGGCGAGAGAAATGTCAACTGGTCTCGACCGGTTGTGTGGGGATTGCGGATTATTAAAGTGTATTCCTTCTTAAAGTGTATATTATTATATTGTATTTTATATATATTTTATTATGTGTATTCATTCGTCTTCCTACTTACCGGACATTAGTGTGAGGTTTTGATCAGTAGACCGAGAAGAGATCAATTATTGAAATGATTTATAAAAGTCAAGGGCAAGTAAACAGTGTTGCACTCCTGCACTCTGACTGGGTTTGGCCGACATCAAAGAGAGGAGCGATCACATGATGTGCATCTTGATACGTACCCCCAGCGAACGCAGCAGTCCCCCTTGACATTTGAAATAATTGGAACATGAAAAAGACAATGTTTATACAGATCAGAGAACAAGGATGTGCAGAGTTTTGTATCCACATTAAGGGAACAAGCATTATATTATTAATGTTTTTTTTTTCTTCAATTTATACTAGTGTATCAGGAGGAGAAATAACCTCTTCACACTTGCAATTTTTTTTGAACACTTTAAAACGTCAGACCTAGAAAAAGAAGAAGATTGCTTTGTTATTTCAATACATTTTGCAAATAATTACACATAGGGAATCCATTCAAACATATCTTTTCAACATTATAATAGGCACAAGCCTTTTGGTCCTCCAATACATTTTCTCTTCACTGCCTTTATATTGTCGGTTTTCCCTGAGCCTTGGAATGACTTTAGGTAGTCAAGTGATTTCCCATATATCATTTATTTATTTAGTAATCAATTTATTTGCGTATTAATCTATGATCTATGTATTTAATATTAAATAGTACACAGTCCTTGTCACGTGTTCTATGGTAATGCTTTTTCTCAGTGGTCCTTGGTTTTTCTGTTTGGTTGGAATATAGGGCAGTACAGTTTGGGTGCTCTTGTCCGACACTGTCTGTGTGCTGCTGTTTCGTAGCAGTTTTTACGGCAGCCCGGATTCAAAAGACCCTTCCTGGGTAGTGTGTGAGCTCCGGTCGACGCCTTGGCCGGGGACGGGACGTACGAAGGGTCCAGAAAGTGAGGATAGTGGAGTGAATGCTCAGAGTAAGACCGCCTCGGGGTGGCGCACGAGCTGGCCAGGGGACTCGTCTCAACGTCGCTGTCCGGCGTCGCCCGGCCGCTCTTGTCCCTCTTCGTCGTCGGCCGCCTCCGCCTGCTCCTCGTCGTCCTCGTCGTCATCACAGCACAGCGCGTGGTACAGGATCTTGTCGCTGAAGCGCACCCGTTCTCGCGGCTTGTGGCTGTGGGTGGAGCTACTGGCCTCCTCGCTCGATGAGTCCGGCGTGATGATGCGGGGGCCGTTGGGGATGGGCAGACCCCCGTTCATCTGCGAGTAGGCCGAGGCAGGTGGTGGCGGGGGGCGGCGGTGGCGGGCTGCCGGGCGTCTGGGTCTGGGCGGGGTCTCCCGACCTGAGCGTGGCAGCGGCGGCGGACGTGGCCTCCAGGTAGCTGCAGAACTCCCAGCTGTCCGACAGCACGTCTGGGTTGAGGGGGTCTGGCCGGAAGGCCTCGCCCGCCCCCGCTCGCTGCTGGACGTACTGCTGGCCGTGGCCACCGTCCAGTCATCGGGATCCTGGTCAAAGTCAAAGTCTGACGTGAGCTTGTCAATCTGACCCACCACCTAGAGAGGGAGAGAGGGAGGCAGAGGGAGAGAGAGAGAGGATGATTAGCTTCTAGTACAATGCAAGTGGGTCGCATTTTCATTTCAGATGCCTTGATTGGGGTAGTATTGTCCTCGCTTAAATTGAAGGCTGCAGCTGACGGAAATTTTAATAGCGGATTAATCAAACCATTTTTCAGTTAATCATATAATCAATCAAATGTCCTTAATAATAGCAAATGTCATCTCAAGTTACCAGAGTCCAAAGGGATGTCTTAAATGCGTTTGCAGCCAAGAAAAACTAACTATTACTACTATTAACTATTACAACGATACCAAATCTTTCAATTGAACTGCAACCTTAAGCAGCAAATTGTATTATTTGTGCTTGATAAATGACTTAAATGATTAATCAATTAAGATAATTAAGAACATTTTTTAGTTGGCTCAATTAATCGTGTAATCGTTGGGCCTGGTCAAGTTTTTAATAGGTGAGAAATGGCTACAATGACCTGTGCTGGCACTGAGCTAAAGTTTAGTTTATTACATTACTTTTACACGCGGCTGCACTTATCTTCACAACCTCCGTTTCGAGTGCAGGATTAGCCACCCACTCAGTCTGACTGAGGCAGGGAGAGTACACTGATTGAATTCCAGAGCACCAAGTGTTGGTAAACAACTCAAATGGCCAAACTGTTGTTCACTGGGCTTGAAAGATTACGAGCTACTAATTTGTCTTGCTCCATGCTGTAGTCCAGATCAATTTGATATAAAAAAAAGATTAAAGAAACAAATGGGTGTCTTCCCTTCACAATCGCTCGCACACGGAACTGCCTAATAATTTGTTTGTCAGTATACTGTCTGAAAATAATGTCATGTGCATAGTTGGCGAGCACTTTCCCGTACGGTGCGGCATGAATGTTTATTGTGAAATGATTTAATTTTTTTTCGTTGTCTCAATTAACCTCAATACTTCAGGCGTCAGCAGCCACGGTGCCGCTTGTGAATAAAAAGCACTTTCGCTCACACCGTGGATTACTAGCCGAGGACACATCACATTCAACCCCTAATACTCGACATTTTAGAACCTTTAATCAGCGTGTTCTGGGCTCAAAAACAATCCATTGTAAAATGAAAACACTCAGGCTTCCTGTCGCCCGCTAAATGATACATTTCCTTCAGCCATTTTGCAATTAAGCCAAGTGTTTGAAACAGGGAAAGTTTTTCCGAGAACATACACACGTGGAATTGGAACATAATTGCCGCTGAATGCCAACCGAAGTGAGGTTCTACCCAGAGATTTGGGAAACGTGGTCTTGAGCCTCTGAAAGTCGATTAAACGACAATGAAGCCTTACTCGTGTTATGGCTTCGTGTCTGAAGTGGGATTGGTATTTCTTTTGCATCACAATTTAAGGAGTGTGATTATCAGCCCTATAACCTAGACTTCAAAAGTAGGAATATGATTTAAATGAGGCTCACTTGTTGTGTTTATTGATAGCCGAGCGTGGCCTATGGTGCAGTCAGACTAATTTGAACATCTTGAAGTGGCTCCTTGATAACTCCTTACCTAGATTAAAACGCAATCACACAATTCATTCTCCTTTGGTATATTTTGCTTTCAGCGAAACTCGTTCTCTTGGTCTAGTTCAGTCTACTGCCCTACCAAAAAGTCTTGCGTCAACTTGAACCATCTACAATCAGAGAGATACGAGATATGATGTGTTTTCCTCAGTCCTCCCCCATACGTGTGGCTGCATGGTGTGTCTGTATGGATCAGTGCCTGGAAACGTGTGCTCGCATGGCACGCTCAGCCAAGGAGCTCTGGGGGTCTGCCAGTGTTGGTACGGTATAACTACAGACTATCTAGGCTATGCTTTTGCTCATTGGCACCATTGAAAGGGACCAGTGCTGAATGAGTGTTCTAATCGGCTAATGCTTCCAATGCTGTTTTCAGTGTGATTTGCTTCATACTCATGAGTGTCATTAAAAAATATACCGGTATATATCTTGGTGAATTAACAGCTTCTGTATATTTAAAAATGTGTTTCGTTTTTTCAATTGTCAAAGGATAATCTGTCAAATGTGTTATCAAAACGTGTTTCCGCAGCTGAGGCTAATACATCCACTATCATTTAGATGAACCTGGAACAATAGATCCTCTTCCAGTTTTCTTTGTCTATTTATTTAATTGGAGCAATAATACGGTTTGAGGACAAAAACCCAACGCACTGTCCCCCTCCATCCTGCTCAGCATCATCTGAATGTTAAATTACCTCCACAGTCAATCATAAGAGTGATCCTTTCTAGTCATTAGAAATCCCTTTTGTGCTCATAGACAGTAATCGGTAAGCTATGACAGACCTTTCACACCTGACGGACGTACCAGCAACCCTTTTCTTCATCTTTTTGTTCGTTGTTTCACCGTGAACAACATCTGTACCCAGTCTTTTGAGGTCACAGATGGGTCCAATGCAGCACCACTGAACAATAATCTGTGACTTTGGTTTCCCAGAGGAGAACATGTGACGATTGTGCTCTAAAAGTGAATGATTGTGTAAGCAAAATTGTTGCAGGGGATGGATGAACACGATCACATTACCAAGGGGAGTCGCCGTGTTTGATATAGAAACAGACAATGAGTAAAGAATGTGCTCAAATTGAACTTTCAGAATAATTATGAGATTAGCACTAAACCTGCATTTTATCTGCTAGGTTTTATTGGAATTAATGTCTGCAACAAGGCCCGGGTAAAACAAAGACTGCCTGGTCTGTTTAATTTTTTTTATGGGATTGAGAATGCTTCTGCATAAACAAAATATTTATACCTTTGAAACCAATCTATAGTCCTGCATTTGAGTATATAAGTAAATGCAAACAACTTATGTCCGGACATCATCGGCAAATCACTTGCTTATCAGTGGTTGGTGCATTGATTATGATCATTTAGCCTTGGACCTTTCCCAAGAAAGACTGCACCACTACAAGACAAAAGACAAAACATACAAAACCCAAAAACCAGTGCGCATTCCCTATACATTATACTTTTTCGCACCATCAACACATCTCTCTACTTTAGAACTTGAATATCATATTATGCTTCCTTTCATTTCCTGCCTCCAACAGAGACTGCTTTTTATTTCTGCTGCAACAGCATGTATTTTCCTCGTATCCTTGCTTGCACAATAGATGCCCAGTTGTGCAAACAAACGCCCACCAATCAAAGCCTCACCGCCTAGAAGCTTTTAATGATGTCAAACATGCAGTGTTCAATGGCAGGAAGCTATAGAATACAGCGGGAACATCTGGTGCAATCCATGCAACATTTTTAAACCCTTTTTTTTTTTTTTTCTTGAACAAAAAGGCTGCTTTGACAGAAGCCAGCAAACCGTTCCATGTGCCCATGATCCTACTCCATATAATCTGTCCTTCTTTATGGTTGTGCGTCAGTGATAAAAGACACACATGATGGTTTTGTCTCCACCACCCTATCCGTCAGCTATCAAACATGTAACATTTACAGCAGCGGGTCAGCAGGATCGAGAGATTCCGAGGCTTGTTGTGGGGGGCCTTAACAAGAAAGACTTCCATGCAGCCGCCTGCCTGGGTCCGTTGCTGCACCTCATCACCTGTCTTTTATGATCGCTCTGGGTAATTGAGGGCTGGAGTGAATGAAGGACACTTGGGGGGCCCTGACAGTGACCGAATTGTACAGTGATGGGAAAGACAGACTGAACGTAATCTAACACTGAGTGATGGTCGATAATGTAAAAAGAAAACTGGAAAAAACTCTTTGAACAGTCTCCTCTTTGCCACAGTAGTGATCTGGGTGCTGTCCACATCCATTACAAGACCCCCCTCTCTCTTATATTCCCTTCTACCTAGAATCACGCTTAACTCATCACAAGTGAATGCCTGCTTGTATTCCTCTGAGGATGCCACCGGTGCTCGCGTCAACGTTCATTAGAAATGACCATCGACGATCATAGTAGAGTTCCAATTGTGATATGTAATGCACGTTGCAAAATCGATTCAACACAAGAACCGAGACAGTCTGAAGCATTCTATGATTTGTCTGAGAAGTTCACCATCTGCGTCCAACATTACTCCGCCGATGTTGGAACAGATGTGTTTCGATGTGAACAGACTGGTCCCTGGTTTCATTTTGCATGATGCACAGAAATGGAGGCTTTCCAAGCACCATAGGAATATTGGACCTATTGATCATTATCTCTGCCACAATAATCAATAATCAGATGCACAAGGACTCATTAAAGAGAGGGGGGACTCACTTTCTGGGCTCATCTAGTTTTTTAAAACTGTAAACTTAGGGATATTTTGGGATTGATAGAAACAGAATGGATGAGTACATTGTCTTAAAATTGCCATTCTCTATCTCTCCCTATCCTGCTATTATTTCTATAATCACTGTATAAGTAAACTGAGGGAAGCAAAAAAAAATAGGCTACTAATTACCAAGCCTCCAGCGTTAGGAAATAATTTATTTCCCATATGGATCAATGGACCCATATAAATAAATGTTTAGGAATAAATTAAACTGTATGCATTTCTCAACGTTACAATTAATTGTGAGCCTGCTCCTGTGCAAGCGTTTAACTTGCTGCAAGCACTTCATGCAAGTTAGGAAAATGTTTCTGCAATTATCCAATCTGGCATGCTGGCTGTAAGATAAAATGTTTGCAAATATTGTTTTAATGTTTTTAGTTCCTGCAGCTTTCTCCCAATCTCCCCAGCCCTCTCCTGTTCGCACCCAATTGAGCTCTACTCCCTAACAGGGGTTGAATCCAAATGTGCGCTCCCATTTAGTTTGATACCACTTCATCTCTCCCGGCGGCGGCGGTGGCAAGCATTTCACTGAAGTCACTTCAGGATATGTTCACAAAAAAACTACAGATGGCTCCTACTTTCAAATCAATAGCGTTCTCCGTAATGTAGGTGTAAATAGCTGCACAATGTTTATGCATTCCCTTTATCGAAGGTGCATTCTCCTAACGGACTTGTCCGACAAACTGATGAGATGGAAAGGCTAGCCCTCAGCCTCCCAATGTGTTTTTGATTGTTTTACACAGCAAACAACCGGAACCCCTTGTTGTGTTCCCTAAGATGCATGAGTTCGAGGGCTGGCGGACTAGAAAGCAACCCACCAACATACGGGTGCGACTTGCATATCTCCTCAAACCAAAAGCAAAGAGTTAAACCCCATATTTCGCCAGGGGGGCTGTTAATGGTGGGTGGGTGAGTGTGTAAATGCCACCCTCTATTTACCAACACTTATTTAGTGCACGTTGGGTCGATGAGCAGGAAGGCTTTTTACCGGGGCACAACGGTAAGTGCCCTTACCTTTATGTCTCTGAGTTGGAGAAAGCAGAACCACCTGGGGAACTGTGCGCCTGGGGAGCATGTGAAGACGTACAAAGCCACACTCCTGTTGGGTTCACACCAATAATCTCGGTTTGATACCAGTCGTTTGTGCTGTCTACATTGGCCTTTAAGGACTCTTGAGTACTTCACAGGAAGGTACTATTTGCAGGAGTTCAACATAGGAAGTATCCGTCACTGATACTGCAGTCTACTTCTACAGTGCCACTATTTCGAGCACTAAAATGTCGGTTGCTTGAGTTGTTGGTTACATTAAATCAGTTATCGTCCAGCTGGTTAATGGTGGGTGGGTGTAAATGGTAAATGGACTACTTTTATATAGTGCCTTTGTAACCACTCATAGCATACATTCATTCACCCATTCATACATACATCCCCAGACCGACATCAGTATCAATCATTCACGGCAACAGCCAGCTCATTGGGATTATTAAGGGTTAGGTGTCTTGGACAGGGGCACCTCGACAGGGGATTGTACTTGCAACTCTCCGGTTGCCAGTCAACCAGCTCTACCTCCTGGGCCGCTGCCGCCCAACAGTATGTGTTTGTTTGCGTGTGAGAGGGAGGAAAAACATGCAATAAACCATGAGGACCTGATTTTGGCCTGGCCATCCTGATTGGTGAGATGTGATGCTTGTGGTCTTCAAGAGGAAGTAAGGGGTCTTTGAAGGGTCCTCAGGACGCATCGCTGCTGTAATTATCCTGTCATGAAACGGGGCTGTGAGCCCAAGACTTCTTCACACACATGCCTCCAGCTTTTTCATCTTTCCGGAGTCACTCATGTTTATGGAGATGGTAGAGAGCAAGGGTCAGACCGCACAGGACCAACCCCCTAATCAAAAGCGCCATTACCAACTTCAGGGCTTTAATGGGCGCCATTTATCCCCGGGAATGATGGTAAGAGGTCAACCCTTTCCCTCGAGGCAAAGGAAAACCGACCCACTTATATATACTAAACACCTTCAGTATAGCCCTACGTTGCTTAATTTAAGCTATTACGCTGGCCAGCTCATCCCACCTGCTGTTTGGCAACTAGTGAGTTTATTGGAAGGCTTTGATGATAATTAAAACCAGGTTGTGCGTTACACTTGGTGAGCAAGCCAGAGAGGGAGGTTGCATTTTACAGGCAGCTACAGTAAAGTGTCTTGGGGTGAGGCCCACTGAACTACTAGCCCTGTACACGGGCCATTTACTGAGGTTCCCCTCCATTGAGTCTCTGTGTGTTGAAAAAGGTCTTGAGCCTTTGCAATCTCTTTGGAAGTAGAAGAAGTTCTGCAAGAGGAGGCTCAGTCCAATCCAGCGATTTCCTTTCTGGCAGTCATAAATGACAGTCCATCTCTAAGACAAGGCTAAAGCAGTGAGCATAGAATCACCTAGTCAACGTATTAATCAGGAACAATATTGAATAAACAACAAAGGTACTGTGGTGTCTGATCTCAGTACAAGTTGTGTATTGCGAGCAGTTGCTCTGCAAAATTGTATTGTCTTAAATACACAATTTCCTTCCAATATTGCTGTAATTTCAGTATGTATCAGGCAACCGTCACACATCTGCACAAACAAAGTAATGGAGAGTTAAAGACCCCTGTCGACATTTATCAATTTCAAATAAGTGTTCCTCTGGCATTTGTATGCTATCGTCTCTTCATTCAATGATTTGTGTGGTTAACAAAACACAACTTCTTGTTATCACTGTTGTGAACACTATTTTAGGCTATTTTAATAGTCTCAGTCAAGATCCGGGAGGTGTGATAATCTGAAAGCTGTTGTGACGAGTGTTGTTACTGCCAACACTTGTCACTTGTCCAAACCTGTACGCGGTAATCCTGAAAACAACATATAGAGCGGCAAAGAAACCGACACACTTCAAAACCGAAAACACATTTCCTGCGTCTGACACTTAATATATCATTACGGCCCCCACTGCAAGTGTACTTCAGGATACTTTCCGTTATTTTGTTGTAGCTGAACATGGGGTCAAGACTGAAAGCGCTTGGCCAAAGCATGGGGCAGCACTACTAATGCGGGACCAACAACTTGTATAGCAGGAAGGTTTACTGCTTATGTAGGAGTGTGCTTTTCCTCGCACCAAATCCTATAATACATTACCCTTGTGTATATCTGCAGTTAGCTTGCTTAGAGACTAGGCTATTTATTTTCTAACAAGCTTTTAGAGGAGGGTTTAACCCAACAAAACATCCACGGTCATTTGCGATGAGTGAAAGCCGGCGTTACGCGCTTGTTGTTTTCCAATCACTTATGACGGATTTGAAGGATAAGGTCAACCCTCTCAAGCTCTACAGCTGTTGACATTGTCCTGAAACAATTAGTGTCTTAGTTAAATATTTATCAGGCTTAGGCACGGATGTATCTAAATACTGAATTACATGGAAAAGGTCATTAAAACACAAATTCTGAAAAATCATGATAGTTTAACATATAGGCCTATTGCGCTGAAGAGAAAATATCACATTTATAATAACTCACCGCATACTAGATCAAAAAAGGCAAAGAAAATGTTACCACAAATGGTGTCCCTCATCTAAATGAATATCGATTTTGTTTTATATATTAATTTACAACGATAAGATGCATGGTGTAGCCTCCCTCACTCATTAAACCTATCAAAATGTGTACGGTAAAGGCTTTAAACTCTCGTTTACAAAGACCGCGCCAAAGTCAATGATGTTAGACCCAGTGTCTGCAATCTATCTTTATCTGATTCAACGTGAAGAACCCCCTTCTTGTGTTTTAATCAATGTTCTGCACACAAGGCTCTCAGCTGCACTCCACAGCAGTCAGCCATACCATCTCCTGTAAGACCTGAAACTCGGGGCAACTACGTTTACAATAAAAATACAATTCTTTCTGAACATCTCTCAACAAAATCATTTTTGGGGGGACTCCTATAGTGTCTCCTGCAATATTTGTAATCAGTTAAACTGATGAATGTTAATCTAGAACTGAGATCAAACCAAACTTTAGCTTGCTCGGCAAACTAGTAGCGTCATCCAAATAACGCAGTATATATATATTTGTGTTAGATGTCTCTCTTCTTCGTAACCTACTGTCACCTCTAGGTGCACTACAGACGAGGCGGTTATTTGAACTCGGGTGATAAATCTCTGCTGCCGTTTCAAAAAGACAAGATGGAAGGAAGCTGGGAAATGGAAGGGGGGAGGGCGGGAGCAGAAGTGGGAGCGTCAAGCCTTTGAAGAGAAAATAACCAATATAGCGACGCACGCTCCTAAACGGAAAGTTGAGGGGCCTCAGGAGTCCAGCGCGCACCGCTCTTTCAGTGCCACAATAGAGTCTGCTGATATTGGCATTGCGCTGTTATCCTTACTTCTATATTGCAAAATATTTGTCATTGCTTCCAGCGGGCTCTCCGCGTTTCTATCAGTGACATGTGTGGAGCGCTCGGCCGTGGACTGACACACCTGTCACAGCTTGTCTCTCTCTCTCTCTCCTCTCTCTCTCTCTCTCTCTCTCTCCTCTCTCTCTCTCTCTCTCTCTCTCTCTCTCTCTCTCTCTCTCTCTCTCTCTCTCTCTCTCTCCTCTCTCTCTCTCTCTCTCTCTCTCTCTCTCTCTTCTCTCTCTTCTCTCTTTCAACGGGACGTCTTCAGCCCGCGACTCCTATATAGATATGGCGCTTCCTAAAGCGCGGCTTTGAGAACGGCCAGTCAAAACGTCGGGCCCGCTAGAAGCCGCTGACTTTTTGACGGAGACCTATTTGCAAAAAAATTCCCAAGCAGACGTTTCGCCCGTGAGGCCACCATCTGGCAGCCCTGCATACCTGCTGGTGTGACGTATTCACTCGCTAGCCCTGCCCTTTCTGTTGCGGTGCATTCTGCTGTGCTTGTTATCGCATGTTGTTGTCCAGAGCGCATAAGAAGTGGTCGGGCGGTTCTCCTTTTAGTTGTGACTGATGTTGTTAAGAGGGTCATGCATTGGCCATTCAGGTCATATTCAGAGTATTTCTCAGCGGAAAGCTGTGTGTGTGTGTGTGTGTGTGTGTGTGTGTGTGTGTGTGTGTGTGTGTGTGTGTGTGTGTGTGTGTGTGTGTGTGTGTGTGTGTGTGTGTGTGTGTGTGTGTGTGTGTGTGTGTGTGTGCCTGCATCCGTCTGCGTGTGTGCATTGAGATGGTCCTCTTAAGATCTTAACATATATCTAGGTGACATCTTCACATATATCTAGGTGGACTGGACATATATTTCTATAGTTTTTCTTTCGGTTGTCAACTCCTTGGGCCTCTGACCATGAGTTACCAATAACTCAATAAGCGTCTAATCCCTGTAGGGCAGTGGGCTGCATTCTGATTCAAGCTAGGCTCTTATTGATCAAGCATTCGTCATGAGGGCACTACTTGAATATTGTGAATGAGGTAAAAAAAAAGAATGTCCGCCGGAGAGTTTGGAGTCTGATGTGCGCTGTGTTGTATTTCAAAACCAAGGTTTAGCCCCTTCTACAACAAACGCACCTTTGATGCCCCACCACATTAAAGCAAAAGGCAGCCTTGAATGCTAAATCTCAAAAGGCCAGCCTAACTCTTTCCCATGGTTACATGTTTAGCATCATGCAAACCCCTACCCCCCCATGGTGACGTTGTGAAAACAATGAGTATGCATCACCTCCATTCATGAGGTATTGGAAATACATAAGCTCTGAGACGTATTGATCGCTCGAAGCCTTCCTGGGAGCTATGGGGAATCCTTGTGTGTTTACCGAAAGCTAGGGAACTGCGTGTACAGCAGTGTACGCTGCCCTGCTATTTTCCCTCGCAACAATTATGATTGTCTTTCGCAGGTTTCTCGTGGTAATTATAGGCTACAGAGTTGGCATGGGGGAGGGTGTGATGTGGGTGAGACGCGGTCCTCTCACCGCCAGCCCCTCCAAGCGAGAGGAGCCCGTTGGACAAACCGAGCCCCCGAGACGGATGAAAGGAGGGCTGTGTTCCCGGTCTACCTTCAACCCCCATTTTTGTATACAAAGAATCATATCCATATGCATCCATACATATCCACATGTGTTACATACAGTATTAATACTCAAATACTAACACACAGGCATGCACACATGCATACACACACTCACTCACTCACTCACTCACTCACTCACTCACTCACTCACTCACTCACTCACTCACTCACTCACTCACTCACTCACTCACTCACTCACTCACTCACTCACTCACTCACTCACTCACTCACTCACTCACTCACTCACTCACACACACACACAGGCATACACATTCACACACACAGGCATACTCACACACACACACACGCGCGCACGCGCACACACACACACACACACTCACACTCACACACACACACACACACACACGTACAGCACATACATACATAACCAAACCTAATGCATTTAGTGATATAAGAAAACAAACGTGTCTTTATAACAGGGGTATTTTCTTGGAAGCGTGATGTATGTAGGAACATTGGCTTCTCAAACAACAATGGTATGTATGTTCTCCTTTGAAATTTCCATTCCGGGTCAGAACGTTTTTTTTTTTTTTGGCCTCTGTGTTATGACTCACTATTCTCAGAGTAGCCCGGGTTGCCAGATATGAAACAAATTGGCACACAAGCACATCGTGCTGAAGCCATGGAAGCAGGCAAACAAACTGGATCAACTGAGATTGCACTAGATTCTACCTAATTTTTGAAACACGGAGACAGCTTAGAGCCTGGAGGGATGTCGTGGCTGATGCCACATGAGCTGGCATAATTTGAAAACAATGAATACATTGAAACTGAAACATGAGCTGATCAATTTACAGTGTGGGACGCGCCGTCGCTTGACATTGTCAAAATAGAATAATAGCGTTTGTCTCAAATATAATGTTGTGCTCTGCTCAACCTGGCAACCCACGTAAGCTTGAAGTCTGGGGAGGAGGGGGCGGAGACAGCTCTCTCCGATAGTGTGAGTTTGGACTGGAGCATCCATTTTTAACTCTGTCAAGGATACATATTGTTCCCTTTATAATGCAGCACAATAATCGTTTCATCTGTAATCTTGTTTTCATAATAGTTGGAAGTCAAAAATCGTAATTGAAAATCAAATTTGGTTAATCGCTCAGGCCTTATGCATAAATACATACATACATAGTGCAAATATGTCTTCTTCAAGGGTGAGTGGAGCTTGCATAGCTTGTATGTAAATCCTAACCATTCATTTTGCGCAACGATTTGGCAAGATCATCCTTTTATGAAAGCATAACACAAATATAATGAAAAAAACTATACATTTGTGACCACGAAAGCACAGTATCCCCTGAAGCCACCAGGTAAATCAATCCGGCTGGGAAGTCAATCTGCACCCCACATCACTTTTCTCAAGGTTATCCTAAAATATAACACCAATACACAAATCCAATTCACTACGGACATCGTGTATACTACCTATCCACTGCAATTTGAAATCTGCACTTTATATGTATGGCCTGGGATTAGAAAAAAAAGAGGACCTATGGGATGGACTGAACTTTGTCAACAAGTAATTCAGGAGATTAAATGAGCCCACACTAGTCGTGATAGAATCAGCATTCTGTGAACAGAATATGATGTCCTGTAGTTCACAATGAAACCTCAGGACAAAGAAACAAGTAGTCTCCGTAATACTATACATATAAATGTTGGATAGATGTCAAAATATCCATTATTGAGTGTACTGTGCGGTCATATGCTACTGGGTCTAGATAGAACAACCTAGTCGATATTTTTATACACTATAGTATATATATATATATATATATATATATATATAAAAAGGCGAGGATAGTAATGTCCACAAGAGTTCATCCTTGCATTCTTTATATACTTTCCCTCCACTGAGTGTCAAGTCAAGCAGACTGACTGACCGGCTGAGTGACCGACTGACAGTCCTGCGGACGGACTGGCGAACACACAATCAATCCAGCACACCTGTGCCACAATGCAACATTCTCAGAGGGTACTTAAATTTGTATGCATCTTTTTTAAAGCATTGATTATTTTTGAGTTTTTTGGTGTCAAGTCGGATTTGACAGAATATACTGTATGTCAGGGCATGGAATCAATACACCAAATTCTTCGAGAAAGTCTTTCTGCATTTCGCTTCCATGCATTCTTTGTATTTGTCTTTTCTGGAGCAATAGAGGATGTTACTTGGGGAAGATAAGAGTACAATTTCAACATTACATAACAAAATGGATATTTGATGAATCTTTGCATTGACAACAGATGGCTGTTGTCGTGTGGATCTCTGCTGGGACTCTCCAAGGACTTTGACAAAACTAGAAAGGCTTACAGGAAGGAGGATCTTGAAGTCCCACGTCTATTCGTTATTCAAACGTTGACATTGAAATCAAACTAGTGTGAGGTCAAACCAAGCATCCAATTAGCGGGTAGAACGTTAAGTAAGGAAGCTGGATAGGGCCATTTACTGGAAAACATTCATGAAGTGTTTTTTAGATTAGCCCCTCTAGTTTATTTGTCCTTGCCTGCATTTCCAGTGGAGCCTAACCCCCCTGTTCGCAGCCTGCAAGTGAAAACGCCGCCTCCAATCCTAGTTGCTGCTTGGTTTTTTTTCTCTCAGGCTTGACGATGCAATAACTGTCATTCTCTGAGCACCCACTGATGCAAGCCCTGCTCTTTCACACACCATTCCACACACCGGCTTCAGGAAAACATTTGAAAAACGTCCACATTAAATAAACATAGAATCGTATGTGTATGTGTAAATGTGGAGGCAAAACCCTACACGGTTGAGCCTCTTGGTTTGGACAGTGTTTTGACACCCCTCAGTGTCTCTGTCTCCTTGGCAGCCCGGTTTTTGATTGATGGCAACAAAAGCCGTGAAGGATTCTTAGGGCTGAACAGAGAGATAACTGAGTGGGTCCAAATGAGTCCGTCGCGCTGCGAGTTCGACTGCCGTGGACTGAAGGGGAGGAGGAGATGGAGTGACAGAGAAAGTGAGAGAGGGGGTGTATGAGGAGGTGGGGAGGGGGGTGAAGGCCTTGCAGTTCTGCTGGCAGAGCAGGACGCAATGATGCCTGCGTCATCAGCCTGGGGGTCACGTAAAGGATGGGGAACAACAATACCCGCCATGTGACTGCATGGCGGGGCTCTGCCGACAGCCATCGACCTAGTCCATCACGAAACGGACACTCATGCACACACACACACGCACGCACGCACGCACGCACACACACACACACACACACACACACACACACACACACACACACACATACACACACTGAAACATTTCATTGTCAACAAACAATGTGTGCGCAAACATGAGTGTGTGTGTACCAAAACAATGTTGCACGTACATTACTCATCTCCTGAGTGATGCACAGCAAACACAAGCCTCCATCGCATAACAATGTCAGGGTCTGCCAGATTAAGGCACAGTCTGTGAACGAAAACAGCCCGGATACGCCGTCCAAACGAAGCCAGTAGTGATCCTGTTCGTCCGACCTGGCAGCTGAAGATATTTAAAAACAAGCTAACAAAATAGAAATCCTCCATGGGTGAATCATTCGCTGCTCTATACTTCCACTGTTCAATGACCGCCTCCTGCTCTGAGTCACAAGGCAAAAGTCCCATATATCTGACCTTGGGTTTTATGCAACGCTCGTACAAAATATACATGACATCAGTGAGTGCGCGGCGAGAACCGTTTAGCTCGGTTAGTCATACACCCCCCCAAACTCTCATCTCTCCCCCCGCACTCCCCTCTCCGTCACCCCCTCCGTCACAGTGAGGTGATGACTGCCGTGATGTCACAGCGAAGGGGGCAGGAAGGAGTGTGGACGGTGGCGGTGTCTGACGGGGTAGGGGGCCCTGGCGTGCTTTCCCTCTTTAAATAGCCACAGATTTAATCTACACACAGCAGCAGAGTTCTGACAGCTCCTGCCTCGGCTTCCCCCCCTCCCCGCTTGGTGACACATTATTTTCTCTCCTCTCCTCTCTCTCTCTCTCTCTCTCTCTCTCTCTCTCTCTCTCTCTCTCTCTCTCTCTCTCTCTCTCTCTCTCTCTCTCTCTCTCTCTCTCTCTCTCCCCTTCCATCCTTCTGGTCTCCACTCTATGGACCGCCAGGCCCCGCAAGCCGTTGTCAGTTCCATTCTTCCTCCATGTCTGAAGAACCAAATGGATTTACAGGCTTTGCCGTCAACCACTCCCTTTTGCCCGCTCGTGGATGAGGCTCCTTTCCTCTATTCCTCTGCTCCTTTCTCTCCATGCCATCCATCTTTTCATGTTGACATGGTCATTATTCTCATTATAGCGCCCCTGCCAAGCCGGCTCTTCCCTGCTTCCCTCCATACGTCTTTGTCTTTGACTTCTAGTCGCTATCCACGCGCGTGTGTGTGTGCCGACCTCGATATATATGTGACTTTAGCCGATGCGCACGTCCAGCTGTGACGCTGTAGAAGCAGGGAACCCTGATAAAGACCAGAGACCCTGCTGCAGGATGCTAGGGGCTTGCAGTCTGGTTTCTCTTTAAAGACCGAGCGCATAGCTTTGCCACTGTGGTTATGCAAAGAGTTAGGAAAAACATGAGCTCTGCGCTACTGACAACAGTCATGGCATTGCCTGCCAATACCGTCTTACCCAGGAAGCTTGGATGACCCCTTCCAGCGTGTTTCTCTTTGAGATATCTCCATCCCACAGCTGACCTGATCTTACTTGGCATACCCACGTCTTTGTGGAAAAACACAGAGTTTTTTGGCTTCTTAAAAAGATCATCCGATGTTTAGTGCCACCAGTATTTACTCATATTCCTTGAACAATAGAATTTTTTCTGTTGAGCTCAAGACTACTTCATGATTAGAAAGTCTTGGCAAGGAATGGATTAGGAAGGCAAGGTTAAATAATGAGGGAAACTGCGTGAAAAGTTTCCCTCCAACACGTGGAAAACCAAGTTGGGCTCGAAGACCATGGGCCCTATCTTGCATCCGTGCGATTGACTTAATCACTGGCGCATGTGTCGTTGCTAGTTTGCAACTGGCGCAGAGCGTTCTTTTCCCTCCTGCTCCACGCGTCGGTAAATTAGGGAATGTTCTTGTGCCCCAAGGGGCGGTTCGGCGAAAGGAGGAGGCGTGTTCTGGCGCAAACGTTCCCTGGTGCTATTTTGGAGTTTCAGAAACCACTCCCGCCACAAACCACGAAATACCTGGTTTCAAGTCAGTGTCAGTATTTCAATTCTTGTGCATCTGTCTCATCGGAGACAGATGCCGTAGAACCGCCCACAAAGCTACTAGCGCTTGGCGCTTCTCACATGCGTTTCAGACCGTTAAAATAGGGCCCCATGAACAGTGGGGAGAAAAAACTGAATTTGGTTGATGTTGGAGCCATGCATGGGCATTGTTTGACATTACCCTGGCTCGGAGCTGATAGGATGAAAGAGTGAGGCAATATATACAACAAAAAAAAAAAAAATGCGAGACAATAAAAACAGTTTGCATGCTGAAGCTGGAAAAGCAGGTATTCTGCAGACCAGCTCGGCTTTTGTACTTCTTTCTTAAAGTTCCAAATAAAAGTTAAATCGTTGCTTTCCTCTTCTTGCTCAAGTTTAAGTGTTGTACTTTCCACAACAATGTAAATATCTACCAGGGTAATCAATGGGAGGTATGTTTGTGACTTGTGCACCAGTCTGTTCCCTGGATCCCCTGTCGTCCTCCACAATGAAAACTGCAATAAGCGCACCAACAATCTTTTGCACGGAACCCCCTAATTGGTACTGATCGAAGAAACTTCCCTCCCTCCAAACTCCCTCCCCTTCTACCCAGCTACTTTGTCAAGGCCTTGCTAGGGAAATCTGCTATGTAGAGTATGAAAACATGACATATTATCAACTGTGTAAAAGTATTGCTTTTGAGATGGTTTTCTGGTCCAATCTCATTGAGGACATGGCCTTTATTCTCGATGTACCAAGGTATATAAGATAGCGTAACCCTGGGAAAAAAAAACACGCATCAATTATAGAAACATGCTTATTAAATACAACTAAATGGTGGTGAGTCTTTTGAAACAATTACATTTCTACTTGCAAATAGGTTAAGTCTGTCCCTGGTTATAGTCGATTGGATTGGATATGACTGAACCATCGGTACCATGTTCACGCCCAAACAATGCCATCTGTCATTGTCCTGACACCCTTCACAACATGATTAATGCAACAGCCCAACTTAACCCTAACCCAACCGTTGATGTATATAACGCATGTTATCCTCAGAAATCGATAGCTAACCCATAAGAAACTCAAAAGCCCAACAACGCAATGCAATTCATAACATAAACAGTATTTCTAATAAAAGAAGTACTAAAGCCACTATTGCTACTTCTACTACTAATTTTATACCACTACTACTATTTTACTACCACTACTACGACTATGTCTACTACTCTGCATTTTATGAATAGTAGTAATTACTGCTAGTAATTATAATGCTGATGATATCATTTAACACTGCCACACGTAAATCAGTGATCACATGCAATAGATTGTAAATGAGTCATGTATCTAGTGGCAGTGCACTCTTTCCTGGGAAAATGAGAGGGGTATTTTTAGTCCATGTGATTGTGTGATGACAAGGTGAAATCCATTTCTATGAGATATTCTCTCGACCCTTCACAGTCCATGCACAATTAATTTGATACAAGCTGGAAGCATAAATCCTGGATGATTATGCTGTGTTCACGAGGAGAGCGATGAGCATGTTCATCTTCGCGGGTCTCAAGAACAGTGGGGAAACGGCAAATTAGTTTTGTTGTATTATGCAGATGTTGGCGCATTCCGCAGAATCGTCAAGATTCAGTGAAGTGTGTGTGTCAGCAGGTGTGTGTGTGTGCGTGTGCGCTACCAGGTTATTAATGTAATAAAAAGAAAAGACTCGATCATTTATATTCATGCATTTGCGGTTTTCTGATGATACCACGTTTTTAGATGATGCGCTCCACGCCACCGCGGCGGCGGCGGCTCCGAGTTAAAGACATGATGCCTTAACGACCGCGGGTGTGCCTCCCCCAAGGTTGTTTAGCCTCCAGCCCGTTGTGTTTTCCCCGCTCTCTGATCTGTGAACCCGGAGAGCCCAGGCAGTCATGACCGAAATGTAAATGCAATCCAATCCTCCTCCCCCCCCGCCCCTACCCGTCCACCTCCGCCGCCGTCCTCCCTCAGAACACGAATGCAATTAAAATCCCACTAGCCCCCGATGGAGAGAAGACATCTGCGAGGTGGTGTAGCTGGCATCCTACATGGGACCGAGCGGCAGCCATGACCGCCTGTTCACCAAGCCCTGGCAGGAGAGACGAACTGTGGGTCCCTCTAATGACCTGGAGCTGTTTCACGGTGATGGATGGATGCTGAACGGCCTGGGACCACTTTAGGTCAATAGGGAAAAATATGGTAACACTTTATAATAAGGTGCCATAATAAATAGCAAACTAGTCATTACCTAACCCTTCGTTAATATTTGTTAATTGTTACTAAAATATCTATTTGGCACAAGATAATAGTTTATTTTCACTGACCACAGAGTGTCGCTGGTTAGGGTTCGGGTTAGGGCCGGGTGTTATGGTTAGGGTTAGGGCCGGTTGTTAGGGTAAGGGTTAGGGTTGTGTGTTAGGGTTGGGTGAGGGTTATGCAAACAAATTATACTGTATTTAATAAATGATGAAAAAACGATTAACTTGTGCCAAATAGATATTTTTGTAATAATTGACAAATATTTACAAAGGGTTAGGTAATGACTAGTTTGCTATTTATTATGGCATCTTATTATAAAGTGTTACCAAAAATATATTTCCTTCACGTAATACAAAGCAAATAAAAAATAATAATAGGGTCCCAGTGGCTAGTTCATCTCCATATTATGCATTTTGAAAATGTAGGTTCAATAAAATATATTGAGGAATTAAGATGTGACATTCAATTCCCACCCTCAATAAGCATAAAATCTAAAGCCTCAAAAGTTGAAGTATTGTAAACCAATAGGTGACGTCAGGGACTGTGCTATCGCTACAGCCATATTGTTTACGGTCTATGACATGGACATGGTCTGCATTCTCCCCCCCCACAGCCCAGTTATCTCTGGGGATGAGTTGTGACACCGCCCCCCTCTCTCCTCTGGCTTCTGCTGCTTCTTCTCCTGACCCTATATCAAACCCTCTCTGCACGAACCCCCCCTTGATATCAGAACCCCTGTCTCTCTTGCCTCTGTCCATGGCCCCACCAATCGCAGTTCAGGCTGAACCACTTCTCCAGCATCTCTGACCCTTGACCTTACACTGGATGGCTTTGCTTTAAAGAGTCAGGGGAATTCAGGGATAAACTGCAGGGAGAGAAGTGAACAATAAAAGGCAGAATCAAGGCCAAGAGAGATCCGATGGCTGAGCCACTATGATCTTTGCTAATGTATGTCGCTTGATGTTATACGTTCACACTTCTTTTTGTCGCCACTCCATTTCAGTATGCTCAGCCCTTTACTCCCCTCAGCGAAAGATCAGGGGATGCATCTCACCTGGAAGAATATGAAATGGCATGCTACATCACGGCCCCTCACTGAACCCTCACGTGGTGTAACAGGGATACAAGTTGACTCATTCAGTACGAGAGAGAGAGCAAGTTTAGACGGAGAGAGAATGTTTGCATTATTGAAATCCTCATGATCCATCGATATCTTTCAGCCCCGTCCTACCTAAGGTTTTAGCAGCCTGCCCTTCTGTTTACAACCACAATGGATGTACTCTCATATATTCAAACAAACAGTTAATCGTGCACTGAAACTCGGTATATTCAGCATAAAACATTCTATTAAATGACGAAATGAATAACCAGTATTGTCCCTCATCAAAAGGAGAAACACTGCGGACAATAAAATGCTCGAGTTGATGCGTGCCTCAAGCTGCTAACGTAGCAGCAGTGATGAGCCACCAGCGACTGCATGCAACCGTATGCATTCAATTTTGTGCTGGCCTGACGCTATTCTGTTTGAGTAGGAAGACGCTCTATATATAGACGACGCATCCAGTAAGAACAACACGCTCGGGGCTCAGCAGTGGCAGCCGCACCACCCATGAATTTGAAGGGGGACCGACCAACCGGACATGTGCTGCATCCGCTTGCTGGGCTTTCAAGCTTCTGTTTTTGTTTTCGGGGCGATAAGGCTTGCACCCCGAGTCCTGATTGGGCCCTTCTAATGACATGTATTGCTGAGGCTGCCAACACATACTCGGTGGTACAGCTTCAGCCACTGCTGGGCTGCTTGGGAACGACCAGCCAATCGGAGCTGTGACCTGACCTTATTAATTCATCCATGACATAAGGAAGAGCCGTCTTCAATATGCAGATGTAATAATACACATTTCAAATGTGTAACTAGTCATGTTCATGGGAATAGCTTTAGGTCACCATGGGTGCCTAATGTGAGGTTGCATTAATGACCTATTTAGTAATTTAGCGGATGCTTTCGTCCAAAGAGGATTCCAGTGAATGCCAATACAGGTCACAGGTTAGGCTCTTGCTGTAGGATGTTAAAAGGTTAGCTCCTGCCTTTGGGAATCAAACCCAATACCTTTTTGGCTGGCAGAAAACTCCATACCCCTAGAAATACGATGCACAGACTTTGACAAGATGACTTTTGATAGGCTCGATAGAGGTTTGGTGTCAGTGCCTTGGCCGGAACTCCTTTGACCCTTGGTGACCTGGAAGCAGCAGCTCGGGTCACTCTACTTCCCCCTGTCACTGTGACCAAGTTGTCGAACATCCTGAAGCCATAAAAGCCGCTCCTTCACTGGATTCAGCCTCGTTCAAATTCAATTCAAGTGCCTCCGGAAACCATGTACCGCTCCCAGAATATTAGCTACTCTGCCCCGAAGAAATGAACGTCTATTGAAACGGAAACCTTATGGGGGGTGCAGGAGCCGCACAAAAAGCAGTATTACACAAGGACAGAAGACGGAGTGTGTGTTAAATTAAGAGAGTTTAATAGCCCTTTTTCTCTCTCTCATTGCAAATCATTAACTCTAAAAACTATAAGCAATAGCGGATAAAAAGAAACGGGTGAATATACAGCTATGGGCTGTCAGGAAGATTTTACAGCAGGTTCTCTGGGGCATAATTCACCGCCGGAGAAAAGGGAAAAGAGTCTCCGTGGTTTAAAGCGGCGGAGCTTGCGTGAGGATTATTCCGTGGCAGCTTCGTACCGCGCCGTTCATCAGACGACTTGTTATTTCTAAATGGAAGTGCTGCGCCAGGGTTTGAGATCCCTCCTCTGTGTTCGCATCCAGAGTGTTCGTCACCCAGGAGAAGTCAAACAGTTTGGCCGTAATCCTCCAAGCGTGAAGCACTCGTGGTGACTGCTACTGCGATGAGCTCACGGGGGGGGGGGGGGGGGGGGGGGAATGTGTGTGTGGGAGGTGGTGAGAGCTCTGGTTGATGATGTGGTTATGAGTGTCAGCCATGTATTTTTTTCTCTTCTCTAATGCTATTCTTTCTTAATGGCTTAATGCCCCGTTAAAGATTTAACGCCTGTGGCAAGCCTTTCATTATTGTCCCTTTTTTAAACATTTGTGTTCACATGTATTAATGAATCAGGCAGAATAAGCTTTGCCGTTTGTGTAAATGTTATCCCCGTAAAAGGCGTGTACAAAAGTAAAACAAATACCCAAAACATATTTTGGTTATTAGAATGGTGTGTTTGGAAAGAAGCGTTCAATGGATGTTCACTACTGATAATTCTTTCTAATTCCTAATCCTTGTTATAAACCGTGTAAAGATATCTAGAAGACAAAACCCACAATTTATTATCTGCTTCACTAACCATGGGAAATATTTGATTCTATTAAGAAATATACCAGTAATCAAAAGGGCTCGGCAATAAACATTATGTCCAAGCAATTAATCAATTTCTGCATGCTTAAAAAACCTTTGATGGTTTGGAACCTGTACATTTTGTACAGGCCTTTGCTCTCTCGGTTTAAACTAATGCATCACTGTTTACACTCATACTTTGACCTTTGCCCTCATCCATATCACTTTACCCTCATACATATCATCTCATGTTGCAGTCTTCTATACAAATTTACATTTTCACCTATCACTAAACACTAGTGATGGGTCGGTCGCGAACGATTCGGTCAGAACGAACGAATCCCGAAGGTGAACGACGAGAACTGATTCCCAAAACAAGAGAACTGATTATTTTTTCTTTTTTTTTAAACATATAACAAAAATATGGTCACGTAAATAAAATATACAAACTAACCCCCCACAACCTTATATGGATTGAGTCTAAAACGTTCTCATCGATTCAGCCAATGAGAGCAGGTAGCAATCGCTAACAAATGATAAGGCAACACCACATAACTAACTAACGATCGCTGTAGGCTTCAATATTATGCAAGCACTTAATTTTTTATTTTGTTCTACATCACAATTGCATGCTTTTATAAAGTATTGTTTTTACCTACCCTTACGAGTTCGTTTAGTCTATTTGCTAACGTGCTTCACTGCTTATTAGTGCTACTTGGAAGACGCCATTAATTATTACCCCATTATGTATTAAGGATATGTATGAAATGTGCTTATGAAATGTGTATGTGCTTTATATATATATGCTTATTATTTACACTTAACCTGGGTAATTTTGCCAGAACATTAGAAAGTAATAGGCTACATGAATGTTGATTAACATTTATTCCATAATTTCCGATTCCCTGGCAAATTGTGTAACAGACCATCTGACTTAACAAACGAATCAAACAAATTAATCAAACTAACGAATCGTGATAGTGAAAGAACTGATTCCCGGAAAAGAATCGTTTTGCCCATCCCTACTAAACACTTGCATATCATGTTGAACTCTTACACATACATTTACACTCGTATCACTTTACACTCTCACATATCACTTTACACTAACACACATCACTTTACACTCATGCATACCACTTTATCCTCATACATATCACTTCACACTCTCATATCGCTATGCACTCTCATATCACTATACACTCTCATATCACGGTACAATCTTACACACCTCTTTACTCTCTCATGTCACTTTACCATCCAACATATTACTTTACACTATTAAATATCGCTTTACACTCTTACATATCACTTTACACATTTACATATAACTACACTCTTAAATTGTAGAAATCAGGCAAGCAGGGTGCCATGTTCGTATTCACTCGAGTGCGAGTCTCTCTCTCTAATTGCCTTACCACTAACAGTGAAGTTCAGATTCAAATTCAACATATGGTTTGAAATAATTGATTATTTATTTTTACTCCTTAAACCCAGGTGGTCCCAACGTTTGGTGGTGGGCCTTCAATTCTCCTTATTCACGATGAAGAGGACATGGTCCAACCCCTCATCAATCTGTCAGTCATCAGTCGGGAACAGCTCTCACATCACAAGGTAAGGTTCACTTTCGCCCCAGACCACTTTTGGAATTATTTTATTTCCCACATCTGTTCAAAGTTCTGCCCCTTGTATCAGAGGAGAGCTAGAGGCTAGGGGGGTTCACAAGGAGCCCTAGCTCCAGGTGTCTGGGTGGGGTTACATCTGCTCAGACCCTCCGTCCCACTGCAGATCCCCTCTCCCGAGGAGTGCCAATAACATTTCAAATGCAGGTGTCAAATAACAAAAGTCTAGATTAATGTCCTTCCACTTTGCCAACGGCATCAATTACAGGGAGTGGGTGGCTGGGTGGGGGTGTCGCTCTCTATGAGACTGCCATTCACGGCTACGCAAAGGGCTAAAGATCAAGCTATCTGCTTGAGTACAGCACTGCGGGTGTTCGAACCCGCACACATCACGTCTGTCGCTTTTCATTCCACTGCTAGTGTGACACTGACACCTCGACTAACCACATTAATGACAAAATAGAATGTTAAAAGCAGCCTTGAAGTCACAACGTATAAGATTGGGATTGAGGATGAACTGATCTAGTCTTGTGGCTGCACAACTGTATGTCGTGAACTTGGGTTGTATGTCGTTGCTGGGGCTTTTGTGAGTGTCGATAGTAGGATTCTTGTCAACAAAGAGAGAGACGTACGGGCTGGCCAGCATTTCTCATTTTCGGACTATGTGAGTTATAGCATGGGATTTTATTTATTACAATGTTGAAATCCCTAATGATCAGCATTAATTACAGATATGTCAATGTAATTTTAAGCTACAAGCCCTTTTGTTTTGTTTACTAGTTTGGACAGTTACTATGAACAGGTAAGAGAGTATGAGCCATTAAAACCCCTTTGAGATTAGTATCAGTTTCTGGGCATAATTAAAGCAGGGATTTCCATGACAGCTTTTGTGTTTTGTGTCTGTGGACTGTAGCATCCCAACTCCTGTTCACGGACAGGGCTGTTATGACTGGAGTGCACTATCGCTATTGATGCCAAGGTAAAATTAGACTCTCACCACCCAATTAGCATCTATTTAGGTCACAGCGGACGTCTTGGGCTGAATGTAGACTAACTAGGCTATTTTTGTGCGTAATAAATGATATTGCTTATGATACATATATAGTAGGAGTGTTAAGAAAAAAAAAGCTTTTTGGTTGGAAATTCGATAAAAAAAATAAAAATCGAACAAAAGGGAAATTATCCGAGGACCTGTGTCTCAATTTGTGGTTGGTCGGTATTCTAGTCTTCTCAGTGCTCGTTCAGTCGGGACAGATGTTAAATAGATCGACACATCTTTGCATGGTATTATCATTTTCTTATGACTCCCAATCATGGAATGACAGGCTGCACCGGTGGCCCTCTGGGGTTCATGCATCCGCACGAGCAAAACACTCCACGCCAGGGCATGCAGGGAAAACACTGCCGTCTGCAGCCAATGAGATAAGCCCTTTCTCTCAATTCAGTCATCCCCCCCCCCCCCCCCCCCCCGCCTTCTATCTATCATTATAACCTCTCCCTCCTGCTCAATCCATCTTCCCAGCAATGTATTTTCTGATTGCTTGCCTCACCTATATTTGTAAGGTTGCCTAACATGGACTTATGTGAATATTTATATTTAGGCTGTTGCAGAAATAGGGGGGCCCCCAGGCGGCCCTCTTTATCCTCATTGTTTTGCGCTGACTAGAGTGTCCACATCCAAACACGCTGCGGAAGAACCGTCTGTGTTTACCCTTGCCTGCCTCAGAAAATCCTTACGGTGGACAAACCTCTCCATCAAGCATGCCCTCTATGCCAAAGCGAACAGCTGATTCTGAGAGTTATAATTCTGGCTGTGGCCTTGATAGACAAAATTGAGGTCACCGATGCCTGCTCCGCTCCGACACCTCCTCTCCTTTCCTGTCCTCGTTCAACCTAGTGTTGCACAGTAAACCGCTAGCAAGGTTTCGCAGTAACCTGCAGCTTGACATTTTTGCAATACCCTGCTGTTAAAAATGGTCCTTCACCCCTTTTCATTAGCACCGGTACTTATCAATGACAGTGTTTTAGGTTGTGTTTTAGCCGTATATTTCCTGTGAGTTCTGTCGAGGTGCGACAGCAGGTGTGTGTGTGTGTGTGTGTGTGTGTGTGTGTGTGTGTGTGTGTGTGTGTGTGTGTAAGTCTGTTCATCGCTCTGTTTCCACTCCCTATAGGCAAAGTGGGCGTGCCAATTGTATTTTGCTATGCTAGCTTTCAAGGGAGAACAGGAGGCATGGTTGCGTGTTACTCTTTAAACTGAGCGCACGTGCCATAGTGATATAGCCTGCCTATAATTTCATTAAATCATCCAACATCGGGGTGGAAGATATCTAAAATAAATCACTCACAAATCAGCGATATGATTACGGTTGTTGCTTGCCACAATTCAAAGTAGTCCTCGCTGTCAAACTACTAACTAATTATTTGCAAAAGTCTCCTAAAAAAAAAAAAATTGTAGACATGTTTGATGAAAAAACACTTGATATTCTCAACGTCAGAATATTACTTTTAAGACACATTTCACTGCAAAACACCAGATATTTTATAGGGCCCTTGATCCCGAATGTGCACTTCATGGTGATGAAGCTCAAACCCAGGATTTTTCTCCTGCATGTTACAGAAGTGCACTAAAGTAGCCTGAACACAAAATTGCTCAAAACATCAACCTGATATTGAAGGTTTTTGCTTTGGAATAGTCAAGTATCTGTATCGTATCGAGATAATAATGCAGGTATAGCATCAAACCATTTTGGCATCAAAATCACTCAAACCATCTATTATAGTTAACCCATGGTCAGAATCGAAATTGATCCTTCTGACAATTTTGTGATCTGTATTTCATCCGTTGTGGATCGGCAGTGATGTCATGTTGCAGTCATATTTATTTTACATATTTATATTTGATAGAAATTCAATACAAAGTGGCCTTGACTCATAGGGGAGATGGACCATATGTTCGAAACCTATAGTGGTAATGGAGTCATAAAGCCTTCCTACACAATTGATGGAAATGGCTAAGAAGTGACTCACGGTAACTCATTCTTTTACCCCTTTCAACCTTTAACAGCCTTCAATGGCTTCTGCTCTCTCTCTTTCTGTGGTATCTCCATGAACAATCTCATTTCCACTGAATAATCTGTGCTCGCTCGCTGTAAGCCGCCACACAGTGAGTCACACGGTTGAACTGAGGACAGCGGTGCGGATGACTTTCTCCTCATCATGTCATCAACCTTCTCCTTCTCTTCCCCACCACTCACTCTCAGGCCAGCTGTGTGTGTGTGTGTGTGTGTGTGTGTGTGTGTGTGTGTGTGTGTGTGTGTGTGTGTGTGTGTGTGTGTGTGTGTGTGTGTGTGTGTGTGTGTGTGTGTGTGTGTGTGTGTGTGTGCTTTGCCTGTGAGTGTGCCGTGCATGGTTCAGAGTGAGCATTTAATTCCGCAAAAGTGTTTTTCATATTTTTTTTTTTCCACACAATGCTATTCCACGAAGCAAGTTCATGATCTTGCCTTGCAGAATAACTTATTAACTAATTTAGATATTTGTGTGTTTGTATTGAGTTTTGATAGATGGAAATAAGTCTGTTAAACCAGAGAATTCCACGTGTCCATGAGATCAACTATGCCTTTCTTTTTGTTTACTTATTTGTTGTTTGTTTTCCTCTGTGAAGCGCTATACAAATACAATGTATTACTATTAATATTTTCAATAATTGAAAAAAAATGTGGTATATTATCGGCGCATACGATGCATCATCCAAACGTTGTGACGTCTCCACGGTCATCATGGATGCTAATTATGACGCCCAATCATCTGGGTAGTACTGTCTGCAGTTCTGGAGTACCTGCCAGCTTTTGGGATTGGTGAATCATGCGTGTAAAATCCATTACAATTACCATTACAAAATGCCAATCACAAGTCCAACAAAATGCACTGAGAGAGACGCTCCAACATTATCATAAATAGGAGCCCTGCTACTTTCGAGTCTCTACTCAGTGCCCTCTATTTGCCTGGGCGTCATCGCCATATTATACTCTGCCGAGTGTGGGTGCAAACAGGCAGCCACACAGGTGACTGCACAGGTGACAAAGAATATTAATCATCCCAACAGTTTGTTGACATGTTTGGGTCGCTGTCTGCTCTTAAGTGCGTGTCTGAATAATTACCCTGTCCCCTCACGCGAGCCTCTCTCAACTTAGCCTGCCCTGCGCTGCAGAGTGCACGGCCACGAGCTTGACAATGACAGACGTGGCAGCCATCCATGCCAAGCCAGGTGACCGACTATGAACTGACATTTCAGGAGAACGCCCGAGAGAGCGACGAGAGAGACGAACAGACGGGGAGTGTCTGGATAAGATACAAGCCAAGAAGCAAACGTGAAGACTTCTTTTCTTTGTAGAACTGTGTTGGCCGCTTCCTCAAATGTATGGTTTCCTTTATAAATCTGATCGGGCTACTCTGATCGCATTACTGCTGTCTTATCAGTGTGCTATGATATAATAAATGCAGAATAATGTCATCCACTTGAAACGGCCTCACAATCAAATTCCTCCCTGTCTGAAAAAAACCTCTCCTTGTTGGTTTGATCAGAGAGCCTTTGAACTTTAACTGACGACAGAGAGTTTGGGAATTTAAGATTTTTAGCTTGATGAGTGTTCATTGGGCTCCGTTTAGGCATTGCAGGTTTTGTTCAAGAGCGAGTTTAGACACGGAGTAGTAAATTATATCATGGTATCCTATGGCTACCATAACGTAAAGTCCTTATTTACATTTAAATTGCAAATGGCCCTGGTTGGCATTAGTTATGTCATTGATTTCAAAAGCTACGTCAAAAGCTACAGAGCCCTTCTGGGATCAGAATACATCACGATTGCTAAACACAATGTTTTTCCAGACACAGTTATATGTAATGATTTCGGCCAACCAACTCAATGGGACACTGGCTTGGTTTAATGTCATTACGGACCATGGTCTTATATACAAAAATGGTGATTAACCAAACAATGGTGATGCTGCATACCTAGTCAAGACCCAATGCTTAAGCCAGCCAAAGGCATTGAAAATGGACCACAAAGTCCTGAGCACAAGACTGTTAAACCACGAGTATTTCACAAGGTTACCTTCAGAAATGTCAAGGATTAAAATGGCATCGTAAGAAAATAGAAATTTGACAGCACTTCATCCTTCGAAATAAAACCAATCTTTAGAACAAAGGCAATGAATGGGTAAGGACAAATCAAAGCCTGATGTGGGATAGGCCCATTCATTTGAACGGCAGCATTTACCGTTTGCACACTCATTTGAAACACCTACTTGCCAAGCGTTTGCTACTGTTGACTGCTGTGTGCCGTATGCTCCCACACGGTAATGTGATGTAGCTGTATTCTGGGGGGTACCGTGTGCTTAGATGAATGCCATTTCTCACACCATTAGCTTCAACATACTGGTTTTATTCACAGCGCACAGATAGACCCAAACAATCCTAAACACGCCCACAAGCCCCATTTCAACAATTGATCTAGAGTGTTCCGCCCAGTCTGTCAGTGCGGCATGCAGCGGTAGGAACCATTAACTCCATCTTCCCTCCACCGCTCCACTCTTCCTCTCAACGTCTATTTCACCAACGTGTCCTTTCTTTTTTGCCATTTCCCCAAAAAGATTTGGCATAACTCTTGCCAATCATTTTCTTTCGAAAAACCTTAAGAATTCACCGTTTGAGGATTCACCTGACAATCTCTTTGTCTGCTTTTCACCCTCCCAAAAGTATGTGTAAAACGTGTAAAAAAAAAAATAGCGACACACATTTTGTCTTGTTTTTCAACCAGCTAATATGATCGTTAATGAGCTCATACAATAATAGCTAATAACAAAGGGAAATCAGTGAGGGAAACCCAATGTGCCGACTCCTTCGGCCTGGTTCACTCCAAACGTCCTCATTAAAGCGTGTTCTGAGTCTGATGGTGCTGGGAGGCAGACGTTTGGAGGGCCGGATAATCCAGTGGGTTTTCCAGGCATGATGGGCCAGTCGATACGCCGCGCCCGCTCCCTAAATAAGCCGTAGAGCCGGGTAAAAGAGACTCCGGGGAATGCTTTTCCTGGTGGGCTTTTCTTCCTGCCTCGACGCTCAAGGTTAGACGTTGGTGATGGCGGGGGGGGCGGGGGGGGTTGTCTTTACCTCTTTACAATACCTCCCCTCCCTCCTCTCCTTCTCTCCCTTCTCAGGGCTCTTCCAAGTGCACTGGTAGGATTATAGACGGCCAAATCAAATTGCCCGTAAATATTTTCTCCTCAACTAATTAATAATTTCATGTATTTAAGATTTTGAACAGAATGTCCAGAAGAGAACACGGCAGATCAGAAATGTTCCTATCATATCGGTTCAGAGAACGAATACAAGTGCGTTCCCATTTTACTACTGCCGTGGCATAATTACACCAAGAGGAAAAAATAAAACATATCAGCCTTTCCACTGCCAGGAATAATGAATGTGTAATTCCGTTTTTCGAGTGGACAGCGTGTATATTCTGCTGAGTTAAAGGCAACCACTCAGGTGCATATCTGACGTGGTGGTGTTAAACTTGCAAAGGAATACATTTGTCCCTAGGAGCTGGGGACTTTCGTTTCTGTTTGCGTGTGTGCAAACACCGTTAGGGGTACATCAGCGAGTTTAATTAAGGGATTTCTTTTCGGCACACGAAACGTCAGCCCGAAGGAGGAATACATTGGCAGACACAGCAAGGGGGCACTTGTCAGTTCTTTATAATTGTGATTATAACGCAGTGGCACCTATTGGGTGAGGTGTGTCTGATATCGTGTCTAATCATGCCCTTACGAGTATCATAGTGTTAGGCTAACCCCTAAGAGCCGTCGTCACGTGAAGGTAAAGCTGTTCCGAGGTGTTTACAGGTTTGAGCCTGGGCCAAACCCCGCCCTTAATCTGACCTCAATGGGTTTCCAAGTGGTCCGCTGGCGATGGCGGCATCGCTAGGGGCGACCAGTGGGCTGTGGCAGACTGGGCAGGCAACGTTCGATAACTGACAGCCAAGTGAAAATGGTTGCTTTCTGGGAAATGGTCCATTCTGTCACAGCTCTGTAAGTGATTGTTATTTCTGATTGGGAGCACTCGACTGAAAAAAACGATAAAAAACAGAAGGCATCCCAGCCACCCACAGAGCTTCTGTGATGGCGATTAATTCATAGTAAAAAAATTAAATTGCGTTTAATAATTGGATTGTGCTATATTTGGTGCATCCTGCGTAGCCACTTAGCATTCAGCGATTATTTTGGGGAATTTCTCAGTTCACATGGTTACGGTGCAAAAACATGTACCCTAAAACAAAACTTCTCCAATGGGCATTTAAAACATGCACGCAATTCAATAATGTATTTTCCATATTCAAATATTGAGGGAAATACTCGCTTTTGAGATTTGAACTTCAATGGTCCACATCTCACATGAAAACAAAGCGGGGGTACGACCGTATTTGGCGGTGTTAAGACGTGCGTTCTCACTCCAGACCTGACCGGTTTCTGAACAGATCCGAAGACGCACTCACTTGCTCGGTCGTCGCACGACTGGCTTTTCGATAGCTTATCTGGGGCCCACAAAAGTCCAACAATGCCACAGTCAAGCACGCCTCAGAAATCAAAGTGCACTAAGAGACTGAGAGAGCGTTTCTAATCAAATCATTTACATTGCGGTTTTCCATAACAGACATCCAGACATCACTTTCGGCACAAATGCCTTGAATTGAAGACCGGGTTAATGGGATCGGAGTTGGTATTCGGCGGTGAATAGAAACCAAATCAGCCTATTTCCTCAACCGCAGCTGCTGGGAGGACTGTGAATAGCTGCAACTTTAAGTAAAGATTATTCCTCCCTGTATCCATTGGTGGGCTAAGCTGATGCCACCCAAAGTGGACCATTTGTTCCAGAGGCAGACGAAGGGATAAGAAGAGCCGGTCCTACTTCCGCTGGTCCAACACCTTGTAGATCGTTCTCCACATTCAGTTTGAGTATGATATGCCATTTTGCATCTCAAGGGCACCCTCTCTCCCTCTCCCCTTTCACTTACCCGGTGCGTTTGTACACCCATTGTGGCTTTCCAAAAATTCAGCCTAGTCAATGGAAGAAGAAGGAGGGATTTGCTCTCTAATCCTTCGTGAAAAAGGGAGCACTTTGAACGATTCCCCGGTTTTATCTGCTGCTTCTCTTCCGCTGTATCTTATGATGGGGCGGGGGGTTGAGGGAGTTAAGCGTGACCAGGAAGCGGAGTGCCCCGTGCTAAAGAACAACTAGGATGAGGCAGAGATTGCGCAGACAGCGTCCGCATGCCCGTTGCACACTTGAGCAATAGAGGCCAGCGTCGCGGACAAACTGTTCCCTGCCACTGATAATTGCTCTTTGTGCTTCAAGCTTTAATTGTGTCCGTGCTGGCGACGGTAGACTTTCTGTGTTTGTGTAGGGGGGTGTGTGTGTGTGTGTGTGTGTGTGTGTGTGTGTGTGTGTGTGTGTGCGTGTGCGTGTGTGCGCTCATCCCTCTGTGAGCCGTGAGCGTTGACGCGCTGCGACCATCGACGCGCTTCCCGTTATGAGTCCTCATAAAGACTCGACACTCGAGAGGATAACGGCTCCCTGTACCCTTTGACTTCCATATATATATACTGTGTGTCTATATATATATATATGTATATGTATATGTATATGTATATGTATATATATATATATATATATATATATATATATATATGTATATATATATATATATATATATATGTATATATATATGTATATATATGTATATATATATATATATATATATATATGTATATATGTATATATATATCTATCTATCTATGTATATATTTATATATGTATATATATACATACATACATACATACATACATACATACATACATACATACATACATACATACATACATACATACATACACACACACAAAGATGTGCTTCCCTATCCCCCCTAGTTTCATTATTTTTATTTTTTTTCACTCTATTTCATTGTCCTTTCCGCTTCATTTATTGCCTTCAATTGGCCACTCTTGTATCTCCCTGATAACCAGAGTTTGGGGGTAGGGTGGGGATGTGTGCTGTGTTTCCCCATCTGTTCCCCGTTTGCTGTTTTATTAGTTGTTGTTTATTAAAATACTTTCACAAAGTGCTCGGTGTGGTGATCAGTAGCAGGTGTTTTGGCCGTATTTGTTGTGGCGTCGTCCACGCTCCTCCTCCTGGTTCGTGGTTCCCGGAACGCGGAGGCAAGTGTTGATATGATACCAGAATGAATTACTTCCTTCCCAGCTGCCTCGGCTGCCAGCCTTCGATGCCTAGCAGATCGACTATCAGCGTACGAACCATCTGAGTCATAACCCCCCAGATCCCACCCGATTCATCTCTCCGTAAACACGCCGTCT
The DNA here is from genome assembly GCF_026213295.1 of Gadus chalcogrammus. Taxonomy (NCBI): domain Eukaryota; kingdom Metazoa; phylum Chordata; class Actinopteri; order Gadiformes; family Gadidae; genus Gadus; species Gadus chalcogrammus. The sequence goes on along the minus strand of NC_079425.1, from coordinate 22,931,885 downwards.
TCACGAGAGACCGTGCGTGTGCTTAAATGCAAAATTTGGGATTTGACATTGAAGAGAAGATTCTATCTGTGATTGGGAGGAGCTGTTTCATGATGCGTGGATGATGGGGTTTAGATCTTGTACAAAATCACACAATCATCGCAACAGCCATGTACACAATCTGTACTCTTTTCAATGTGTTTTCAATCGTTGGCTTTGCGCTGAGTCATGTTTGATTCAAGCAACTAGCTCGCCATAATGAGTAACTGCTACCTTTATGTTGTTTTGAAAAGCTTGAATAAGAAACCCTGGCCTTGTGAAAACCTTGTGCTTCCTTGTACCACAAATGTGGGTAACGTGGCAGACCTTATTCAGCGTGTTTCTCTTTTTGTTGAGCAGCCAGCCAGCTTAAGGATTTTGAAATGATTAGAAATTGTTTAACTGCCAATGGATGTAGTGGTGTGTTCAAGAGGGCATCACAAACAACACAAATGAGCCCGTTTATTTCAATCAACATTGAATATTTTACTGACCAGATGTGCACCCAAATATTCCTCATTCTCATCTGGAAATTTAAAACAATATTGAATCATTAATTTCCTAAATTAATCAGTCTCTACATAATCAGATCAGGGGGACAAATATAGTGGTGAGGATGTTTGATATCCAGCCGAAAGGTACCAGAATCAAATATTGAGCCCCAATGTACATCATCATAGACGTCCTATGATGTCTATCCCCCTCTTAACTCATCAATGGGCTAGGAGAAGACCCCAAAAGATGAAGATAATGATCGAGTAATACATTTTCTTTTTAAGTATTTAAAGTATAAATACAAATATTTATAAAAAAAAACGACACCCAAGCTCAATTATTGTAATGCCAAGATTGCTATTGTCATTGTTATTATTTGAAGATCCCCTGAGAGCACTGAAAATGTCGACTGGAAATCTAGGCCTTAGATAAAAATTATCCATTTATCCATGATCCCAGCTTATAACAAACCATCGACATAGGTAGACCTCCACTAAAGACAGGAATAAATGTTTGCTCAGGAGTGGACTATGCGACACATGAACTGTAAACAGGAGTTGGTTAAAGCCTTGTTAACACAACTACAACAACAAAATCAGCGGATCATGAGAGACAGATTTCAATATTTAAGCTTAACGCTTGAAAGAAGCAATACTAAGTATTTTTCCTACAGTGTAATATAATAATGCTGCGCAGTTCTTGGCGTCTGTACTACTGTGAATTTATCCCTCGTCATTGTGTCTTCAAAGATATTTTGCCCAGTATATGCTTCAACTCTGTCTGCACAGAGCTCGCTTTGAAGCAACGGTTTGGTGAAAGTACCACTGCGAAGAAATTGGCGTGTTATGATTACCGACTAAATAGAATCAAATGCACTCCAGAAATTTAGTCTCTTGATATGATGGCTGCATAAAGGTAGCCTGCCAAAGACTAGCTAGCTATTTAGCTGGCTATTGAGCTGGTCATGGAACACCCTGAACCATTACTTTTAAGTTGTGACACCGAAGCAGGGAATTGAGGACCAATAGACATCACTTCTATTGGACCTTTTTTTTTTTTACAGCTTCAATGGCATCTGTCAATCAATGTTAATAATTACGTGACATCTTGTTGTATTATTCTTTTGATGTGGACAGATGAGAGAGCGCAGAGAGATCTTCCTCCTGGCACTTATTGGAATTAGCATTTGTGTAATGTTATTTCTGTAGTCTCAAAATGGCTGACAATGTTTGACAAATGGGCTATGGGAATATGGACCGAATGTGCCGACTCTGTAAGCTGATTATTACCATGTCAAAGGCGTTATTCCAGTTTTTTATCTGAATTTGGGGTTTTGTGTACGTTTGTTGCTGGAAACGCATTGTTGCGATCATGACACTTCCGTTGGTCAGCAAGCCGTTTTACATCAGGACTATTGAAGTCATTGTTACTTTACAGCCGGGCCGACTCTAATGTAGTTCTGTTGGCCCTGCCTGGTGCTTTTTGTTGTTCTTAATTTTTGTTGGATGGAAAAATAAGAACATGACCCCTTTTGTAACAACAATGAAACAAAAAGTGCTTTGGGGTGACCACCACCGCATCAAGACTTTGGCGTAAATTGGCCCGTGTCAGGGTGAATCGGCTGGTACACAAGCCTTCATCCCGGCTGGAAAGTGGTGCTTTAACCCCACAGGCTGCGCTCCGAAATAAGACCAGTTCCCCAGAGACTTTATGGGTAATAATCCTCCCAATCTCTTCCAATGGATTACTGTGCTCCATTCCCCAGAAAATACCAGCTACACGCTACAGAAACCACCACCACCACACGCAACCGGATCAACCGCAACCCGCTTCCCCTTCCATTGCGACTCCTTCCATGCGTTGTTTTTACATCTGTGCGGCCGATTTGTCATGTATTTATGTGACAGTTGTTATCTATTACACTGTTCCATTAATGTGGCCAAGAATAAGAGATTTTATGGAACATTAGGCTGTCACGCATCACGGCTTACAACAGTGAGTCTCCCCCCGCCCCCCCCCCCCCCCGCTACGGCATCTCGAGTTGGAACAGTCCGCAATCACACAGATCAGCTAATTACAGGATATCGACACCACCTCAGCGCCTGCCACCGCCGGCTCCTTTTGATTCCTACCACTTTTCACCGCATGGACTTTTGTGCTTCCCGGGGAGAAAGCATAAAAAGGGGATCCGGTGCCGAGGCCCCGCTCGCTGGAGAACACTAATAGGGTCTGGGAGAGGAACTGTGTTAGACGCTGGTGCTGGCAGAGTTACAGGCTGTGTTTTTGTTTTATAAATAGCTCCAGCCAGCATTATTTTACTTGCAGCCAGCATATAACCATCAATCACTGCAGCATGCGGGTCAGCTTCCCCCGGCCTGCCACTGAAGGGGAGTGCTGGATGCTCTGCCCTTGGACCTCCCTACCCGTGCGAGTACAGCATGGAGAGAGGAGGCGAGAGAGGAGGGAGGGAGGGAGGGAGGGATGGAGGGAGGGAGGGAGGTAGGGAGGGAGGGAGGGAGGGAGGGAGGGGAGCGGCCCTGGCCAGCCAGGGAACTGGGGAAGGGGCGGGCTGTGTGATGGTAGAAGATGGGAGGGATGGGTGTGTTGTGGGCAGGGGGGGGAGTTGGGAGCTGTGGTGGTGGTGGTGGTGGGGTGAGTTATGGCACTACACAGTCAGCTTAAAGCCCTCCTTCCACAGCAAGTAAGGAAACAGGATTAATCCTTGAACACCCCCTCCCTCCCCACATACACACACACTCTCTTGCACACACACAGATGCGTACGTTCTTCCTTCATGCATATGCAGCGCTACGCACCTATGAACGTGCACGCGTGTGTCGTACACACCTGCTGGCAAACCACGTGTGGGCCTGTGTTGACTCTTAACCACAGCACTCCACAAATTCTCTGTGATCGCGATGGGCCATGAAGAGAAGGGAGGGGGTTGTGTTAATCAGTCTGTCTTTCTACGCTTCTGCTGTGGATCTCTGCAGGATGAGCTCAGTACTATTACAAGGCAGGAGGTATACTGTTTGAACCTGGAAACGCACACGCACAAACATACACACACGCTCACGCACAAGGCAGAGTGCAGAACCAGATGTACTCTGTTTGTGTCAACCATTATATAAATGCAGTTACGGACACTCTCGTGGGCAGATGCTTTTGCAACTGCAACCCTACCACACAGGTAAAGCTACACACACACACAAGCACACACACACACACACACACACACACACACACACACACACACACACACACACACACACACACACACACACACACACACACACACACACACACACACACACACACACACACACACACACACCGAGATGATATTTCTTTGTTGATCTTCCACTGAAGTGTGTACAGACACACATTCTCTCCAATCACTTCCGTGTGTTACCATGGCAGTTGAGAAAAATACAGTAGGACTACAGCAGAGGTGAACAAAATGGTTATATAACTAATGCAGTGCTACATCCTGTTTCTTGGCGAAGCCCACCTCCTGCCAGACTGACTTCATCTCTTTTTTTTGCACATGCTGTTCAATACCTCTTCATTAAGGTCTTTTATCTACTGAGCCTTTCAGAGGACGCCGAAGACATGGACAACACTCGCATGCTCGCCGATAAGGAAGCCCTTTGATACCAAGTGAATGACAGCCCGGAGAATCTTAAAGGGGGATCTCATGTATTCCCAACCCTAATCAAGATTATTTCCAGGGCTCAGAGATGATTTTTTCACTTAATTCAGCACAGCCCTCTCTTGAGGAGGCGCATGCACTTCAAACCTTAAATCCCCTCGCCTCCCTCACTCTCCCCAAACCCCCAGCCCCCACTGGAACAAAAAAGGCCACTGATCTTGGCCGGCTAATGAAGCTCACCTCCCGGAGTTCCTTGGCCACATCCTTGAGCTCTTTGAGAATGCCGTCCAGCTGTTGGATCACCATCTTCATGTGGCTGCGGATGCGCTCTCGCGGGCTTGGGCTCTCATAGGTGTCCCGGGCCGGAGCTCTGCTGAGGGACATCCTTCACAGCGTGACGTGGGGCCAGGGGCCGGCAGGGTGAGGAGCAGGAGGTGGGCATGGGGGAGCCGTCTCGGGGTCCATGTCTTTGGCCACAGGGAGCCTCGGTGCAAATGATCCGAACAGGGGCCCCTCGCGCACTGGGAAGCCTCAACATCTTAAAAAGCACCCGGGCAGCCGAAAGACCTTGCCTAGCCCGCTCTGCCTCCCCGGGTTCACGCTGTGACATCCATAGCCTCTGCTTGATGCTTCCATATAAGAAGAGGAGAGGAGCATATGGGAAGGGGGGAGAAGGTTCAACGATTAAATCCAGAGAGAGGAACGCACGGACGGACAGACAGGCTTGAGGACGGACGAAGCTCTCACATCATCGTCACGTTGAGCCGACTCATCTCGCGTCAGTGTGTGCGTTATGGCCGGCCCCACAGGAAGTGCTTTTGAAGATTCTTGCCTATTTTTAGATGGAAGTACTCTTTCTCTCACCGGACCTGGTCATCGTCTTTTTTTTTGTGGGATTGGTTAAACACAGTCATAACGGTGGGGGTTAGTGTAAAAAAAAACTAAAACACAAGCAAAGAGAGTCAAGCTTCGGTCCAGTGGAACGTCATACCGTGAGATGAGATATCCAGGCCAGGAGATAGAAAAATAGAGCTCCACGCAGTTTTTTAAAGCGCAGAATGATCACATTCTACATTGTTGGTTGTCAGTGGGGAAAACATTGTCCTCTAATGAGCACCTTTGGTGAAGAATACGCTCTCTTGTGGGGGTTGGGGGGGGCTGAAAATGAAAGAATACTCCTCCTTACAGCGTACCACTCTCCTGAGGAAAAAGCCAAATAATGAGAAATCCAGATTCTGTAGAAACGTCTCAAATCAAATTGAACTGCCCAATGTTTCCATTTTCCTTGAAAATGATGACTGAATATTCTGTGCGTCTCCTCTGGGAGAAAGGCAAACGTCTGCTAGGGTTCTCTCAGTAGCCCCACTAGGACTGGATCTGCTCCCAGCAGGACTGGATCTGCTCACAGGAGGGAATCCGCTCTCAGCAGGATTGGATCCGCTCCCAGTTGGACTGGATCTTCTCTCAGCAGGACGGGATCCACTCTCAGCAGGACTGGATCCGTTCTCAGCAGGAAGGGATCTGCTCCCAGTTGGACGGGATCCGCTCCCAGCAGTACTGGATCTGCTCACAGGACTGGATCTGCTCTCAATAGGACTGGATCTGCTCTCAATAGGACTGGATCCGCTATCAGTTGGACTGGATCCGCTCCCAGTTGGACTGGATCTGCCCCCAGTCTGACTGGATCCACTCCCGGTTGGACGGGATCCGCTACAAGTTGGACTGGATCTGCACTCAGCGGGATGGGATCCACTCTTGGCAGATAGGGATCCGCTGTCAGCAGGACAGGATCCGCTCTCAACAGGACGGGATCCGCCAACTTCTCACTTGGAACGATGTAACTTTTGGCGAGAGTGTGTCTCTATAACAAACCATGGGGGCGATGAAACACCAGATCACCAGGGTGGACTTTACTCTTACACAAGGGCAGGAAGCGTCCGTCCTTCCCGTCTGTCTTTGCGTCCTCCTCCCCCCCCCGAATCTGGCCCACGCCGGTCCGCAGGGGCGTGCCCAGATGAAAAAAGAAAAAGAGAGGAGAAAAGAGAGGAGAAAGAGAAAAGGATTCTCTTCTCTCCTTCAGTTGTTGCTAAGGGAACCCAGTCTGCCTCCGTGTACTGTGATTGGTTAATTATTTCACTTCTTATCCGTGTACTGTATATTTCCTCGGTAGACTCGGTTCAGGGGAAGCAGGGGAGCTCCGTGCGTTGCCCAGCCGGACAAGATAAATCCCATGAAAGGCTCCCAGAGGGGCACCACGAAACAGCGAGCGAACCGGAGCTGGCGGCCACCTCCAGGACGACGCTACTGCACAGTGTATGCTGGCCAATCACATGTGGCACCTGGACAGATGGGACGAGAAGGCATTCGTTTATAATCCGTCACTCACTCTGGCTCAACCTCTCTCTCTCTCTCTCTCTCTCATCTCTCTCTCTCTCTCTCTCTCTCTCTCTCTCTCTCTCTCTCTCTCTCTCTCTCTCTCTCTCTCTCTCTCTCTCTCTCTCTCTCTCTCTCCTCTCTCTCTCTCTCTCTCTCGACTACCTCTCTCTCTCTCTCTCTCTCTCGACTACCTCTCTCTCGACTACCTCTCTCTCGACTACCTTTCTCTCGACTACCTCTCTCTCTCTCTCGACTACCTCTCTCTCTCTCTCTCGACTACCTCTCTCTCTCTCTCTTGCTCTCTCTCTCACTCTTGCTCTCTCTCTCTCTCTCTCTCTCTCTCTCTCTCTCTCTCTCTCTCTCTCTCTCTCTCCCCTACTCTAACTCTGTCTCTCTCTCTCCCCTTGCATCCTATCTATACCATTCCTGTGACTATTGCTATCGTTGGAATGGACCATGCCTCTGGCTGGAGTGAATTGAAACGACGGAGGACAGAGAGACGATCACAAGAAGCAGAGCTCCCATCCGACAGCGCGTTCCCCCTACAGCACTACAGCCGTACACACCGATACAGAGAACACACACACGCATGAAACACACACACACGCGGATAGAGACAGACTCCCACACACACACACACACACACACACACACACACACACACACACACACACACACACACACACACACACACGTATAAAGAAAAGCTCACACACAATCACGCACACATACAAAGACACACACACACACATAAAGAAAAGCTCACACACAATCACGCACACATACCAAGACACACACACACACACACACATAAAGACGGACAAATACACGCACACAACCATAAACACATTAACACACTTTCACTTACCTTTTCTTAGTGAAATGTGCAGTAGTTACGTCCATAGCTCATCAAGGCTGCACAAAACCTGCTACATTTTCAGCACTCTCAATTTATCTGTTACACACACACACACACACACACACGTACACACGCACACACACGCACACACACACACACACTGACATTCCACCGTTCCAGTGTCTTGCTGTTCTCTCTGTCACACTTGCTCTCACACATAATAATCACAGACGCACACACGCAGACTCCCGCCCCTACTTACTGTCGTGACAGCTTACTGCTCCTCCAACGGCGCTTTATTTCATCGCACCGTCTCATCAGTGGAGGTGTGGAAGTGGAGCATGAAGCTGTGGAGGAGACAGGGAGGACAGAACAATAAATGGCCCTGATGTCACTCCGAGCCGTGCCGGGATGAAGCGAGAGAAGAGAGAGAGAGAGAGAGGAGGGAGAGGGAGGAGAGAGAGAGAGGAACAGAGGGGGAGAGGCAGAAAGAGAAAGTGAGTGAGCAAGAGCGAACGAGCGAGGGAGGGAGGGAGGGAGAGGGAGGAGAGGGACTGGAAGCCGACGGAGGATGGCGAGCTGGCGAGCCCGGGGATGGAATGGGAGCGCTGTCGGTCGCTACCGTGGCTCAGCGGAGGGCGCCGTCGTTGCGAGCGCGGTAGCCCACGTCACGGCCGCCGGCGTGGGCCGCATGGCGGGGAGCGGCAAGCAGGAGCAGACGGGAGGAGGAGGAGGAGACGGCCGAGACGCACCGCTCATGTGACTCCGCCGAACGCCGCCGCTCCGTCCTTCGCTCTGATGCTTATATTTTTTCCCTAATCAAACCGTTCTTCCCCCCTCCTTCCCCTCTCGCCTCTTCTCCTCGTCTCCCTCTCCGGTGCGTTCTGCTCGGCGTGCGTGTGCGTGCGTGCGTGCGTGCGTGCGTGCGTGTGTGTGTGTGTGTGTGTGTGTGTGAGACGCTGCCTCCACCTGGCCCCGTGCGTGTGTGTGTCCCTCTCCCTCTCTCTCGTCCTCTTCCCTCTTCCCTCGTCCCTGGCGGTGTCCTCCTCGCTCGCCGCTCTGCGCTCCGCTGCTGAAGGGAGGCTGATGCCAGAGTTGATCGTGGGGCTCGGATCCTGCCAGCACCACTCTGCTGCTCCACTTGGCTCCGTGGGAGGCGGGGCCAGGAGCTTTAAAGGCACAGCGCCTGTGCTGATCCACGCTGTAGACCAGACTCTGCTCCTCTCTCCTTCTCCCCCCAGTCTCCGCCGCCTCAGCGCCTCCACAGTCAAACACCTCTCCTTCTCTCCTGTCTGCCTGGCAACACACACACACACACACACACACACACACACACACACACACACACACACACACACACGCACCGACACGCACACAAACACACACACCGGCACACGCACACACGCACACGGACGCACACACACACACCAACACACACACACACACACACACACACACACACACACACACACACACACACACACACACACACACACACACACACACACACACACACACATTCTGCATGCATGTGACACTTATAGACATATGCACACACATTCACCTTCTCTCACAAACACACATTTACTCACACACATTAACTCACACACACACACACATTCACAAACATACACACAGGCACAAACACACACTCACATTCACATACACACGCCCACAAACACACTCGGACACGCATGTGAACACACATTCACTCCATCACACACACAGACACATTCACTCACACACACGGACACGCATGTGAACACACACTCACTCCATCACACAACCTCACTCCATCACACAGACAGACACATTCATCTCACACAGACGGACACGCATGTGAACACACACTCACTCCATCACACCACAAAGACGCGCTCCCTATCTGCTCTCACTCCTCCTATCGCGCTCTATTCACACTCGTTCTATCTCAGGTTGTTATCTTTTATATCGGGACGTAGCAAACCATTGGCAGTCTCTCGCTCTCTCTGTCTCTGTCTTTGTGTCTCTCTCTCTCTCTCTCTCTCTCTCTCTCTCTCTCTCTGTGTCTATATGTCATCACTGTCTGTGTGTGTCTCTCTCTGTCTCTCTCTGTCTTCCTGTCTGTGTCTCTCTCTCTGTATCTCACTGTCTCCCTGTTGTATCTCTCTCTGTCTTCCTGTCTGTCTGTCTCTCTCTGTCTCTGCATCTCTCTCCCTCCCTGTCCCTTTCTCTCTCTCTCTCTACCTCTATCTCTGTGACTCTATCTCTTCACTGGGGGTAGAGGGGCATGGTGTCCAATAAACCCACGCTGTTGCATCATTAATATACAAAGCAGGCTGGGGGTGACCTCATCTAACTGGGAGGAGAGGAGGAGGAGGGCTCTCGGTGCGACTTTTCCTCCTCCCGTCTCCTTCATCGCGAGGAGGAGGAGGATGTTCTTGCTACGCGAGACACAGCCCTGAATAGCCCCGCCAGAGGCAATTACTCTCATTTCAAATCAGTATTCTGAGTCAGATACTGTAGGCCCCGGTGCTGAAAAGGAAATTCATAATGACACTTCCATGCGTTTGGGAATGCAGGTTTTTTTCGGAGGGGATTTTGGCAAATGACTTTGTCTTGATACAGTGCGGGGGTGGGGGGGGGGGGGGCGGCGGCACTCATAATGCACAGAGAGGGATGTGATGGGAGAAGGGATGCAGAAGGATTCAGGGCGCATGGCATGCAGATCTAAACGTTCTAAGCATCGCTGGCCTGGTGCCGATGCTGTAAGGCTGAAGGTGCGTTCGCTGGAGACGTGACGGGACGCCCTGTGCCTCACCAGGCCCGGCTCGGAGTACCCCAGGGCCTCGTGGGGTTTTAAAACATCAACCTCTTTTCCTTTAATAATCCTGCTTAAAAGCTCTGTCTAGTTCGGGCCGTACTGCTCGTCTATTGGTGGCGCCTTACGTCATGCTGGTTCAAAGTCGAAAATATCACAACTTTACAAGCAACTTGGCAGCAACGCTTTCCCCCAAGAGGAGGATCGGGGAGCGGGCGTCTTCGCGCGGCCCAAGTGCACGCACCTTATTGGGGGGATTTGCGCCGTCAAACGGGTTCCTGTCTTTACTCGTGTCTCTGTGATTCAGTCGGGAATCGGAGTCGTGTCGTGGAGAACGTAATGCATCCCCATGTTTCCTGCACGCCCCGCGATGCCTTTCATACACATGTTTATCAAAGATTGCCCTGATTTCTCTGTCACCCTACCACTGTGTTGGCCAACGGGTTAGGCAGTGGCTTCTATTCCCTTTCATTTCCCATCACATGTCTCTTTTTTCGTCTCCTCCTACTTGTGATACACAGGGGTCATCATGCCTGATTTCCCTGCAATGCTCAATCTTCCCGCACTACAAAAGCCTGTTTTGCTTCCGCAACCATCCGCAAACTTCTTCACATGAACACACCACCCCCCCCCCCCCCCCACCACACCACAAATGATCCTGTTTTGTACACTGGTGTTTTTTAATAACACTGTTCCCAATAGAAGCACTACATGGCTTAGCGTTGGGAATGGCTCAGTTCAGTGATAGCTGAGGGTCTGTATTCCTGGTTAATGCCTCAGGTTGGTCCTGGACCCGGTCCAGAGACCTGTTGGAGGGACCGAAGAGCCCTGCCTCGGATTTATTGTATCACGTCGTTTATAGAGAAGTTTTATAGAACATTTTCTTCTGCCAGCCATATTATACTCGTATGCATCGTCTCTCTCTCTCTCTCTCTCTCTACCTCCCTGTATCTCTCTCCCTCTCTCTGTCTCTGTCTTCACCTCTATCTCTCTCTCTGGCTCTTGGTCTCCACCTTCTGTCGTCTGTCTGTCTGTCTGTCTGTCTGTCTGTCTGTCTGTCTGTCTGTCTGTCTGTCTGTCTGTCTGTCTGTGTCTCTGTCTCTGTCTCTGTCTCCACCTGTATCTCTTTCTCTCTATATAGCGCAATCACAAGTCTATACATAAACTCCCGCATTCACACAAACATATGTGTGTACACACACACACACCCTGAGGAAGGTTTTGCAGCAAAATGTCCTCTGTTAGCCACACTACAATAATATGCATGGTCTCTCTCTCACTGTCTTCCCCTCAATCTCTCTCCCTCTCTCTCTTTCTCTCTCTCTCTCTCTCTCTCTCTCTCTCTCTCTCTCTCTCTCTCTCTCTCTCTCTCTCTCTCTCTCTCTCTCTCTCTCTCTCTCACACAAACACAGGTGTATACATAAACACGCACACAAACACATGTGCGTACACATACAGACACACACACACACACCATTCCTGAAAGAAACAAGGCAGGTAATTTGGCTGTAGACAGGTGGGAACCTTGAGGGAGTTTGTTTGACTGCCATTGTTACCTGGCGCTGAGTTATGACTCTCTACTTATTTGATACTGGAGGGATCACTGCTCTCTGTTTTTATTGCCGCTCTTTTGGCGGTCGTCCCCTGGCCCCGGGACCAGATGTGCCGAAGGTTAATTTTTCTAATAACACAGAGGGAGGCGGGCGGCCGGATCAATATTGGTACTCCACCCTGGGTATCTACACACATGGCAGCCAATCTGCGCCACACCACAGCCTAGCCCACCTCCAGCCCCCCTCGGACCAGGACGTATGCGAGGCCGCCGCTGAATAATAACTCGGTAATGCACTGCGCTCCTTAGGTTCAGGGGATGTCAATACCCCACAGCCCGCCTGATTCCCAATATGATTGATCGAATGATTTCAACGACAACTCAAAACACATCCGCTGGCTGTAATAACAATAGCACCGCGCAATAAATATCACAGCAACAGATCCCGCGTATGGATTATAGGATTTGAGTTTTTATTTTCTGTGTTTCAGAGCGCATGGTCTTTAAGGAGAAGGCCGGCATGTTTATAATATTTGTACTGGCAGTATCCCCCGATGGGTAGCGGTGACTTTTTTGTATCTTGTCTGGATTGTTTGTCGAGCAATCCATGAAGAGATACTCAGCGTTGGTGGCGACGTCTTCAATCATTCCATAGAAAACCAGCTCTGTCATTATGATTAATTCGACTGAATAATAGTGTTTTCATAAAGAGCCGGTAATGAAACACCAAGGTGTGGGCTTAATAGTGGCACAATATATTATTACAGTGAATTTGTTTTTCATTATTTCATTGCCATATAATGAAAATAATATTATTAATCATCATTTGTAATCACCGGCTGAACCAGTATATTCAACCACATTCAACCGTTATTGAATTCTACAAGTACATGCTGTACCACTGAGGGTTAGAGGGAAACAAATTCAGAAAATCCATAAGACGGAACATGTCACATGGTTCTCCTAGCAACCCTGTTTTCACACGTGACATTTTGACCGGCCTTTGCGAAGTTCCACTATTCCTTTTGTAATACTGCAAAAATGTTCCATCAATAACCCTCTGCAATGGCTTTCACCTAACACAGAAGACAATTCATTTGAAATTCAGACATCCATTTCCAGGTACAAAACTGGCAGACATGCACTCTCTTCACATAAAGGGATAACAGATTTTGGGGGGATTTGGGGGTTTTCAGGCAATTTCCAATTTGGCACACAAAAAAAGGATAATGGTGATGAACAAACAACTGAATAATGCTGACCTAATAAGCAGCCTGGGTGCTACTTTGGTCCAGGCTTGTAATCTCACACCCTGGGGGTATTTATCTCTGTTTTAATGAGCGCTTCCTTCATTAAGCTGTTCCACTTCTGACCATCATGTGGCACTGTGGTGTAGTTATGACATGTCATTTCTCCTTCTCCAACTCACATAGTCAGCACTAAAATGGAGGACAGTGAGTCACGAATATTCCTCTTCGCTTAGGCACCCAGGGATTCCTTTGAACACGTCCAAACATAAGAGGATGAAACTATGAACCAGGCAGTGGAGAATGGTATTATGATGATTGCGTTGATGTATGCACTTTCATGCGGTACTGCTTAGAAAGTGTAATTCTACCTAGATTGCACTAAAATAAATGAATATGGATATGAGAAAAGCCACCAATGTAGTCCAAATCTACTCAGAGGACAACCAGCTGCCTGTATTCCCATGAGATCCTTAATCCAGTTATGTGGAAAGATGAGGCTTTGGGCCTTTCGTAGAATGGGTGTATTTACTGTGTTCTTTGTGTGTAATGTTCTTTGTCACAGAATCCGTCATTCGGTATTCACTAGTGTGAATACTGGACGCCCATCAATTACAGTCGTGACCTACTTCCAGTGGTCCAGTTGTGGCCTTTTCCCAGAGAAGGTCTGTGATGATGTGGGTGCAGAGTTCAGAAGCACAGCCTGTTTACAACAGCATCGGATCCCCCTTGACTGGTCACTGAACTTCTGGTATTTGTGTTCCACAGGCTTGTATGTGGTGGAGCCGAAGTCACATGTATGTGTTTGTCTGTGTGTGTGTTTGTCTGTATTGGTGCTTTGTTTCATTTAGCGTTGTATCAGATAGTCAACACGATTATGCTAATCCTATATTGACTTAACTATATGTATTGTAAATACTTCTCATAAACATTTTGGCAGACAAAAGTTGTGTGTGTGTATATATATATATAAACAGATAGAGAAATATCAATATCTATATCTCTCTATCTCTATATATATTACTCATATGAATTTTGTATTATTAGCACTAATAAAATTAAGTAAAGCTATTCTTGGAGGTTAGATGAAGTGGGCCTGGCAGCAATTATTTTTCACAAAGGATTATCACCATTATAATTTCTACCACCTCAATGGCATGACTTTATCCATAGCATGACTCCAAGGTTTATATTAACTCTTCATCACTTCTCAAATCAGCTTTTGTTTCCAGGGATACAAGAAGTCCAATATGCAAGAGCTCACACTGGATGTCATAACAAAAACAACTTGTTCAAACCTAATTAAGTTGTTCATTTGCCTTGCAGATGGACTGCTGCAATGTTGCAAATTTTCTCATTGTTAACTGCATAGCACTGGTACACTTGGACAGCATAGCCACCGCCGTATCCAATGGAATATATAGACAGATGGATGATAGTGATGGATGGATGAAGATTGAGTGAATGGATGATGCATGGATGGACGGATTATAGTGATGGATGGATGAAAGTGATGAAATACATTTTAATGAATGGATCCATGGTAGATGAAGGAATGATGGATGGATGCATTATGGATAGCTTGATGGAGGATGCATGGATGAATGAGTGAATGGCTAGACAAACGGATGAACGAATGGAAGGATGACTTGATCAATGGGCGAGTATGTTTCTTTGTTTTTCTCCATCCACCGCACCGAGCTTGTCCGCACAAGCAGATAGTCATCGGATAACAAGTTTGAATATGATCCGTCTTATCTCTTGTTCTAACCTCACTTTTGGTCCTGTTTAATAGCCGGCCTGCTTTTTATCAGCATTTGCATGCTTCCATCTCCTAATATATTTCCACTCCAGCGCCTCACGCCTGTTCTCTTCCCTCAGAGTGTCCTCTCGGTCTCCTTGTGAAATGCTAAGCAGCTGTCCACTCTTAACCCTGCCTTTCTCTCGGAAGCTAAAGAATCTTCTGGTGTGCAGTTTGCCAAGAGCCATAAACGGGTGTAAGAGAAGCGCGGAGGGGTTAGCGGGAGATAGCTGACGGTGGTTCTCCGGCCAACCTCCCGGCCCCCGGCCGAATGCTAACAAGCCAACTGGCCGCCGGTTGAATATATTTGTGGTCTGGACGGTACGGGGGGGAAGAGAGGTTGCCTCCACAGTTACACCTGTGATCTCCCTTCTTTAACTCAAAGGTGCTTCCTTTCCAACCACCGGCTTGTGGAACAGTTTTATCTCCCTGTCTTGTTTTTGCAGATTTTGAAGATTTGTGTTTGGATTTTTATGCTTAATTATAGAGTGAGATAGAGAGAAAGGTATGGAAGGGGGGAGGACATGCAGCAAATGACCACGGGCAGGATTCGAACCCGGGTCGCTGCCATCAGGACTGAGCCTTAGTGGTCCACCCCCGGTGAACCCCCTGTCTTGCAGATTTGAATGCATTATTCTTTCATCGACATGATCATACTAAGCCTGGTTACCGGTTGGTCCTCTTCAGCTGATGCACGTGCAACACCCGACTGCAGACTATCATGTCCATCATAGGGCGCTAGAGCCATTGGAATGTCATGACATATTCGTGAATAATACATATTGCAACATATACATGTTGCACAATTTTGTTCATGATTCTATGAGCATTTCTCCATGGAGGAAACGCTCAAAGGAGCACTGAGCTACTCTGAGACCATGTCCCGCCCCCCTGTCCCCAACAACACACTGGTGCACCAATCAGGTCCACTTCCTGTTATCGTCATGGCGGCTCAGGGACCAACCGTAGGGGCCCGCCTTGTGATGCCTTTTTAATTCCTCGCGTGGGGGTCATTGGATGCCTGTCTTTACGCCGTTGGGACGGGGAAAGACTGGGTGAGGGCCTTCCCTCATTCAACGTGCCAGTGATCAGATGAATATGCATATGAGCTGTGATACACAGGCTGAATTATTCAGCTCAGCGCTGATGTTCCTGCCAGCGTTGTGGTGTTGCCATAGGCTGCCGGCAACCGCATCCTCCATGATCGCATGAGTCCTGACGCTCGCACATCCAGGAACGACACACTCACCGCACGACAGCATCGTCGGCGTCATAGCGATCCCATTCCATCCAGTGAATGGGAATGGGATCGGCATTGGGAATGGCTGGGGTGAATGGGAATGGGATCGCTATGACACCAGCGATGCGATGCTAACCGGTATATTGTTTGCGGAATTCACAGTAGTAGAACGTCTACGACACAGAAGGACGAGAAAGGCTGGGACAAAGAGAGAGAGAGGGGGCCGAGCGAGGAGAGCTATAAAGAGGTATCTGGTGAGCTCCCCTGGCCCCATGCTTACCTGTCAACACACAGACAGAGTGTGTTAGCTGTGACCCGGACACCATTAACTCATCAAAGCCCACTCAGCGCGTTGTCAGCTTGGCTGGCCGCCTCAAATCTGTCCTCTGCTGCCCCCCCCCCCCCCCCCCCCCCCCCCCCCCCCAACCTCCCAAAAGAGCTCTGCTACTTCTGGGGGGAGATTATCATCGAGAGACTGGTCCTATGGGTCTGTTTTGTGTGTGTGTTCGTGCAGCCCGAGCAAAAGGACTCCTTTTTGGTGGGGAGGGGGGGGACCCGAAATATTGATAGAGGCTTGACTCACATGAAGACGGAGACACATCCACATGTACAAGCTTACCCACAGAGACAAGGACAGACAGACAGACAGACAGACAGACAGACAGACAGACAGACAGACAGACAGACAGACAGACAGACAGACACGACCAGACACATTCCCCATTTATCCTGAAGCTATGTTAAGATGATATGATGGTACAAAACACAATCATTCATCGCTGTCTCCTCTCTTGATCTATCTCCGTCTCTCTCTTGCCCTTCCTGTCTCTCTCTAACTCCTTGCCTCCCCTCTCCTGTCTCTCTGGGCTGCTTACCGCTCAGCAGAGTGAACAGAGATAAACAAGACAAACAGATTACCATCGCCGCGAGCCACCCGGCTGCTGTGAGGGCGCAGGTATTCGGCATGTTCAACGTCTGCATGCATGAAATCAGACAGTAATGCCTCTGTCAGATGTGTTATTAGGAGCTGGAGCCCGTGGATGAAGGAGATGTGTTGGGATCAGCTGTAGGCGAAAGGAAGGCGGCAGGTTTAACGTTATATGAGGCGTGTTCTTGACGTTTTAAAGGGTTGCTCCATGTTTGTATGAGTGTAGATTGCAGTGCCTTGGTTATTCGTTTTGTGTTATTTTTTAAGTTATTTGATCGAATGTTGGACTGCATAAGAACAAGTGTGATCCTGTAAAGCCTGTCATTTATTTGGGCCGATTGGCTTCCCTCTGCTCTGAGGAAAGATTCAATGAGAAGTCCTGTCTTGCTCCAAGGCTCCTCCCCTTGCACCTGACTAGCATAAAGCCGAAAGAAAACTGTGTTCAGTAAGTCCAGCCAAAGCAGAGAACAGATTAGGGTTTACTAACGGATACAGAAACACAGGCACTGCGCCACACACACACACACACACACACACACACACACACACACACCACACACACACACACACACACACACACACACACACACACACACACACACACACACACACACACACACACACACACACAACCTTATTTATTTATTGTGACCCACAGATGATACACAGACATGTCATATTTATTTATTAACTTCTTCAGTTTGCAACCTTCTGGCAAATCCTTCCTCAAAGTTTGAAATTCCCCTCTGCATCTCTCATCGAGATTCTGCTGCGCATTAGTGCTTACAGCCGATTGGGAATCATTGGATTTTAAGAGCAGCCGACCATTATATTAAAAAGTAGACGCAGGCGATGAATTTAAAAGCTCAAATTGTTTGTAAAGCTTTTTTAGCCTGTTAACAAAATGTTTGGCTGAGTCTTCCCACACACACAACCCCAGCGTTCGAAGCGTGCTCATTAATATGCTGAAGAAGAGTGGTCTGAAAGGTTCAAAAGTTTCTAGGAGGCGATGCTGTTATGCTTGTTTATTATGTTGGCACCATTATTGTGTTAAACGGTCTACATGAGGGATGTATGTGTTCCATACATGTATCGAAAGTTGACCATCAATAATGGTTTGTCTGATATCGCAACATCATTTAAATTAAGTAAATGTAAACGTTACCATTAGTAGAAATGGGAAACATGGACTTAAGCGGGAGTCGTTTCAGTGTGTGTGTGTGTGTGTGTGTGTGTGTGTGTGTGTGTGTGTGTGTGTGGTGTGTGTGTGTGTGTGTGGTGTGTGTGTGTGTGTGTGTGTGTGTGTGTGTGTGTGTGTGTGTTGCATGCTTTGTGTTTGCAGCTGCATAGTCACATGCATAGGGGGTGCTTGACCTTGCCTCTGCTTTTCCCTTCTCCCCTCGTTATGAGTTTAACTATAGAACCGGGTTGCTAGATAGGCACCATCACTGTCTAAAGCTAGGTAGTGACAGTGGTTGAGACCCTATGCGTACATGTGTTAATACTGAAGTGTGTGTGTGTGTGTGTGTGTGTGTGTGTGTGTGTGTGTGTGTGTGTGTGTGTGTGTGTGTGTGTGTGTGTGTGTGTGTGTGTGTGTGTGTGTGTGTGTGTGTGTGTGTGTGTGTGTGTTAAAGGCAAGCCCAACAGTAGGGGGGCTATGACTAATCGGGTTGCTAGATAGGCACCATCACTGTCTATTGCATTTGTTCTCACTTTTATTTTTGTGTTTTTTTAAATTATTATATCAATAGTAATTTAATCAATCGCGAAACTGAACCTCAGTTTCGTGATTTAGACCTCACTTGACCTCACTGCCAGAGGTCCACGGTGCAATGTTTTTTTTCACCACTCGGATGCTGACAGCGTTTCCCGCCTATTTATTTTTCCTTTGGCGGCCCTCAGTCAAATTGTAGGTTCCTAAATTGGCCCTCAGCTGTCAAACCTTTGAGATCCCCTGGCCTATTGCTAGGTAGACAGTGGTTGAGGCAATGCCTACATGTGTTCACACAGTATGGTGTGTGTGTGTGTGTGTGTGTGTGTGTGTGTGTGTGTGTGTGTGTGTGTGTGTGTGTGTGTGTGTGTGTGTGTGTGTGTGTGTGTGTGTGTGTGTGTGTGTGTGTGTGTGTGTGTTTAAAGGCAAGCCCAACGGTAGAGGCTGTCACAGTAGGCCGACATGCGTCTGTCTGCCAGCAGTAGGCCTCCCGTTGGCTCTCTCACTGCTCAGACGCTGCCCTCTGCTCCAGCGCGCGGGCAGCAGATAAATGATGAGAAGTGACAGCCAAGACGGCTGCTGCCGCACACACAGCCAACACTTTGAACACAATCACCATGCAAGGTAACGGCCAGCACACACGCACACAGGCACACCCAAGCACGCACGCACACAGCCAACACTTTGAGCACAATCACCATGCAAGGTAACGGCCAGCACACACGCACACAGACACGAACGCACGCAGACAGACACACGCACACACACAGACACACGCACGCACTCACACGCAGACTCTGGCAAACAGACGGACACAAAAACACACACATACACACAATTGCCATTACATGACACATAGACTGAAAACATATGGCTGCACAAGAATAACAAGTACAACAACAACGTCGAAGAACACACAATGAGCAATCATGCACCGATATTCTCTTCAGCACCACTCACGCGAACACACACCAACACATAATCACACACACGCGCAGACATGTACACACATCCTACTCAGCCTCTCATTTCAATTGTGTCAGGGAAAAAACAAGTGCTCTGAATATTGACTTGATGGGAAATTGGATGTTGTGTTTTCATGTTCAATCTTGCAAAGACATGTCCTCCCCTTAGTTGTATGTTGTGCATTATGTATCAGACGCTAAATAGATTTTAGTTGCACACATGCCTGACATCAGTCTTTATTTTTTAAAATGGAACCCTTAAAATTGTTTGCAGTTTAATGCCTTCGGAAGCTGGTTCACCAATAAACATTGAAGATTCAAACACAAATCATTATTTCTATGTTTTACATCGATTCATTCATAAAGTGCAACCGTTTGCATTATTAAAGGAAAAAGGTGGCATGCATCGTATGCAAGAGATTCAGCTAGTGGACAAAAAGTAAAACGGTTATGGTTGGTAAAAACAGTGATAATGACGTAAAACCACAAATTAAAAGGTAAGTTCACACAGGTGACTGTGACTAAAATGTTGCAGAAATGTCCATTACTACAGAACACGGACCAATTTTTCCTACTTTCAACAAAGTAGGCTTTCACTTTTTTTTTTTTCCTCGTTATGGTAAGATAAGTAATTTTTTTAAAAGCTAGTACAATCCTACGAAACTAAGAAGAATTATTAACACAGTTTACTATACATACACGAATAAAAACGGCTCTATCAAAACATACATTGCAAAGTGCGGTTTAAGTGCAAGCCTCACAGAGACACTTAATGGAGGCAAGCAGAGACAAAGGAGCACGTTGAATACATTAATACCCAGGCAGCTGCAGTTGGAAGTGGAAACCTGACTTTTTTTTTTTTAGTTTTTACCAGACCTCAAATTCATCATCGCTTACATAGCGGTTTCAGACATTCACTTAGAGAAATTAAATGGATGTTGGCGTCACAAATGCAGGGTTAATTTAATAAAAAACCCAGGGCAAATTCATTCCTGAAATTTTTAGATTCGCCAAATATGTCTAATAGGCACGAGGAAAAAGCGAGGTTTGCTCTTTGATAGAGTGCCACTTCGGACCGGTTCACACACACTGTCGCCTGAAAGAGTGGAGCTTCAGAACACGGCTTTGGACGTAAACATAACCGACTCTCGACGTTGCTGCAGCCAGCCATTCCCCCTGGGGGCCGTGATGGGTGGAGGGGCAAGGGGGGTGGGGGGGGGGGCTGCAGACGGTTTATACCGGTGGTGTGGCGGTTTATTCCGGCGGCGTGGCGAGGAGCCGTGAAGGCGCTTGGCCCGGGATAAACACAAATGCTGGTTAAAAGCTTGAAGGCCTAACCAGCCACCGAGCGACATACATTGCTGTGTGTCTCTTCTCCAGCTCCTCTGTCCCCCGCTACCCGGAGCCGATCAGAGGGCCGGGGGCCCGGAAGGAGTGACGCTATCACCCCCGTCCCTCTGGAGACGGCTGGTTTCAGCCAGACTTTCACACACAAACATGGACCAAGCGCTGCGGGTCACGAAGCAGACATTCACACAGGGAGAGAGAGGAGGCAAACTACAAAAACTTTTTCTCCTCCGCCAATGAGTTGAGTTCTATGTATCTTATGTTTTTTTTGTTTATTGCCATTAAGTTAACCATGGGATTCGGCAACGGGATGGAAAGGGGGTCGATTGCAAATGATGGCATCATAGTGGTTTGATTCAAAGAAGTCTTCTTACATAGGCTGTGCAATTTGTAGTGTGGGAAATGTGTTTGGTGCTGAAAAAGGAACCTCATAATAGAAGCTGAAAGGAAGACAAAAATAATGTTGGGACTCCAATAAGAACTGCAATATTTGTCCTGAAATTGGCTTTCTATTCTTCTCGCTCCTTTCTTCTCTTTTATAATTTCCCCAATCATTGTCAGTTCCTATTGGATTCCCCCCCATAACACACAACAAAACCCACAAAATAACAAACAGTTTTCCACAAATCACATAACCCGACATACACTACACATATGTGTCCTTATGGAAACACGTCCACGCACACATCACAATTCCGTCTATTTTTAAGCAAAAAAAGTGAGTGTGTTTTCTCAACTGAAGATTGGCTGCGCACGGGTAATTGCAAATAAGCAATAAGGGTTCCAAGCTGACCAAATGTGCTCCCAAACACCCCCAGGCTGTATGTAGCCTGTCCAATAATGCTACACGGGCATCAGCCATATGAAGGAATGTTCTAGAGGTCTTCCCGGCAGCAAAGCAGGACAGCGTGAGTTGCAGGAAAGGGCCGCTTGCTAAGAAGCAAACTGTCAAACTAATCAGGCCTGCGAGAGGCTCGCTTCATGTGACAGGCTGACAGTCACGGCATCGGAGAGAAGCCATGCCACTGTCAAACTAGCACTCCTTTTATAAAAATCTGTACCCTTGGTCTAGTGTCACATGTACAAAACTGGATTTATAAAATTGTAGAAGTATATTTGTATTTGCTTTTACAATATGGGTAAGGAGATTTAGTTTGGCAAACAAAATGTATTTTTTGAGCACAGGGTGTTGCTTTGTTGGGACAATTATGTATTTTATTATAAGGTTTCTGTGTTTATGTTAACCTTATATCCTTGAACAAAACTAGTCTTGGTATTAGAAAAGCGTAGTGTCGGTGAAATTGCAAAAACAACTAAAGTGTTAGACTTTGAGAGGCTGATGTTTTCCACGCCGTGCTAGGCTTAGTATCTTCTGCATTCCCTCCACAATCAAAAACCTCCACTCCTCGCTTACGAACTGGATGTCATGACACCCTCCCACCATCACCCTCAATGACTGCTAATCAACTTTCCTTGTGTTTGGAAGCAAAGTTTAAATCGCAGGAAACCATAGCGGAGGAAAGTGAAGTGTGCAGCTGGCTTTTGGGATTGTGTTTCTGTTAGGCTTTATTAAATGCAACCATTCGGAGGAGGAAAATATGCTTTAGTAACGTTCATCAACAGTTTAGAGTCTCGCTGCTGCCATTGTCTGGTAAATCAGTTCAATCTGTTTGTCAGTACAGGACCAATTTCGGCAACTTTTCTCAGGAGAGCTGGTCGATTAAACATATTTTGATTGTGATTACGATCTGGGCTTCCCACGATCATGAATAACAGAAAATAAAACGAAAGGATTACAGTGCAACTCAGTTTAGATATGTGGGTTGATGTTCTTGAGCTAGAGCCATTTGAAGCACCCGCCTCGTTTTCACTCACACCAGAACGCCAAATCTACAACGCACAGTGCTCGCTGTGGAGCTAACATTAGCAAACTTAAAAAAAGCATTTACTTGTTTCCAAGATATTGACCCCTTCTGTGCCAGAAAAAACATTAAATCCTTATTTTCCCGTAATATCAGCCTTGACCCAAATAATCATGATGAATGTTTGTGCCAAGATCGGCCAGCTCTCATCCTCAGTGTTGCATCTTTCAAAATAAGACGTCTCCTCATGGATAATTCACAGTGGGTTCTACACAAATCAATGGATGTCAGCCCTTTTTGAGGTTCTGCATTGATTAAAAAAACATGTGCGTATCATTGGTTAGAAAAACAAGGGGGGTTTATTCGTTTACCAACTGAAAGCCTGCAGCCTCGGGTGAGGTTTAAGACGCGTACGCTGGGTGACGTGAACGTGGCCCGCGGCCCACCGAGGGGCTTTCTAAATGAGCCAGCCCCATCTGTGCGTGCTCCGTGGGGGGGGGGGGGGGGGGGATCTAGGGTGGGGGGGGGGGTAGCGCTCTGCACATGCCCAGGAGCCAGAGGTCTGCTGCCTGAAGCGGAGGCTCTGTGTTCAGCCCCGGCTCGCTCCTCTTTGACTTCAATCATATTCCCCTCTAAGAGGAATTAAATTTGCATCACATGCCTCACCGGTCAAGTCTTCCATTTTTATCAAAGCGCATTCAGAAGCATCGGTCCCACCGACCGCTTCTCGAGCCAGAGTCTGACACGCAGCTTGGCGTTACGCCCAGAGAAGGCCTCCGGTGGGGAGAGCCAAAGTCTTGGCTCTCTCTGTTTCTGACGCAGAGAAAAATATGGCTGGAAATTGTTTGGCTTATTTTGAATGCATTTGTGGCCTTAGGGTTTGAAATCTGAGGTGGAATCTCAACGACAAAACCCTGTAACGGGAACTTTACGGAAGAACCAACACCTCGTTAACATGTACCTACAGCTGCAATCGCCATGCAGAATGAACCTGAAGAACCATATCCGGCCGAGAGCTACTGGAGATCAAGCTGATCGGCTGCTGTCAGCATCCTGGCCTCTTTGGAACGGGGGGAGGAGCAGGGGCTTTCCAATCAGCTGACCCCTGCCGTGTGGAACCGCTTTCTTCTCCGCTGGCCTATTAGGAGGGCCAATGTTCTGTCTGGATCCTTCTCAACTCCTCCTCACCCTGACTCCCCCCCTGGCCGCCCCCCCCCCAGCCTCCCCCACACTGCCCCACGGAGATCAGTCAGCGGGCAGACAGGAGACATGTGGCGGCGCCGTCGGGTGAGGAGGTCATCCCTTCACTCCACTCTTCATCAGCATGGGATAACCAATGTGTTGGGCTCTCAGGAGCTGGGCTCGCAGTCATCTGTGGGAAAACGTAGGAGGTGGTTTGTGTGTGTGTGTTTGTTTTTGTGTGTTTGTATGTGTGTCTGTGTGTGTCTGTGTGCATGTGTGTGTATGTTTTTTTGGATGTGTGTGTGTGTGTGTGTGTGTGTGTGTGTGTGTGTGTGTGTGTGTGTGTGTGTGTGTGTGTGTGTGTGTGTGTGTGTGTGTGTGTTTGTGTGTTTGTGTGTTGTCCTCACATGTGGATGGTTTGCCTGCACTCTGCGTTGTATTTCACTGACCGGCCGCGGGAGATGTGCAAGTTGTGGCGGACATATTTTTCACAGACATAAGAATGCTTTAAGCAGTTTAGATACTTGTTATTTTTGGTGGTTTGTTGTGGTTGTTTTCCCGAGTAGTGGGAGTATTCTATTTATATTGTTATGTGGCTAAGCCAATATTGAAGCAAAGAAAGTTACAGTTACAGTGAAATATGCTGTTTTGATTTGAAATAAAATTGTTGTGAATCTAACGTGTAGTCACAAATTGAAGAAAGTTCAGACATTTTATCATACATATATAATTAATTATTAAATATTTAGATTTAAATCAACCATCGAATAATCAAGAATATGTATTTCAAGAATGCAGTCAATGCAGAGTATCCTCAAAACCCACCACTTAAGATTGCTTCCATCACATAAGCCCCTTCCCTTCCTTCCCCTTCCTCCTTTCTTATCTTCTTATTAATATACGTTATTATCAAGAAAACCAAAAAAACTTGTGATGTAAACTACCCAACGTAGTCGTACTGATGGAGGAAGACCCCGAGTGTGCTGGCAGACAAAGAGTGTGACCGACAACACTACCCGGCCAAGCCCAGCAGGGTCTTCTCTCGGCCGCCCACACTCGGCGCATGACTCCATACCGTGCAACTGTAGGAGATTAGCGGACAAACATGCTGGTCTTGGGGGGAAAAAAATGCCTTATGTTGTATAGTTAGTGCTTTGCATTATGAATTTATCGAACAGTATTGTTGCGCGACATCCAAAGGGTGTGCATTCTTCTTCAATAACGAGACACGTCTGCCTTTTTAACGGTTACGAATCCACACGCTACCGAACCAACATGAACAACGTTTTTTTTAACCAACGGTGGAAAACAGCAACCCGCCGGGTTGCCTTGACGACGCAAGAACTACGTCTCCAAAGCATCACAGAATAATGTTTTATTTTAGGCAGATAAAGTCTATCCAAAAAGATTAACCTCCCAGATGAAAGACACTAATATCTGCTCATTGCTCCTCACTTGTATTGGCAGAAGTGTCCTTCTTTGGTGGTGTTTATCACCCTGGGCTTCCGCCCGGCCTCAGCGCCATGGTGTTATACGTCCCCATGACGTTGTAGGCCTACTTATGTCAGGGATAATGATTAGAACGCCGGTCATTATCGCCCAGGGCTTATTTTCGAGTATGACCGGTGTCGTTCTATACATTATTCCGCTTATTACACGGCTACTTGCCAAAACAAAATAATAACTTCACATGGTGTGTCTTTTTACAAGTTATTTGTTACCAGCATTCGTAGTGTTGATCAGCGGAGTAATATTCTGCCAAGACGCTGACTTCGCTTAGCAACCGAAGATGCTGGGGTGACAAGTTACCGGACTACTTGCGGAGTAGATACCAAAGTCGTCATTAGAGGCAAAAAAATCCTTTGTTATCCTTGACAGCGGTCAATTATACTTAGCAACGGTGAATTATCAAATATAATTGTGTGTGCGTGTGCATGTTCATCTGTGTGTGTCTGTGTGTGCATGTTAGTTTGTATATGTTTGTAATTATCAAATATAATTCACCGCCGGAAGTTGTGAAGAGCCCACGCAAGTGAACGGAGCGTTCCACGGCATTGAGAAGACCCGTGTAATAAGGTCCAATAACGGGACCCTCTGTTGGATTTTACATAGGCCTATCTTTAGTCTGCTCGTGTAACGGATTAGATACCTCTGATTGCATTAGATCAGATCGCTGGATCCAAATACAATCTGAATCGTCTTCATCACAAAACACTTTTAACAGTTTTATGTTTTGTTTTGTAGCCGAAGACATTGGGGTACGTATGGGAATTCCGGAACAATCATGCGTTAATTCTTCAGGTTTTTTTTCTTTTTCATCGACTCCCAAAACCAATAAGAAATACTTTAGGAGGGATTCAACGGAACGAGAACTGACATTAATCAGCCGTACCGTTGCTTCCTGGAGACTGTGACTACTCCCAGCGAGGGCCAATCACTACGGCTTATTAGGGAGCAGCAGCGTGAGCGAGCGGCGTGTTATAATTGATCCTTACAGCACCTGGCCAGTCACGGCTCCACTGTGCCTGGCTCCGCTGCCTCCATTGACAAACGCTCCGGATAAATAGACCAGTGCTGATCTAGGATGATTTTGGTTAGTTTTCCTGGTTAAAGTGTGTAAGTGAGTGTGACTGTTTCTGTGTGTGTGTGTGTGTGTGTGTGTGTGTGTGTGTGTGTGTGTGTGTGTGTGTGTGTGTGTGTGTGTGTGTGTGTGTGTGTGTGTGTGTGTGTGTGTGTGTGTTGGGGTGTGTGGGGGTGTTTGTTGACACTGGGCTTCTGTTGTTAATGTGTGTGCGTGTGTGTTTCTCTGTGGGTTTCTGTTGTCTCTAGGTGCATGAGCATGTGTATGTTTGCTTTACTCTCTGCGTGTGTATGTGCGTGTGCATTTTCATCTGTGTGTGTCTGTGTGTGCGTGTCAGTTTGTATATGCGTGTTACTGTGTGTGTGTTTCACAGATGATCATCTGTGTGTTTGCGTGCACGTGTGTAGGTTTGTGAAAGTGTGTATGTAGATGTAAATGATCCATTGTGTGTGTGTGTGTGTGTGGGTGCCTAGGATAGAAAGAGGAATGTGAACGTGTGTGTGCAAGTTCATCTTTGTGTGTGTGTTTGTGAAAGTGTGCGTGTGTGTGTGTGTGTGTGTGTGTGTGTGTGTGTGTGTGTGTGTGTGTGTGTGTGTGTGTGTGTGTGTGTGTGTGTGTGTGTGTGTGTGTGTGTGTGTGTGTGTGTGCGCGCAGGGCAGTGCGCGTGCGTGTGCGTGCGCTAGCCCAAGAGTGAGAAGCGTCAGACGTGTAATCAGCGAGGCTGCTCATCACTCCGTTTGGGGGAGTGAAACCCTGCGGGGAGACAGTGCGGCGTCGGAGAAAGAACCCCAGGCCGGCTTCCCTTCCTCCAGCCCCACACCGGCCGCCTGATAGGCCTGATGCTCCTCACACATACAGCGGGCTTAATGTAGCGTGAAAAGACCCCTCCAGAGCCGATTACCTATCATATCACTCTCCGTCCGCTCTCCTTTCACTTTGCACTCCCCCCCCGAAACACAATCTCCCGCGTTCCTTTTTTATTTTCTGCTTCTCAACTCGGCTATCAGCGGACTCCGTGACACGCACGCCGCTCCAATATTCTGGACGTTAAATATTACCCCGGCTCGAAAAGTAGCGTTGCGCAGAATATAAAGGACGCTCGTCTGCCCCGAGGAGCGATATGAAGAATCGGACCGCATCGCCCAACCCCGGGGGGTCACAGGCAATAATCACCTCCTGACACGCGCGTCGGTGGGTATTTATAGGCCCCGCATTACCATTCCACGAGGGAGACCACGGAACCATCTCACCGGCCAGTCCGTTCCTCCTCCCGGCTGCGTGTTATGTTTTGATGTGAGGGGGGGTGTTACCGAGGGTCGACCCCCCCACCTCCCCCCACCCTCCCCCCCCCCCCCCCCCTCCTTCTTCCCTCATCCACCCAGCGGCACGTTTATTCATATTGACCTTTTTGCTGAATTAACCGAGCGCCTCCCTCGACAGCCGGCGCAAAGTTTAAACCAATTAAAGAGCGCTGGGTGGATGTGTGTTGGGGGGGGGGGGGGGGGGCGGGGGGGGGCTGGCTCACCTGGTGAAATTAAAACCAGTTTGCTGTGGATCGCGGTCGCTCACAGGGCGTACAGTTCCAGGCCAGGCGTTTGAATTGGATGAAACACACACATAGGCACACACACACACACACACACACACACACACACACACACCACACACACACACACACACACACACACACACACACACACCATCCATCAATAACCTAATCAATAATGTACATATGTCCGGTATGTATGGTGGGCAGACGCAGGTAATGATTAACACGCTCTAAAAGTGGGCCCCGGTGGAGGTGCACAATTTAGAGAGTGCTTTGTGAATGCGCGCTCTGTCCTTCTTCCTGTCCTAATACCGGGTTCCTGTTGGCTTGCAGCCTAGCAGCCACTTTCAGGAATAATTCATATTTTCACTTGCCATTACGGTGTGTTTGGTTGTTGGTAATGAAAGGGACGTCCTCTCTCCTTCACCGTGGTAAATTGTTCTCCCCCTGGTCCCCTATGCGCCACCACACAACAAACTCAACTTTGTTATCGCCCCCGCCCCCCCCCCCCCCCCAAGGATTGTTAAAAGGCTCTCGCTTTGATAATTCCCTGATTGAATCAGGCACTCCTTTTCTACACACATTGGGGCTAGCTCCTTGATGAATGAAGCAGAGAAAGAGAGAGCGCTTCTCTGACCGTACAGCTCCACCTCTTCCCCAGGTGATGGCTGTTGGTGTGTGTGTGTGTGTGTGTGTGTGTGTGTGTGTGTGTGTGTGTGTGTGTGTGTGTGTGTGTGTGTGTGTGTGTGTGTGTGTGTGTGTGTGTGTGTGTGATTCTGTGTTCTGCATACAAACAGGCCCTGTCAATCACATGGGCAGGCACGCTGTACTGTCACTGTGACACACGCACGCAGACACACACACACACACACACGTACACACACACGCACACGCACACGCACACACACACAGACAGGCACAAACACAGACAGGCACACCGCTGTCAAAAGTCTAAAGCAACACCCACTACAGAGTGCAGGGTGGGGGGGGGGTGCTTGGAGCGGCCCTGTGGGCGCCAGTGCATTTTGATTGCTGGCGAGGACCCGGGCGTGTCCGGGAGTCTTCTTCAAGGACCGGTAGGGTGCCCGGCACAGCAGGGCCACGGCTCTGTATCAAGACCACCTCTTGTCATCCCACTAGCTTATCCTGGCTGATTTATGTGCATATTTAGACGCCGTTGCATTTATTCATGAGCCGGTCTATTTGTTCACTTTGTTATTGTCATGATAAGCTGACTTTCGGCTGCGGACCTGTGGAAATATCCAGCCCCCGAATAGCATCTTTTTAACTTAAACGTTGTGCCTGCGAAACGCAAGCATAACGCAACAACACGGCGTAGTGTGAACCTACCACGGAGATCCCTCGTGTTTGATGGGTGGATTAGTTCATCGCGGTGTTGACAAATACCAATCATGGCAACTATGAACGATTTGAAAATGGCTTTGATATTTACCTCTCCAGATGCCTTTAATTACCCTCGTAGCAGCCCGGCGGTGGTTGTGTATGATCCCGGGGTATCACGATGCGCGGGGGGAGGTGGGGAGAGCAGTGGGGGCGTTGTTTGCTGCACTTCAAATGTAGTCGAGATCAAAGACTGTGAAACAAAAATGTTGTTTTCTTTTGTTTTCCCACCAAACGTGTGTGGGGGTCTGTGTCTGTGTCTGTCTGTGGCTGTGCGATGACTATTTATTTAGCTATTTCAAAAGAATGCATTTCAAAGGTGTTAACGCCAAAACAGAAATGCTTGCGTCTACACTCCGAGCTGAAGGTAATAATTAGCCTTTCATACTTAATGTTGTTGTTTTTTTAAGGGTATTTTTCTGGTCTTTGATGTTGCATTGTAACCAGACTGTTAATCAAAAGTAAAATTAATAGTGCGTCTGCAGCCCTTAACTATTGGTCTTTACTTGGAATTAATTAGAAAACGGGTAGCTGCGGGGCAACCAAGATGTTTTCAACCTTCTCATATATCATTGATCAGCGTTGCAGGCCTGCTTTCGGAGGCTTAGTGCGTACTCTGTATGCTCCCCGCTAGAAAGCCCCCCCCCCCGACCTTCTATTGACAGTTCCTCTACCCGGTGTCACCTTGCGGATCAATTTTCCCTCCACATTAAAGAAGAAAGTACCAAAAATAAACACTGAATACCATCAGACCCCTCAGAACCAACACACACAGACGCCAAGTCCAAACGTTTACATTGGAGGACAGTATGGATGGAACTCTAATCTCCTCCTCCTAAAATGCATTCAATAAATATGGCACCTGGAAAATGCATTATTCCAATCAAAAACCATAATCTCCTTAATGTTTGTTTCTTCAACCCTGTCACCTCTGCTAAGCCGGCCCCCATCGGCTATATTCTTCCCAGTTGGCATCTTGGACCTAAACCGTGGTTTCTTCCTTTTTTTTCACAAACCCATGAATATTTAACACTGTTGTGACTCACCGGCCGACACATTTTACGCCCGTGCCGAACAAAAGATTTCCATTTTTTAACATGTAAATATGGCAGAAGACAAACACTAAGCAACAACAAGAGGCTTTATTTCATCAGTGATTCACATCCCTAATCCCCTGCTCGCAGGCCGTCCGTCCTCCCACCGGGGGAGATTGAAAATGTGACGTGTCGCGCGCACGTGCGCTCTCTATTCAGCCCCGCCGCTGTTTGTTTGTTATTCCGTTCGACCTTTGCGGTCCCCGGGTCCCCAGGACGAATTATGCTGCAGAAAACCCGGTGAACGGCGAACGGATGTGCAGTTTCGTTTTAGTAGCACACTTAGTCTCGCCGCGGCGGAGATATCTCGGTTCTGACGCTGACCTTGAACATCGGACGGTCGCGGAGCTCGCATTGGCGATGCTGGGGGAGGAGACTCGTTGAAAGGACTAGAAGAAGAAGGAAATGTGGCGCTATTATGAAATAAGAGCTGGGTGTTGGATAGGGGACACCGACCCCCCCCCCCCCCCTGATGATGGGAGAGGGCAGCGAGAGTGTCATCGTGAGAGTGTCATCGTGAGAGTGTCATCGTGAGAGTGTCATCGTGAGAGTGTCATCGTGAGAGTGTCATCGTGAGTCATCTCAACACACATGATTGTCTCCTTGGTTGATTGTGGAGAGGAGTGGAAGGCTGGGCCTCTACTGGTAGACCAGGGAGGAGATGGTGGGTCAGCAAGGAGATGGTGGTTCATTACGAGTACCAGCAAGGACTGTAAAGGGTGAGGTGGACCAGTCTGAACTGGTACCAGCTGTATGGGATGGTGTCCAAAGGTGGAGTTGGCTGTTTAAAACTCTGAGGGGGGTGGGGGCGGTGGGATCAGCATGTGAATATCCTGATGTGATGATCATCAGGTGATCATCACATGATGATCATCACATCAGGATAATCACATCATGATCATCACAGCATGATCATCAGGTGATGATCATCAAATCATGTTCATAACACAAGCACACGATGATAGCCTCTATATGCTTCATGACTAGTCAAAGGCCATCAGTATTCAAATGCCTCTGTGCCTGGCTTGTATCCCAAATGGTTGTACTTCTAATAGTATCAGTGGTAGCTACAATACCTTGTCCATCAACTACAGGTATATTTCTGAATACATATGTGGATGGATGGATTGATGAATATATACGGTATTGTATTCCCCTGTATTATCAACCCAAGCTCAATTTGAATATGACTTCTATCAACCTTCGTCTGCATGCCTGATAGCATAACACAACCCGGTTATGAAGGAGAGTAATGTCGCTGCAGTTTCCATGTGAAGAGTGGACTCATCTGCATTCTAGCTAGACTCGTGGCAAACTGTGAGGCGGTGCAGTAATCACAAATCCGTGTGGCGAGAGAGCCATGCACGCTCGGCAGTGCCTCTTCCCCATCTCTCTCCCCCTCTCCTTATATAATTAATGATGTTTTAGTCCAGCACTGCCACGACTGCAGGATGGACTGGGCTGCGATGAACCGTGCAACCCGGTCAACAACTGTCAGGCCTCGAAGCAATCCATCTAGACCGGACAGCGCACATTAAAGATACGGCGCAGTCAGTCCGAGCTGAGGATGGGCTACACAGTAGTCTCCATGATAATGGGTACAGGGCGGTGGGAGTGTGCAACACTGAGATGGCCTTAAGTTACCGCAACACAGTGAGGTAGCTCAGAGTGGGATTTGCAGTGTGGTGAGGATGCTTCGTCGGACGTGAGGATACTCACTGAACTTGCACGTGGAAGACATTCAAATGTCGTAGAATTCATTATTTTTCTTTTTTTCCTCGAATCGTCATACATTATTGCATGCAATATAAACTTTTTTCCAAGCATTTGCGTTCAGTGTTTCGGAATTCAAATCCGTCCCCAAATGTGTCACAGGGAAATGGCCTCGGTTATCACAGTTTCAAGCGTGGTGACAGCGGTGACGCCATCTTCCTTTGCTTTGTGGTCTCTACCAGCAATCACCTGCTTTGAGAGATTGCCTCTCCTCCACTCTGCGCAAATCAGGTCTAATTTCGAAGGAATTCTGTGATGCACCAATAGAGGCTGATTTCTATCCACGGGGGCTTTGTCTTCATTCTGTAAAAGCCCGCACACTTCACCTCCCTCCTTCGTCTCCCACAATACGATTAGCGAGTGGCCTGGAGAAGAAGAGGAGGCATTCTCCTCTTCTTCCCTCAAGTGTCCCTCACCCTAAAGGGGAAGGGTGTCATTTACGTGATTATTCTTCTGAGAGGAACAGGAGCTCAGCCATCTAAGCATAAAGCTTCTTGTGGTTTTTCCTTAACTCGTTCTGACTGGCGGAGTACTCCCCCCCCCCCATCTTCCCTCTCCTCCACCTCCTTCTTTTTTCTCCATGCCCTCTCTCTTTCCCTCATTCTCCTTCTAGCCTGACACTCTTCAGCTCAACCCTGACATTCTCTCTCTCTCTCTCTCTCTCACAATCTCTCTCTCTCTCTCTCTCTCTCTCTCTCTCTCTCCTCTCTCTCTCTCTCTCTCGCGCCCCCGCACGCTTTTTCTCTCTATCTTGCACTTTTCTCTCTCGCTTTTTCTCTCTCTCTCTCTTGCGCATTTTCTCTGTAGCTTTCATCTCGCGCTTTTCCTCTCTCTTGCTTTTTTTTCTCTCTCTCTCTCTCTCTCTCTCTCTCTCTCTCTCTCTCTCTCTCCGTCCCTCTCTCTCTCTCTCTCTCTCTCTCTCTCTCTCTCTCTCTCTCTCTCTCTCCTGGATCAAAATAACTATCTGGATGGAGACCAACATTAACTTCCTCCTTGCTACCACTGAGGATGAAAAAACGCTAGAAAAGATACCTTTTCAGCCATTTTGTTCATTTTGTTCACGTTAAAATCGTAATGAACTTTACTTTGAACCGTATGCAAGTAAAAATACATATTTACAGTACTTCAAACTGGTTCCAGTTTGCACAGAGCCCTTTTTCAAAAAATATAGGAGAAACGTTCCACTGAAGGCGAATTACTGGAGGGTTTTCAGGGATCAAAGACTGTTGATCTTCTTCCATCTGGTGAGCAAGACGTCAGCTCTGGGGAAGAGCTCAGTCTGCGCAACGTGAGCTATGGCGTGCTGCTGTTAGCCTTCCATGGGAACCTAACCGAGCCCTAGATGTTGTGTTAGATTTGAGCTCTTGCTTGCTGCTGTTAGCCGTCCATGAGAGCATACCTCGGCTCAAGATGTTGCGTTAGATGTGAGCTATGGCCCTTTGCTGTTAGCCGTCCATAAGAGTGCAACTAACCTCTAGAATCTAGATGCTTTGTTAGATGTGAGCTCTAGCTTGCTGCTGTCAGCCGTCCATGAGAGCCTAGCCAGGCTCTAGATGAAGTTGAAGAGGAACGGGGCGCGTGCTGGGGATCAAGCTGGGGAAAGCAGTGCTTTCTCAGTATCAACCTGTTAATCTATTGGTTTGTGGGGATGAGTGCCATTACTTGAAGTAGTTGCTCCTTGCAGTCAAGAGATTCTGAATTATTAATGATCATGCACATAATATTGGTAGTATGTCTAAGAAGACAGCAGATCTTTTTTAATGTTTGGTATTACGACTTATATATTACGATGCCCCATAATGCCAGACCCATTCCAGCACAGAAATTATAAATCACTTTTAAAGATGGAGTAGGCAATTTATTTTACACATATTTTTCGTTATATTTGCTGAAATTTTCTTTACATCCCGACAGCCCTATAATAAATCAAATGCTCAGACAAAAAAAAAGGAAAGATCTGGTATCTGTGGCTGTTATTAGCCTGTCAAAGAATTTCATTTGGCGAGAATGAAATGATTGGATTGCTTGCCTGTCTGTCTACCTCGTCGTACCTGTCTGTCTCTAGAACACATGATTTGGGGGAGTTACTTACTACACTGGAGGGAGGCCTGAGGAGAGGGATGGGATTATTTTGGTTGGATACTTTGAAAATCCAGCGTAGGGCTCATTCACACCAAATCAGTGATTGCGGCGATGACCTCAAACTGTTATTGAGGGAGTAGTCATGGCCCATGTTGTGAACTCAAACCACTTCTTCAAGGCAGGGCTGTACAGCTCTTGAAAGGACAACACGTGTTGGAAGTGAGATCTGGCCGTCATCAGATAGTGGCGCCGGTGTGAATTCCTCGCTGTAAAGGACTAGTTTGAATTATTTAGACTGTTTGGCCAAGCCGCTTGGACTGTTTGGCTAGTTTGAATTGTTTGGCCAAACAAGGTCGGTCTTGTGTTTAAACCACTAAACACCATGCAGAGAATAGGTTCTCAAACCTCCAGATTTTGTGTCCCATGTTAGCCCTAACATTTGCCCTCACTGGTTACCCCAGGCCAGTGCTCCATGCTCCAGGGCGGAAGGCTGCAGCCAAGGCCCCGCGTGGAGCCTCTCAGCCGGGGCACAGCATCCACACCCTCAGCCTGGTGTTTACTCTTCTGCTGGATCGCTGTCCAAAGACACGTTTCTAAAACAACCTCTCTTTGTATTTAGGATTTTGTTTGTGTGTGTTGTTTTGGTTAGTGTGTGTGTTGTTTGAGTAAGTGTGTGTGTGTGTTTGCGTGTGGATTTTGTGTGTGTGTGTTGTTTGGGTAAGTGTGTGTGTGTTGTTTGGGTAAGTGTGTGTGCGTTGTTTGGGTAAGTTTGTGTGCGTTGTTTGGGTAAGTGTGTGTGTTTGTTTGAACATGCTTTATTCGGTTAATGTGTTCATTCATATTGCATTCGGTTGTGTTTCTCTTTGTGTTTCATTCACTCAGTCACCTGGAGGACCGTTTTGAGCTTCTTTCTGGTCCCCCATTTGGAATGGCTGCAACATCAGCGTCTTGCTGGCTATCCTATTTTCCTAATGTAGAAAAAACATTTATTTTCCTCTTGTAGAAACACCCATTCATTTGGCTCATGTAGAAACACCCATTCATTTTCCTGGGGAATACCAGCATGTATGTGAAGTCATGCTGCTGGCTGATAATGTGAATAGGTTGCGCTCAGCCGTGGTCTGACGTGGGGGGGGGATGATTTCCTGTGGCACAGAAGTGTAGAATGAAGATCAAATGATGGATATTTAAATTCAGAGTGTGGGCCAATTTGTGAATTGAGAAAGATGTAAATGGCACATATTCTGAAAAAGATCCCTGGTGGCATTGAGTCAGGAATTCCTGTGGATAATATGGACGTGTTTTTTTTATGTTTTTGCAACCAAGCAAATGGGCAAAATTTGCTTGGCAATTTTGCAAGGCATACTTGAAAAATTGCAAGCATGCCTTGGTGAATGTATAACCTAAATCCTATTCATCAAATAGCTGCACACATACACAATCTATGCAGTAGATAATCTGAGTCATACCTGTTTTTTTAAATCGGTTATGAATGCTTATTGAACAAAGCAAAACATGAATCGGATCTTCAATGCATTTGCCAACGATAATAATGAGCTATAGAGGAAAATAGGTCAGAATACATTAAACGAGCCTACAGCATGTCCTTTTGTTTGCAGTGATTCACGTTTTCACCCGGATCACAACATTACATTACACAACACATTCTCCAGAAGTCTCTCCCTTTAGAAGATTTTCTTTTATATGGACACCACCAGAAGCAACTTTGTTGTAGTACACATATTTAATTCAAAACATTGTGTCATTCGAACTAATTATATTTGATCCGAATGCAAGCTAGGATGACGAAGATAAGGTGCTACATACATTGTACATAAATACAGCTACGCACTCAATTACTGCTATCCCTTTGTTTTTCTCCTTCACACTTTTTACCGCTCCGCACACAAGGCTATGCCAGGCCCTTACACACACACGCACGCACGCACGCACGCACGCACGCACGCACGCACGCACGCACGCACGCACGCACGCACGCACGCACGCACGCACGCACGCACGCACGCACGCACATACACACACACGCACACGCACATACACACGCACACACACGCACACACACAAGCACACACACACACACACACACACACACACACACACACACACACACACACACAAAGACTAGACGTTGGAACTAAAATGTTCTCCGAGACCTTTGATGAAAGTACACTGTGTCAAATAAGACGGTTATGCAAAATGTGCGTTGGCCGGCTGCTGGTGACAAGTACGGGTGTCTCGTGATTGGGCCGCGTGGCCTCTCTGCGTCCGTCAGGCGGGCTTAAGAATAAGTACAGATGAGTGACAGCTCCCCGCAGCCCCCTGACGGGCCGGGCCACACTGCAAACACAGAGGATAGTGATCCTCTTGGAGGGACAGGGTCCATGCAAGGCGGCACACATGCTGAACCAGTTCATGAAGGGAGGAAAATGGGGTGATGGTGGTGGGATAATTGGATGAAACTGTTCTTCCAGTGCAAGGTTTGGCTCCGTGTTCGGAGAAAAACTGAGGAGAATGTGGTTGTTTTTCTTTGAGGGGAATATCAACGTTTTTGATTATACAGATAGGACACGATATGTTGTTGAAAATTGGTGGTAATGCGGCTGTTTTTTCCTGGATACATGCAAGAGGAGGCCGGTAGCCAAAGCTGAGTAAGGACGATTGGTGGTGGATCTTATTACCACCAGCATCCAGGCTATTCAGCGGGCAATGTTGTGCACACAATGAGCCTCTTAGCCTCTCTGAGCTGCAGGGAAGGCACAGGGCGGTGGTAGGTTTCCATTTGAACTGCTACGTTAAGATGGAGCAGGTGTTAGGATGGAGCAGATATGAACATAATGCAGGTATTGAGATAGAGCCAGTGTTACGATAGAGCAGTATTTAAGATAGATCAGGTATGAAGACAGAACAGACATTAAGTCAGATAAGGATGAAGACAGAGCAGGTGTGAAGATATAGCAGGTGGAAGATAGGCCAGAAAAGGATGAAGACAGAGCAGGTGTGAAGATATAGCAGGTGGAAGATAGGCCAGAAAGGACGAAGATAGAGCAGGTGTGAAGATGGAGCTGGTATCAAGTCAGAGAAGGACTGAGACAGAGCAGGGTGTGAAGATACAGCAGGTATGAGGTACGAAAAGGACGAAGACAGAGCTGGTGTGAAGATAGAGAAGGTGTGAAGATAGTGTAGGGCAAAGATAGAGCAGGTACATCAACAATCCAATATGTATACAATGCAGAGTTACGAAAAGCCCCAGCATGACATACTATACGACGATGTAGGTTGATGTAAAACTAGGAGACATGGTGAGAGGAAGAGTGGCTATAGTGCTGGGGTGGAGCCATCACAACAGCGTTGGCTTTGGCTGTGAGTAGTACTCACTATGCTTTAGGAAGCTCAGCACAGCTCCAATTCCCCACAGCACAAGGCAACGTTGTGATTTGCAAAAAGCGCTGTGTCCAACTTCCCTTATCTGCCAATGCTGATAGCAGAGCTCCGATATGACTATGCAAAGAGAAAACTCTGACGATAGGTTATTTAATCATCCTCCGACAAATTAAACAAAATAATTTGAAGATAAGATTTGATATGTTGACAAGCCACGTGTTGCATTTGTTTTGCACAAAGACAATATTTAATGAACAGTTTGTGCAGTAGTCAACAATATTTGGTCATCTGTTTTTTTGTTTGCGTGTCGAAGCGGTTTGGGTTGTTTGTCGGATCTCAGATTTCTGAAGCCATTCAGTCATGCGTTCATGAAACAATGCATGAAGATGAGTAAATTAGTGTTCTTTCATGCTCGGAGGACGTGACAGCTAAACTGTTTGAAGGCTGTCCCTGGTGTGTTGGAAACCTCTTTTCTCCTGCCTTGCAAACAATGTCAAGCCCTATTTAAAAGGTTGATGCTCAGCTGGTTCATTTGTCTTGGTCATTGTCGAAAGTGAAGGATGTTGGTCTTAGGTGTCTTTTTTTTCGTTTCAATGTATTGTAATAAATCACTGTGGGGTGATTAATTACATCATTACATATTAATTAAACCAGTAATGGTTTCTTTCTCGATCACTCTAGCTCCCCAACTCTCCAGGTATGTTTTGAGATATCGCAGGGGTTAATATATAAGCGGCTGTACAAATTAAATTAACTTGTTGTAGTGAGTTCTCCAATCGATATTTCTTTCCGATCTGTAGCCTTGATGAAAAAGTCACTTTTTTCGAGAAATGAATTGATTTTATGTTCTTGCTGCAGTGGTATGGACTGCAGCAAGCATGTCACCAAACCCTCCAAAGAC
Source organism: Gadus chalcogrammus (assembly GCF_026213295.1). Lineage (NCBI taxonomy): Eukaryota > Metazoa > Chordata > Actinopteri > Gadiformes > Gadidae > Gadus > Gadus chalcogrammus. Next base: position 22,893,067 of record NC_079425.1, on the reverse strand, counting down.
GTAATTAGCTAGATACTCCACCATGACCCAATTATCGCATCAATTAAGTGAGTAAAAAAATCACGAGAGAACTTAATTAGGGAATTTTCTGCATCAATGTAATGTTCTGACCTGCTGCTGTCAACCCTGGTGTTGACGGAGTACTCCGGTGGGTCCAACCGGCTTGTCCCCGGAGGCGTGCACCACCGCAGTCCCCTAATAAAACCCCTCCTTCCGTCTCCTCCGCCGCCTCCGTGCCTGCTCCACTGAACCTCACTGGGACCCGCCGTCCATACCAGCGGTGAACTGGAAATCGCTCCCGTTCCTGCAGAACTTTCCCGGATGGGTGGATCTCTGTTGGGCATGCACTCTTAAACGTGCGAGGACTTTGCCATTTGACATTTATTTTTAAAGTCGTTAGCTCAGGTGACGCGAGGTTGGATGATATATTCACGCCACTGAATCGTGGTGGAGGCTTATTTGTATATACATGCCTTTGTGTACTCGTGTCGGCATCGAGTCGTGTTTCTATCCGATGCCTTCGCTGTCATGTGCACATCTGCGGCTACACATATTCTATAAAGACTGAACTGGCACAAAAGCGCCAGAATTACCGCACACATGAGGCGCTGTTGTAATGTATTCAGAATCAAACAGCAAAGGCATATTTATTGATTTGCACTTTGTACTCATTGATCTGATATAGGGGTGAGCCTTGGCTATTCCCATCTGTCAACTGATACACTACCCACGTTTTCCTTTCAAATATCCAATTGATAAGCACAATATGAATGGGGCTTGCATAAACCAGTTTTTAAATCAACTGCCTAACAAATGATTCAACAGTGTGAATAACTCCACCTCTGGCTGTTTGTGATGTATATTGTATATTTGTGATGCATACTGAGATGTTTTACAGTTTGGAGGGAGACCCTCTGTCCCGCAGATAATGGGCTCTTTGATCTCATAATGGTGAGGGCAGAACTCTACATTTCTATAGAAATGTACAGATTTGACTTCTACCCACAACAGTTGGAATCATTGATATTTTCAGCGGGAGGTGAGTCAAGAAAACAAATCAACATAAATAACAGATGAGAGCGTTCAATAAAAACACATGAATCATTGAGTCATCATTAAAGACAATGGAGCCATCAATCAGTCACAGTAATACCAGGACAAGCCAGAATGATCCAGTCCAATAAAATGCCTTAATTGCTGCAACCTCCACCTGAATCCATTGCTGAGCCTTTTTATCCCAGCCTAAGAATTAGACAAGATACGTGAAGAATAGAGTTCTCCCAGTGAAGCAGTCTAATTTTCCTTCCTGGAGGGCCCTAGACACTCTTCCTAGGAAGGCCTTTAGAAATGAATAAACTTGCCCATTACATTAAGTGAAAGAAAAGGGGGTTTCACGTGGGAGAATCCGTTATTATGGGTTCACATAGAGGTCTGGTTAGAAGTTTGATAGATAGCCCTACTAAATCGAAAGTTTCAGCAGAGTACCTGCCTTTAGTCGAACCTTGAGCGTTTGGGTTGATGTTGGCAGAGACAGCAACAGTAACTTAAGGGGAGGGTTAGAAACCATATCCACACTTAAATTCACCTTTGAGCACTGACATCTAACCACCAATCTATTTTGCTTCCAAGTCTGTGTGACTGAATGAAAAAAACAACAATATAACTGTATAGATAATACAAACAGCATGGAGACAAAGTAGCTCAGAGATGGAGTCTGACGGATAAGCGGCTGAAGCCTGACTGTGTACACATTGTTATTTTAAATGTGCGAAGGACAAATGACCCACAGTATCGCCCCCTCCTACAGCTCCTCCAACAGATTCCCGGGCGGATCCCCAGGGTGTAGGAGATCCTCAAATACCTTCAATGGTTGACAACCTTTCTCTGAGCTGCCAAAGGCTTCTCATGAACCTCTTTGGGGTTGACCAGCCAATGAATCTCGTGAAATCCCAAAAGCTTAAATCTTCAGCCTCTTTCACCTGCACACCGAGGTCTGGGGTCCCCCAAGGCCACCATAGCATCCACTCACGATGCCTTGACTGACATCCTGCGTCAATGCTGATGTTAATAGGTTGTCATCATAACGGTTCTTCTATGACATCGTTAATCCCAGATATGGCAGGCAAATGTGTTTTGTCTTAAAGTGAAAGTTAAAATCGTTCCACAATGTACGAGCCGGTTCCACTAGGTTTTTTAAACCTTCAGACCATCAGTCAGCTGAGGCTCACACGGCCTGCCCAGAATGCGTCTACCGCAATCTAATTTACCTCACCGGCAGATGGTGATCGGTGGAGGGCTCAACTGCTGTGTTCACCCCAAATATCCGGAACATATGGCCCGTGTATTGTATAATGACTACAAAGTCAATCACCCCCCTCACACATAATTCACCACGTCTACAAGAAACCCATTCTATAACCATTTGTGCAATTGCGGAGGTTCCTAAATATGAAATATGCATTCACAACATGGCTACGTCGAGGACATGTGTAAGGCTTATTTACCCCCTTTACCCCGATTGTGGCACAATAGGGATTGTATTCCTTCACCTGACAACATCAAACAAGCAGACTGGAATGTAAACAGAACTGCGCAGGCCCATCAAAGCCCCACACATTTTTTTTCATCTATAATAGACACGGAATCAAAGCCTCCCCCTCCCTTCAAAAACTCTGAGCCAGTTACACAATGTCTTCTCGGTGCCTCCACTCCACTGTCTGCCTTCCTTTCATCCCCTGTTCGTGGACGAGAGGGGGCGCCGGGCGGATTCTCTGTCTTCTGCCGCAGCTCGGCCGCTCTGTTTGATCTCAGTAATTCGCCTAATGAGGCCGGGCCCCTGGCAGGCAGCTGGCACACACACACACACACGGAAGGCAGTGGCGCCGAGATGTGTCCCCAGATTGCAGTTAGCCACGTAGCGGTGGCACCCCGTCTGACTCAGCAGCCACTGCCGTAGCTATCCAGCACCTCGCTGAACAAGGTGGAAGGAACTTAATTGCCCGCTTTTAGGAAATCAGCAGAATTTGTGGAATATGAAATCTGGGTCAGCGTGATCCAAGCGATAAAACAGACGGAGCGCGATTAGTGTAACCTATCGGGGCCGACAGTGGCTCGTTCGTTTTTAGGGTTCTTTTGATTTCCTGCGTGTTTGGGGTTTGTTGTTTTGCGGTGCGGTTTATCATTGGGTTTCGACCAGCAGAACTGGAGGGATATTGCGTGTCTCCAGTGATGCAGTAATGCAGGGATGTTCGATGTCGAGGCAGGCCGTTCGGTGTGCTTTCATTTTGGCAACATTTAAAGTACACTTTGACGTGTGTCAGCATCTGAGACGCAGCTGCTGAGAAAGTCGATCTGCAGGCTGGAAAACGGGATGTGCTTGACAGATTTACCTGCAGACTGTTGGGTTCACCCAGAGAACACCTGAGTCAGCTAGTGTCCCAGGGCAAAAGGGAAACCTCTCAGACATGCTCATCTTTGATTTCCTTCAGAATGATGGGACATTGATGCTGCTTTTGAGAATTGCATGGAGCTACTGGCCATCCTACTCTTGTATCCTATGCATCTGATTGAATGCAAGGCCCTAACATCCCTTTTAACTTTTGTTTTTATGCAGACGTTAAAGCAGTGTTTTTTTAAAATTATCAAGTTAAATGAATGTGTTTTTGTGTGTCACTCTGTGTGACCAATCTAGTGAGCCGTCCATGAAGTGCTATCTTTAAACAGTTGTCAAACATGATCCATCAGCCATCTTCCTTATGGTTATCTACTCTCCGCTACGCTGCTGTAGTAATTTGCAACCAAAAAGATCAAGGTTCCCCCTAATGTTTCTCTTTTTTCACTTCTGAGTTCAGCATCTCTTGGTTACAGAAATCCGATGGTACCCTGCATGTGTCAGATCAGGGGTGAGCCCCCCCTGATCTGACACATGCAGGGGGTGAACTGAGTCATCCTCACTGCACAATTTAGAGCATTCTTCATAATTGTTGTTGTTGTTGTGATAAAGCAATGCTAAAGGGACTCACTTTGATGTGGAAGCACAGAGAGAGAAGTGTTATCAGTCTCTATCTACAGTAGCCTGGGTATTACCAGGGAAGCTGCCGTCATTTTCTTCAGCACAAGAGGCGTGATCAACGGGCCTAGTTCAACTGACTCTGTACGCGATTGGTTGCTTGCTGTCGCTTCCCTGTCGTCATTGTGTTAAACCAGCGAATAGCGTGCCAAGGGGAAAAGCCAGCTTGGTGATGTCATCCCGCAAAACGTATCGGAAGCAGAAAGACATGCATTGCTCTTCTCCAGACCCTTGTGCAGGGCGAACTCAATTCGCCGGAAGGGGCTACCCAGGCTATATCTACAGTACATCACCAGGAAACCCTAATGCTTTATGCTGGTCTCGCTTAACTAATGTTTTGACCTTAGAATATGTGATGGGTAGCACTTTCTGAACTTAAGAAAAGTTTTCCTCTTTGTCTTCTCACACCATGAAAGCCGGCGTTCAGTGTTTTTATTCAAAGCGGCCAGGAAAATAGAAGACAAAGTTGAAGTGAAGGAACGCTTTAATTAATGAAGACATTTGCAGTTTTTTTAATCAGACATGACATACTCCTTCATCTGCATTTTGATTCAACCCTGAGAACATTACGTCAGAGCCCTCAGCACAAATGTCATCAAAAGTGAACATTTTAAATTCCAATTCTCTGCATGAGGGACATCACCAGAGGGAGGGGAAACTAGCAGGGAGCTGAGAATAGTCAATTTGGCAAAGCATTTACTCAGCAACTAGCCTGCTAGTCTTCAGAGACGCACTCTTGTCGTTTGGGTGGAGAATTGACCAAGGTGTCTGCTTGGGTAATCGTTACCTCATGTTGAACAACAGGAAGAAAAAAGAGATTGTGGTGTTTCTTTGAAGGATGAGGATTGCAAAGGCGGCTAATTAAATAATCAGGAAAACCTCTAACTACAGTTACGTATGCAGATTAAGGTTTCAGCGTTTAGTTAGCCGGAACAAACTGAATCAGTAAGCACTGACCAGTACACACCGGACTGGTGTTGTTGTTTTAATCATCGATTATTGACCACATCTTTTGTTCTTTTGCTATTATTTCAATTTGGATAGCATATTTTGATGTTGCGGGTCAAAAGTTTTGCCAGTAATACCCTGGCCGGTAGGGAATGTGATAATCTCCTCCTATTCTCCTCACCTCTTCATGAGAGCTGTGGGCAGCAGGAGGACATTATTGATCCTGAGCAGGGTCAGTGGCGTCCTAGGGGAGACGATTCCTTCTGGGAGACACTATACTCTAATGAAGCCTTCTGGTTGGCCGGGATCACAGACTGACCAGCAGCGATTGGCCCTGGGAGACCCACAAGCCTTTGATGATAGATTAGAAGGACGCGCCAGGGGAACGGGCAGAAGGGTCAGGCAGCGGTCAGACAGACAGGGATGAGAGAAAAGAGAGGAAAATAATAATAAGGCAACACACATCTACAACATTCGTATTGTATTTTGAGAAGATGAAAGAGCATATTTGAGATGAAATGACAAGCTGTGATGCAGCCGTACATATGGTTGGATACCGTTATAGGGTGTACTGTATATAGATCTGTACATCATATGTAATGCAACACATTGAAAACAGCATGTTATTGTCTGGTGCTTTCACATTACTCTGTCACACGCAGGTGATGCCCGGAGATGAATTTAAGGGATTTTTGGGATCTGTGTGGGCAGCAACATCGTGTCGAGGTGAGCAGGAAAGGGTGAACTCTTCACCTTATATGGGCACACAGTAATGAGTTGGAACGGGCTGGTCGGTGGGTGTGGTGTGAAAGTGCTGAGCAGCCAAAGCAGATGGTGAACCCCAACAGGCTCATTTGAAAGGTATGCAGTGCTGAGACCAGC